>NC_139979.1:6829977-7346477 GCF_963993115.1 Abramis brama
TTGTGCTGATGAATGACAAGCCGAGACTCTTGTTAGGTAGACGACTCGCTCATTAGAAAACACATTTTCAGATGTCAGTGTGCTCCCGTCTTCCGTTTTTCTTCGTTCTCTGGATGGAGGAAAGGAAGAAATAAGCACAGTGTGAATATTGCAATGTCATAGAATCAAGCAGAAGGAACTCAAACCTCAATTGACATGTCTGGTGTATCCGAGCGTGTTTTGAACACTGACAGCCATCTGCGAGGGGTTCCTTTCACTCCTGCTAATGAGCGGCGTGTCACCGCGGCCCGATCTCCTCTGGACCGTCCCGGGAGATGCGTTACAGCTGTCGGGACTCGCGGCTCCATCCCGCGGCTCGCAGCGAACAGCCTCAAACGACATCGACTTCCGCCGTGAGAGGAAACACAAAGGCTCCGCTGACTCGCTTTCATGTGCGCATGAAGGGTTTGTCAGAATGAGTTGAAATGTAAACTAGCGCGTTGAATGCTGCTCCTGAACCTGCCGTTGTGTTCAAGTTCTGTGAGCACTAATGCAGTTTAGAAGTCTTCTGGAACACTGTTTGAATTATTAATACACCTTCTGTGTGTTTGATGCTAAAGTCACATATAATGAAGTTAAATTGTCTAGTGACCTATACAAATGGTCACTGGATAGTTTGCCTTCATTATATGTGAAGTTTGGTGTTAAATGTTTACACAAAATGAATTTACTAGGCTAAATATACAAGAAGAACTGCAAGAAATTGTGGGGGAGGCCAGGGCTACTTGTCACACAGTGAAGAGTTATATTTGACTAAAACGTTTCGAGTCCTCTCACACAAATGCATGTTTTGTCTTGGATTGGATGTGTTATAATGGTTTGCAAACCACTTAAATTCTAAGTTTTGTAAATTTTGTCTTCTAAACTAAAATTACGATATCATCATATTTTTGTAATGCCTGTGATTCTCAGAACTATTTTCTCAGGAGTGAGATGTTGGGGCAAATTGTGACTTGTATATTATGTAAATTTGCAGTTTATTTATTACTATATTTTTGGTCAAAATTATAGATTTATGTATTTGGCGGTTTATGCAATCTATGGCACGTTTTTGCTGTTTACTGAAGAGTTTTGTTTCATAATTAAATTCCTAAATAAATTACATTAACTATAATAGGACATTTAATGTCAGGGGTTTGTGAGATCCATCCATCCATCCATCCATCCATCCATCCATCCATCCATCCATCCATCCATCCATCCTTCCATCCATCCATCCGCTTGCTTGCTTGCTTGCTTGCTTGCTTGCTTGCTTGCTTGCTTACTTACTTAAAGCAAGAATGCATTAAATCAAAAGTGACAGTAAAGAATTCTTTCCTATAAAAAATCTTACTGACCATATATACGCAGAGGGTAAATGCAAATGCGTATTGCACAACTTAAGTGGAATGTTAGTTTTAAAAGAACTGAATAACAAGAACAAACAAAAAATTTATCTCAACCTTTAATTCTGGAGCAGGAGTATAGGAAGAGGAATAAAAAGAAGTAAAATTATCTATGGAACTAGAAGAAAAATGGCCAATTGGAAATAAAGTCAAATGTTCTCTGGTTTCACTCCGTAAATCCCAAGACAACAAATTTCATCCATGAGACGGCAAAGTAAACTGAACGAGCTGGATGATAATTTCCCGTAGCTGGGGATCATTTCACTGAAATACAAATTTCTGATGATACCAGAAGAGAAGAAAAACACACATTTGACTCTCTTTAATTATAGTCCATATCAACTGGTTTGCAAGGCTTTTTTATATTAAAAGGAAAATATCTTTGTTTCTCCTTCCAGTTGAACACTGCTGTCAAGGATTTACTGCGTTTTAATCTAATCACAAAATCGGAATATTCACAAAGCACTGCGATATCTCCCAGAAGCAGCCAGCCGTTCATTTTGAAATTTGTGTAATTTACTATCACATAGCAGGTTGAAAAACCCTTTCCTGTGTGAGAGAAAGAGGCCGAATCAGTAAGCACAGAGAATAATTTATCATGGGATGAGTGTCATTTAAACCTGCGATTCAATTAAACTGTATGTTTAATTTTGCCTCAAGATCAAGAGTTAAAAAGCCTATTAAAGTGGCTCTCTTGATGCCGAATCTATCTGTTATCAGCATGTCGAGGAAATTCGAGAGGCTCTCTGGTGAGCATCTCTATCTATGACACACTGTCAGTATTGTTGAGGGGGTTGTGCCGTCGATGACATTATTCACTGCATCATAGGACAGGTGGGGATGAACAGGGAATATTATAACAATAATAACCACCCCCGTGTTCATAACAATAATAATAACAACCGTAATGGTTTTTAAAGAAGCCACATGACTCTTTGTAAGCAGCATTATCGTTGTCTTTCCCACACAGAAACACAAGACGTCAACGGCGCTTAACAACCTTCACCTTTGTAAGTATTAAATTGTTAAATGATGATTTAATTATGATCTCATGGGCTTAGACTAACAATGTCGTCAGCCTCGTTTTTGCGATGTGTTAAATCTGCTGCAGTATCTGTATGGTTTTGCATTGAAGTCACAGACAAAAATATATGAATGTCACTGCATTCGATAACAAAATATTGAAGAATATAAAGAAATATAGCATGAAGTCAAGCAAAATGATGTTCAGCGACTCCAATGATAATAGTAAATTATGTTTGTGCTGTTGTTTTTTTACCAGAAATGATGTCACTTCCTGAGGATCATGTCATTAAGGACCTGGCTTTTGCTGTTTAACAAAATTTTACAAAAGACTATCACTCTTAAAAGAAAAGGTTCTATATAGAACCTTAAAGAGTTCTATCAGGCGTTTCATATAGAACCTTTTAGGGGTTCCCATCATGGATGGGAACATAGTTTATTACTAGAATAAATTGAAATAACCAGTTAAACATGACAGTATTATTGCCATAATTTAAGACATTTCTCAACAACAACCCTAATATTCTACAAAACACCATTGAACCTTTTTTTTTCTAAGAGGATGCACGGTGCTATTGAGGACATTGGAAAAACAACAACAAAAAAATTATCACCAATTAAAAAATATGCACAAAACATTTTGTTTGTAGGCTGTTTTAATGCCATCATAAGATACAAGATATTTTTTTTATTGTTTTGTATTTTATATCTCATTTTAATTTTATTATATGTAATTTATATCTCATAATAAAACTTTAATCTTGTAACCCTATAGCTTTATTCTGAAAAATGTATTATTTGACTCTCGTATAATGCCTGTATTTTCAAAGCATTATGACTTAATTTTTCTCATGGAATGATTTTATTCTTGAAATCCTTAGATCCTTTTTTATTTTAACATGGCACTACAATGTTGTCATACGCTGCCCGTCCAAAAAAAAAGTTGCTGTTTGGATTTAAATAGGCAAATGCTTAAGAGTCTATGATTGGATCATTATTGCAGTGATTATTAGTGGTTATTGCAGACATGTAGGAAGACACATCATGGTCATATTCCAGGATGACAATGTCAAGATTCATCAGGCTCAAATTATGAAAGAATGGTTGGGAGGGAGCATGAAGAATCATTTTCACACATGAATTGGCACCTCTGAGTCCAGACCTTAAATTCATTGAGAGTCTTTGGGATGTGCTGGAGGAGACTTTACAGAGTGCTGGACTCTTCGTTGTCAATACAACATATTGACCAAAAATTGAGTTACCTCTTGATGGAAATAAATGTGATGTTATTTCCATCAAGAGGTGCATACATTTTTGGTCAAGATCTTGTATTGACAATGCAAGAGTACAACAAATAACATGTTAGAAATATAATAATCACAGCAATAATGATCCAGTCAAAGACTCTTAAGTTTTGCCAATTTAAATCCAAAGTTTTTATCCAGTATTTTACAACCATAAAATGGGGACATGAAAATGTATTGCCCAAAAGCATGTTTGAAATGAAGACTGAAAGTATTGTGACTCTTTGTGGATGTCAAACATTAGTGGAACATGTTCATAGTTAATGTGATGAACTACTCTTGTGGTTCCTCTGCTAGGAAACCTACGTGAAATAACGTCATACAGCCCCTTAAAAATCACTTAGTCAAGAAGGCTTCTCACATTTGCAAAAAAATTAGTTTGGCCTTTGATTTGAAATTTTGCAATGACATTCAAACATTTTGAAATGTGACTTAATTGTCCAAATGCATTTCGGGGGTGCTGTATTATTATTATTATTATTATCCTAATGATTATAATAAGGACTGCTTGTAAATTAAATGAATAGTACTTCACTTGCAGTGATCTGCGCGGCTGTTTTTGTCTGTGTTTCTGAACTTGAGTTGGATGGACCTTGGCGCTCTGATCGTGGCCTGATAACCAAAACGGATCAATATGTGTGTTGTAAAGGTTAAATGACGCTCTGTAGTGTGTTGTCATGGTGCAGCGTGAGTCAGGATGAATGATAAGAGCAGCTCGAAACTACAAGCCACTAACATGACCAGAAATCATGTTATGCGTTAATCAGAAGAAAGATGCAGGCTTTAAAATCTCTGCTTGTTGAAATGAGAAATGTGTGTTGAAATTTCCCCCGTGCGTTATGGGTTTTTGCAGCATTCCCAGGCTGCGTGTTGCTGACGGCGCTCCTGATGCCGTTGTGTTCTTCTCCAGGAGGATTAGACACTTCCTGAATTACGTAAGTGAGCTAATGAGCTGCACACACTCCCACACACACACACACACACACGCTCATGCACACTCCAGTCCCTGTAGGGACCTCAGACAGACAGTCTATCCTCTCTCCCCCGGGCTTCTCACTGCATGTTATATACACCAGAGAGAGAGAGAGGAATACATGAACTGTATCATGTATTCAAGGACACAGAGACAGTGTAAAAATGTTTGTGACTATCACTGTTTATCTTTAATTATTCTGATTTGAAATGTTTACTACCATACTATTCATACTCTTCCTGCAGTATAGTGTGTGTGTGTGTGTGTGTGTGTATGTATGTATATATATATATATAATTATTTTTTTATTTTTTTTCAACAAACCGGGTAATATACATGAACAAATTTTGTAGATTTCCTTGTACTTTTCTTTCTATCTTGTTTTTCTATCTTGCTCATGGGATTATCTGATAACTTGGAGATGGTCACCAGTGACCAACCATTTTAGTTGACTATGTTTTCTATGTCATTTACAGAATAGATTATAGCAATGCATACTTATTAAATCTTGACAATATACACATAAATCAAAAGATCTAAAACATATGACAAGTCGACTTGCATAGGCCGTCTGCCGGAAGCTAGTTATTTTAGTCGATAAAGTTTTAAATATGGCTATTTTTCTTACACGAACGCACCGCTTCACTTCAGAAGGCCTTTATTAACCCCCAGAGCTGTGTGGAGCACTTTAATCATGAATAGATGCACTTTGATGGACTTCCAAAGACATACAGCCATTCACTCCCATTATAAAGCTTGGAAGAGCCAGGACATTTTTATATATAACTCCAATTGTATTCGTCTGAAAGAAAGAATGTGATATACGCCTAGGATGGCTTCAGGGTGAGTAAATCATGGGCTAATTTTCATTTTTGGGTGAACTATCCCTTTAAGTGAAGCTGAGTAAAATTGTCTACATCCAAAAGTTAAATTATGACCAATACTGTTAATTATGACCAATGCTGTATCAATTTGCTTTTAACATTTTTTTTTAAATTACACAAATCTGTTATTACAGCATTGAAGTGACGTTCATGTCTGCTCATCATGATCATTCTGACATGACTTGAAGACAGTAAATGACAGCATTGTCTTTTTTCAAGGTCAGAGCTGTTGTTAATTAATTTGTCTGATTCATTCCACAGATGTTGTCAATCTTGAGGAGGATTGTTTGCATCTGAATACTCTCATGTTCAGGTCGAACAGTAAGATGGTGAGTATTATTTCCCTTATTCAGTTAATGGCACAAAAGGACAAAACAGTCGTCCTTGGATCTGCCCTTTCACAAAAAAACAAAAAAACAAAAAAACTATTGTGAGCGTTTCAATTGCAGAAACATGATGTATTGTTTTCATGGCAGCAATGAGCTTAGTAATTGTAATGAGTACGTATTAATTCCCCATTGAATGTCAAATATTTAGATTTACCCATTAATTAAAATGTGTACTTGAATGCTTATCTTCTTTGTTATATTACCTCTACTGTGAACAATTAGGATTTTTTTAAAGACACTCGCTCCCATAAGCTAATTGTTTTCTCTTTTTTTCTCAGGGAGACTTTATCAGAACTGGCCACTAATTAACAGAAATCGCAGTAACTATTGCATAGGTAGCTTGTTAATTAATGGTCTAAGATGCAATTAAATTACAGATGCACGTCCTAATTTACTAACCAACTTCTCTTAATCCTGTGTAATTTCAGAGGGATCTTGTTAAATCGAAAAGCGGAGTGATCAGGGTGGCAAAGTGCTAATTAAGCTCTAAATGGGGGGGCTGCATCAACAGAGCACGGGGATGATCCTTCGCTGTCTGTTTACATCGCTGCAGTGCATTCTGGGAGGTCACCCCACAACCTGGGGCAGGCGTACTGTTCTAGTGCTCTGGGAAAAAAGCGTGTAAGACAGATAAAAAACAGCACATCTAAATCCCTTCAGCTCTGTGTTTATAGACACAGATGACTTTATCTACTCTAATGTCATCAACATTTAGAGCAGGAAACTTAATTTCCAAGAACTGTAGCATTTCCACACAAAACGTGACCGGTGAGTAATTTGTTACTGCAACAGAAGCACAAATTTTCTGTTAAATGGTGGGAAGGTGCACTTTATTTTACAGTATGTGCACTTACATGTACTTACAGTCAGTGTACTTACCTATAAAGTACTATATAAGGTAACTACATGGGTTAAGGTTTGGTTATGGGGTGGTTCAGAGTTAGTACTGTACCTAGTTATTACACAGTAATTGTATTTACTATACTAAGTACATAGTATGTACATGGGGAACAGGACTGTAAAATAAAGTGCGACCAGCTCTCTCATTGGTGAGTTGTTGCTTTAATGTCTCTTTTGTTTCTTAAAGGCAGAAATGATTAATTGAAGAGAATGCAGACTTGTTTAAGGCTCTAATTTTTTGGACGAGAAAAAAAGAGTTTCAAAAGAGATCTCAATTATGTCTCAAACTGTGCTCAGATTTGACTAGATGTCAAAGTCTGCTTCCAAAGGTGAAAAATCTCACTATGAACTCATAATTTATCAACAAATCCTTAGCTAACTAAGTTTCTAGTGAGGAAAAAGAGCTCAGTAATCTCTTGTGTCATCTCTAGTTTCAGGAAGGATCTCAAAAATGTCTCTTATTTTCCTGAATACCAAAGTCTGCAATTAGATATAAAAGATCTCTGAATGAACTCAAACATTTCAAGAATTTCTTGTACTCAACATCAAGTTGTTGTTGAGTTTCAAAATAATCTCAATTATGTCTCAGATATCACGGTCTGCTTCCAAAGGTGAGAAAACTAAAGATTTGTTGATAAATATTGAGTTCATAATGAGATTTCTCACCTTTGGGATCAGACCTTGGTATCTTGTCAATTCTGAGCACATATGAGACATAATTGAGATCTCTTCTGAAACTCTAGAGGAACGACATGCAAGATGACTAGAGTCTTTTTCTTGGGAGAAAACAACAACAACCTGATGTTGAGTTCAAGAAATTTTTAAATGTTTGAGTTCATTCAGAGATCTTTTATATCTAATTGCAGACTTTGGTATTCAGGAAAATTAGAGAAATTTTTGAGATCCTTTCTGAAGCTAGAGATGACACAAGAGATTACTGAGCTCTTTTTCCTCACAAGAAATTTCAGAGAAAGAAGCTTAAAGAGGCTACATGCGATTTTCTGAAATTTAAACTCGCGACTGACACCTGTGGCCAAAAAACGGAACTGCTCTTCCTTTCTGCTCGCTCTCGTACGTGCACACTTCACAAGTCATCTGCTGCAAAGAAGTCAACATTATGTTTACAGAGGTAAGAAAAGTCAAATACATATATTGTTTTAGAAACTAAGTTTGTTTGCTGACTAGCGGTGGTGGCAGAGTGATCTGAAACGTTTAACATGAACGCGCTTGACGTCACATCCGCAGACAGCGCGCGAAAATCCGACCCGACAGAAAATAGGAAAAATAGGATACAGGCTTATAGGTGCACCCACTGTGAGCGGACAAGGTGTCAGTATGCTCATCAGGAGATGTTTGAGTCATAAATGGTCAAATAAAAAGGCTATTGTTACGTTTATTTTGGGGAAAAAGTTGCATGTAGCCTCTTTAACTAAGGATTTGTTGATAAATGATGAGTTCATACTGAGGAACTGATTTTCACCTTTGGAAGCAGACTTTGGCATCTTGACAAATCTGAGCACAGTTTGAGAAAGAAATCTCATCATCTCATCATCTCTAGAGTTTCAAAAGATAACATACTAAAGTTTGCAATCAGTTATCAGGGATCTCTGAATTAACAAAAAAAATTGCTCAACAGATTCTTAAGTTGTTGCTTTTCTTCAGATTTTTCAGTTATCTTGCATGTGGTTCCTCCTGAGTTTTTGAAGAGATCACAACGTCTCAAATGTGCTTAGATTTGACAAGATACCAAGGTCTGCTCCCAGAGGTGAGAAATCTCATTGTGAACTCAACATTTCTCAAATTCTTTGTGAAATCTCTCCTTTTTTTCTTTTTTCTTTTTTGGTTTGTGGGAGAAAAAAAGACTTAAGTAATCTTTTTTTATCTCTAGAGTTTCAGAAGAGATCTAAAAAATGTCTCAACCTGTGCTCAAATTTTCCAATATTCCAAGTTTTCAGTCAAATATCAGTGATCTATGAATAAACTAATTGTTAATTTGTTGTCAATTTAAAAATCTAGATTTTTCTCCTGAGAAAAAGACTCCATGTCATTACTTCAGTGTTTTGAAGAGATCCCAACATCATCAAAAAATTAGTTTTGGTTTGACAAGATACCGAAGCGTAAATTCTTAGTTTTGTCATCTATTCAGATTTGAAGTCCCTCGTAACCTCACGTCATCTCTACTTTGTCATACATTTTTAGTCACAAAACTTTAAGTCACAAATTTCGAGATGAACTCAAACATTTCTCATCAAATAATCACTTACAGTCTCATTTGTGTCCATTTATATGTCTCCATAGGAATTTTAGGAAAAACATCTGAGAGAAAGTTGACACTTAACATAATGGGGTGAAGCATTAATCAAATTCAGTCGAGACTACAGACGTTTCTTACCACGGCGTATTAAATGACAAAGTTAAAATCAAAACTGAAAAATAAGGTATTGCGGTAAAACAACTTTGCAACTCTGTCACTGCGAGTCAGATATTTTACATTTGTCTCATGCTTGTTGACCACAATTTCCATCATTTTTCGAGGAAAACGTAGCCCCCGTCATATACGGTTAAGATGCCTTCCTCTGGGCTTTAGGGAATCAGACAGACAACATGGCTGCCTCTGATTAAGAGTGTCAGAAATCCTGTTACACACTTGCAGCTGAACGCCTGAGAATAT
Source organism: Abramis brama (assembly GCF_963993115.1). Lineage (NCBI taxonomy): Eukaryota > Metazoa > Chordata > Actinopteri > Cypriniformes > Leuciscidae > Abramis > Abramis brama. The sequence continues at coordinate 6,839,546 of NC_139979.1, forward strand.
CACCACTCTCATTATTGGGCTGGGATTTAGAGAAGGGCTTGTAGCGTTCCTCATTGGGAAAATGTCTACAAACATCTTTTCATCCTTTTTCCTCTATATTTTACTCCCTCAGTCAATTTAGTTTCATCAGTCTTGTAAAACAATAAGTAGTCATGTTTCTTTTCTGCATGCTGTCTTATGGTCAAGGTGACTCTTTGCTAATGCGTGTAATAACAGAATCGTGTAGCGGGAAATGCTTACAGCTGTCTGTGGCGCTCTGCTTCCACTGCAAGATCTTTTAGTTTTCCTACATGTTGCATCATAAAGAAGGCAGACAAAAGGAAAGTTGCATGGTCAGTAAAAAGATTTCAATGGACTATACGCAAAGTTAGTCCATATACTATAAGAGTTTGTTATAGAATTTCTGTATCTTTGTTTTGTAGCCTGAGAGATCAGAGAATACTTGGAGACAAATTGAATGTAAGGCAATGCTGTTAATGTTGTGCAGTACAGAGATGAGAGTTGATTTCTGGTTTATGCTCCCGGCTCCTAAACAATTCCATGAGTGATTCTTTTAACGTCATTTAATTACATCATTAACAACGATTTTTTTTTTTAAACGTTTAAATATTTTTCAAAACATGTTATTGCTTAAGATAACTTAATTAAAATTTGTATTACAACATAGCCAAACTGTTTTTGTGTGATGTCAAATTTTCATATGAACAAACAATCTAAATTTTAAATTTCATATTAAAGTCTTAATACACAAATCAATAAATCATAAGTTCGAGACATATGAGAGTTTGTACGGAGCCCCTAAAAGGACATGGGGAAGAAACAAAATATGAGATGGGAGGAAAAATAATTTTGCGTTCTCGCAAGAATTTTTTGCATCCCCCCAAGAAACTGCGTTCTCTTGTAAATGTTTTGTTCTCCCGAGAAACTTTGCGTTTGCTCACAAAATGTTTGCGTTCCCCCGATAAACTTTGCGTTCGCTGACAAAATGTTTGTGTTCCCCTGAGAAACTTTGCTTTTACTCGCTTTTACTTGTGAGTGAACCCAAAAGTTTATGCAAGGGAATGCAAAGGTTTTGTGAGCGAACGCAAAGTTTCTCGGGGGAACGCAAAACATATGTGACTTACAGTAAGCTCTGTAAGTTTGAGAGTTTTAATAAAAAGAAAGAAAGAGTCACAAGTCGCTATTTAAAAAATGTTCTAATGTTCATCAGTTTGCAGTCTTATGCAATGCAACCAAAATGCACACTTTTGACGATAAAGATTCAGTAATGGTGCAGCCGGTGTTCTGTCCGCTAAGGCGGAAGTATATAGACGTTCATTTGAGAACCGTTAATCGAACGAACCGGTTCTCCATTCAAAACCATTGGTGTGTTGTGCATTTATTGTGCATTTGACACTCCAGCTTGTGTGGGTTCAAACTTAAATTTTTTACAATTTCATGAAATGCTCTTTAAAGGATTAAAGTCCACCGAGTTTGAGAACGCGTCTGCAACATAGAGACTCTGTAATTACAGTCGTGCCTGAACCAGCAATTTGTTCCTTGACACAAAAGCATAAAAGTCTTTCCTAAACGGCGACCATACACACGCATATCAACTTTTGGAGACTATTTTGATCCCGCTAGAATTCCTATCAATAACACGTCCCCGATCAGCCAGTGAACTGCAAAACACAGTCAAGGCGGCAATTAGCGCAAATTAACAGACATATTTTCAAAACCGTCTTTTGCTCAGAAAATGGCCGCTTTGTAGTTCAAAAACATCCCATTCTGGCCCTCGTGTGGGAGTTCTTCCAGCAATTGCTTAAATCCTAAAATAAGTACTGCAATCTCCAGGCACAGACACACTGTAATGCTTTAAAAACAATTTAGAAACTGTCATCGTTGTAATTACAGTAACTAATTACCGTCCTCGGCAAACAAATAGCTTAACATAATACGGCGGCCCAATCAATTTTGAAGAAATGCAAATTCCGAGCGCGGAAGGGGGGCATTTTGGCAAACCTGAAAAGGAATTCCGGAAATAATGCACTTTGTTTTATCCACACATAATTCCCAGGGAATATCATATCATAAATATTTGCATTCAGTTCTTATCAGGACATTTGCATTTGCCTCTTATCAGCCGGCAAACCAGGCACCGGCAGATAGCGAGAGCGGCTTCCACGCCATACACACATTTCTAATGAGACACGTCCCAGGCTGATATCATATTTTGGCTAGAACTTTATCGCCAAACCGAGGAGGTCATTTTCTCCTAGAGTTGGCTCATCTTGGAGCTGTCTTTGAGTTGTTGCTTTTTTCTCTCATTTGATGTGATTCAACTCAGATTCATTTTTTAAAAGCCCACAAAAAAAGGATTATTTCTTTTCTTCTCGCAACCGCAACTGCCTGCTATCAGTGGCACGTATGCTAGCAGTGATTATCACCACGTCACAAAATATTTCAGTTTTATCAGTGTATTATTTTATTTGCCGCTGCATCATCCCTTGAAAGATGGTGGGAGGAAGAGAGGGAGGAAGAGAGACAGGGCGAAGCTCATCTGCATGAACCGTCGTCCTCGAAGCACAAACAGACAGCGCAGCCGTGCCCATCTTCTTCAATTACTACACGTATGCAACAGTTAGAGGGGAAAAAAATGGAAATAATTGTTTGATAACGTTTTCAAAAAGGCATTCCACAATAACAATTTCATGGCGCATTGCAGAGTGTAATTATAAATCAGGCGTTTTTCTCGGACAGCCAGAAAAACACTGGAGGTCAAGTGAAGTGTCCTAGTCAAATGTTGGTCTCATTAGCACAATCAGCTATTATCTGCTAATTATTTCTCTGTTGCTCCAAACCGCTGTGCTGGGCGCTGGGCATCCGTCTACCCACGCGCCTCTCAAATCAGTCACCTCTCCAGAGCGAGTGCTTGTGCAAATGCGTTCCTTTGCATAAATTACAAAAATGATTCAACGAAATGTTACGTTTTCTTTTGATGTAACCATAATCAAGAAAAAAAAAAAAAAAAAAAAACACACAAATATATGTTGACTCTCACTGTTTTCCTACTTATTTTCTTGGTGTCTGTTCTTATCGCTTTTCTTCAATTAAACGCATTGCTACGCTGAAGAAATAAACAGGAGTAAACAAGAAATGCTGAATTATAAAATCCATATGCAACCCACTAGAATATGGAAAGAATCTGGTGCAAAAACTAATTTATCTTGGAGTACACTACCTTTCAAAAGTTTGGGCTCTGTAAATTTGCAGCACAACTGTTTTCAACATTGATAATAATAAGAAATGTTTCTTGAGCACCAAATCAGCATGAAACTGTGAAACTGAAGGCTGGAGTAATAATGCTGAAAAGTCAGCTTAGTCATCACAGGAATATATTACATTTTACAATATATTCAAATACAATATATAATAATATTTCACAATATTACTGTTTTTACAGTATTTTTTAGTTCAATAGATGCAGCCTGAGTGAGCAAAGAGACTTCTTTCAAAAATATTACAAAGTATGACTGACATTAGTTGGTTGTTACATCGTTGCACCAGTTAATCTGCATATTTATTATGAGTGATCATTGAATGATGCATGAAACTGATTCGTTCAACAAATAGTCATTCATGATTCAAACTTACTTATAGATGTCCCAGCATATTTAACTGGGATGGGAGGACACTGTAACATGACACACAAATCAGCTTGAAATCTATGGGAATGTGTAACGTGCAGAAGCAAACATTTAGGTCAATGCTACAACATCAATGCTAACGCAATCTCTGTTTACTGCTATCTCTGCTCTGGGCTCTTTCTGATTCTGAAAGAACACAGATACAGAGGAATGAACTGATATGTGTATCTCGAGCAGACCAATCTCTCATTTTTGGAGCATATTAAACGTTTTGCTAACCCTGTCTGCTAACGCTAGTAGTGGCTAAGTTATCTCACCTTTGTTATTGTCTTGAAATCTTATCAACATCTTTGTTTAAACAGAGAGGCCAACACATTCCTGCTCTGTTTCTGCTGTTTTCCCTTCATCCAGAGCTCCTCCAAAATGGTAGTTTGGTACTACAAAAACTAGACTGATCATTGTGATGACAAGTGTTTTAATTAATCATAAAAGTGAGTCATTATGTGGTGGAATTGTACCAAATTCAACAAAAAATATATATTTTTTGTGTTTCTCAGAGGAAAGGAAGTCATATGGGTCTGGAACAACATGATGGTGAGTAAATGATTTCAACATTATCACCATTATACTGTATATTTATATCTATAATATATTATTATTGTTATTGTTATCATCATTATTGTTATTGTATTTTTTTCACAAGTGACTGAAAAAAAAAAAATACACACACTGATAAAATCAGTGTACTAACATTCTGAAATTTTGTAAAGCCAGCTAATCAGATAGTAGCTTGTGATTTCAGCCAGCTTTTGCCATTTTTTGTAATATGCATCAGATGGTTTGCAGGCAGCCTGTAAGCGTTCCGTCTGAGAATAGAATGGAGATGGAGATCTGTGAGATAACCCTTCCAACAGAACATCTTCTTTAATGGATTCAGCTGACAATGACTCTATCAAAGCAGCTGATGACATTTAAGTTGTAGTGGATTTTAGGGATAAACGTTCTCTTCTCTCACGTCTCACAGATGGAGGAGCAAAGCCTCAGACAGACAGGAGGAACCAAGACACATACACAGATACACAGACACAGGTAGAAACGTCACAGCATGCACAGTTTAACACTTACAAGTTACTTACAGGTTTTAAATGAATGTTGAATTAGAATGTTATTACGTGTTCAAGTGATGCAAAATGTAAAAGTAAGAAAAAAAGTACCATGTTGAAATATTTTCCAGTACTTTCGGTTAAATTGGTTTTCGACTAGCACTATTTTATTTATTTATTTTAATTCTTCTTCTTCTTCTACGCCTTATCAGCACTCAGCTGGTGAGTCCGACGTGGGCTCCAATACGTTCACCTAGTTCTCTCCAAATATTTCTGTCCCGTGCCACAATTGAGGCTTGGTGTAAACTCATACTTGTCCGATATTCGATCGATCTTATCCATGTGGCCTTCGGTTTTCCTTGTTTTCTTTTACCATCTACTTTTCCTTGTAGTACCGTCCTCGCTATACGCTCTTCGTTCATTCTCAGCACATGCCCTAGCCACCTATGCTGCCTCTCATGTACTACTTGCACAATCGTTTGATGGCACCCCGTACGATGTCATATTATCTCATTACGGATTTTGTCTAATCTGATAACCCGGAGTATCTTCCTTAGGGCGGCCATTTCGAATACAAGGAGTTTTTTCTCTTCCGCTTTTTTAAGGGTCCAGGTTTCACAGCCGTATAGCGCTATTGGCTGGATCAGTGCTTTATACAAGCGCATCTTGGTGTGTATGCTGATTCCTCTGCCTCTAATTATTTTAATTAATGTCAGCCAAAATAAGATATTTAATTGTGGATGTTCATTTGTCCTATATTTCAATTAGATTGCCTTTACTACTAACAAAGTTAATCTTAAAAACACTTATCATTTAATACTGTTACATTTTTTTATACAAATTTCAAAAATGAATATTTTTCATACTGTATACATTATAATGTTGTGATGCCTAAATTTACTTGTAATACTGAAAATGGTTGATTTTAGTGTTTTTATTTTTATTTTATATAGACAAAGTAGAATTGATTTACTTATTTATTTATTTCTCAGTTATCAGCCACAATCAAAAGTTTGTAATATTGGTGCATCACTGTAAATGACATAATACAACATAGATTATAATTTGGATCATAATTTGTCATCACAAAAGTCTCATTTTTAATTTCATCTTTACTTTGACCTGAGAAAAAAATTCTCTCAGTCTCTCTCTCTCACAAACACACTAAAAATGGCCTGTTTGAGGTTTGGAAATGGCGTACGAGGGAGGACAGGACAGGGTTGGGTGGAGTCGTGCCGATTAAGTGATTGGAAGCATTCGGTCGCTGAAGTGCTTTTCTTCAATCCTCCAGATAACATCGTCCCTGCGCTCTTTATCTCTCTTCTTGAACTTCTTTTAAACATCCCTCCCTCACTCTCTCTTCATTACATACTGTCCGCTTCTTCTGGCGTCCACTTTCATTACCGAGACTTATCTCATTCACCCTTCCGCTGTCACTCCTGTTATTGTGTGGCAGAGATTTTTTAGATTAGCCGTTCCCACAGACTCTTCACACCGAGGAGCTAAATATTTATTTATAAGTGAGGTAAATTAATTAGATTGTCATTGAGAGATGAAGGGCTCATGTGTTTGTGCACGTGGTTGGTCGATGGTGCTCTGATTGGTAGAGAAAAGTGCATTTCAAGCTTTGTGGCCTTATTAGACCTGACTGGCCCCTGATTCATGGGATTTAAAATGAAAAGCAACTGAAATCAGAAGCATGCTCTCCAATCAGTCCTAACGCTTGATAAATCAAATACTTTAGGGGAGACAGAGAGAAATCCTCTTCAGACAGGTCTGTAATTTATAATGAGAGTCATTGTGTGACGATCATGTGGTGATTATTAATAATGTTCATGCCATCAGTTCATTCTGTGATTTTCAATTCTAAAAACATATGCATACATCTGTTTTTTAATTCTAAAACAATGCCTATTAGAGGAATAGTTCACTTAAAAATGAAATTTACTAGTAAATTAGTCATTTACTCACTCTAAAGTTGTTTCAAACCTGTATGAATTTCTTTCTTCTGCTGAACACAATAGAAGACATTTTGAAGAATGTCGGTAACCAAACAGTTGATGGATTTTTTTTTCTGTCTGGTTACCGACATTCTTCAAAATATCTTCCTTTGTGTTCAGCAGAAGAAAGAAATTCATACAGGTTTGAAACAACTTTAGAGTGAGTAAATGATGACAGAATTTTCATTTTTAAGTGAACTATTCCTTTTAAGAGGCTCAACGGCACAAGATTTGAACAAATGCGTCAGAATAAATTCAATCCCATTGCAGATACCAGATGTATTGTTTCTGTGTAAAACTGATTTAAACATAAATTGTGCAATTTCTGCAACGACCTTTACAAGTTATGAATTGCCACATTTGGGTCAGTTTCCGGAACACTCCCCCCTTCTTCCATTGGTCAGACAAACATATACATGTCCCACCTTAAACTCAAACCTTTGGTTGATCCAGTGTTGCTACATTGGGCTAGTCAGGATTTTTAGTCATTATCTGCAGAATCTCTTTCAATCAGATAGAAATTTAATTTGGATCAAGTTTGATTGGATCATATTTTCAGATTCATTTGTTAATGTGAAGGCGTTCTATTCTGATAGAGCTATCATTCGAGTTGCACGTAAACATATAGCTATTGAGAGACAGAATCTTGTAATAAATTTTTGTTGGCATTTTGTTTCACAATATTACTATTTTCTGTATTTTTAATCAAATAAATGCAGGCTTGATAAGCATTAGAGACTTCTTTCAAAAACATTAATTTAAATAGTAATGTTTCCAAAGTTTTGACCGGTACTGTATTTAGCATCTGAGCAGAAATTTGCGAACAAAAGCTTCATTGATGTGACATAGGCTATTTTACAGTAAACACTTCATAATCTGTCCAAAACAGGCCACAGAAATCGTCTTAACATTCATATTACATCTATGACATTTTATGTATCGCATTTGTTATATTATAGATCCTATAAATGTTAATTTTCAGTTTAATACGTTGCTAGGACATTTTATTTCAGTATTTATTACATATTTCTGTCGTTTTCACTCATCTCTGTATAGCGATATTTTTTTGGAAAAGTCAATATGGCATGTTTACTAATGTATGCATAGTAAACAAAACTGCGTCTGCGCCATTCATTCACACAGAGACACGCAGAACATGCAGGATTCATATTTAAACACTCTTTTTATGGTTTAATATTTACGAGCACTATTCCATATCGCGATTAGAATAAAGAACTTAAGAATAAAGAACTTACCCGTCACAATCCTCAGCTTGATCAAGTTGCTCCTCTAAATGAAACTGAAACCAGTCGTACTCTTCCTCTGAGGTAAATTCTTCCAGCATTATTCCTCACCGCGTCTCATAACGATGTAAAGTACACGAATCTGACTAAACTTGATGCATTTTTTCAAGTTGATGCGGGTGTTAACTCGAATAGAGCACGCTCTCCGTGGGCGTGGCCACATTAGCGGATAATGAGGTGACTCGCGAACGACTTACGTCTCTCTCTTTTCAAACAGAATACATTAACAGAGAGGGCCCTATCTTGCACCCAGCACAATTGACTTTGTACAGCGACGCATGTATCGTTCCTATTTTGCACCCGCGCAAAGCGCGTTTTTCCCTCCACAGAAGCACGTCGCTAAACTAGGGAATGAACTTGCGCTCATTGGGCGGTTCAGCGCAAAAAAGGAGGTGTGTTCCGGCGCAAACGTTCCTTCATGCTATTTTGCAGGTTTAGAAAACAATTGCGCCACTAACCAGGAAAAAATTGTTTAAAGTCAGTGGCGCGTTGCGCATGTTATTCATATGCTATTTTAAGGGCGCATGCTTGGCCATAATCAATGAAGCGTGTGCACAACGCGCATACACTTTGATTCTCTCATCTACACAGAAGCAGCAGTTTTCATTTTTGCAAATCATACATTATTACGATAGATAGATAGATAGACAGACAATTTATTATAAAAGCATACATCTAGCTTACACATTTACCCAAATTATCATACGCCTTTTTAACCGAAGTTAATTTGGGTGGGTTTCTCCATCCCTAACGTCCCTGACGAGAGCGTTGCTCTCCTCGGCTGTGAACCGCTCCTGGCGCGCGCCTGGCAAATCTGCTGTTTTGATAGGAATCCGCTTTAGAACAAACGCGCCTGCTCTTAAAGGGAATGTGAGATGACGCTCTGATTGGTTTATTTCACGTTACGCCCAAACCACACCTATGAATAATGAAGCTGCTTCAGACCAACCCATTTTAGATTTGCGCCTGGCGCAAGAGTCATTTATCCCGCCGGGAAACTAGCAACAGCGCCAAGACCCGCCCACAAAGTCACTTGCGCTTTGCGCTTTGACACTTGCGTTTCAGATCGTTAAAATAGGGCCCAGAATATTTGTTTTCGATTTGACTTACATTATTTACCTGACATTTTAACGTTTCTTTAGACATGTCTCATGTTTGTGTATGTTCAAGTATTCGCTAAGTTACAGTTCGTTTTCTGGCGAGTATCAGAATGGACTTCTTTGAGAGAGAGACTGCCGATCGCGCATCATGCTTGTTTTCTTTATTTTGCAAAAAGCACAACATTTTGTTTTTATTGTGCATGTACACAAATAAAAGTAGACACTTAACAGTTTCGAATAATCTGTATGACCAAAATCAACGGAGTGTTTTGAGTCTCTTTCGCACTGATAAGAAAAAAAGCGAGGTGGTTGCGCTGGCGTGACGTTGACTCCAGGGGGTTCATTTCTGACATGCGCCGTAAGCAGACTGTGCCATCTAACCAATCAGAGCAGAGTAGGCTCTCTGAAAGGAGGGGTTTAGAGAGACTGAATCCTCAATCGAACCATTTTAGACACTGATGCTGCAATGTATATTATGAGAAAATTATAGTGTTTTTTTGTTTTGTTTTTTTTACCTCGGATGCATGTAAACGAGAGCTATTTAAATTACACATGTGTATGTATTTCCACTAAATTTTCAGTGCTTATTAACTATATTTACTTATTTTACTATAGTAAGGAATTCCAGAAGCTTTAAATGCCTTTAGTGTGAAGCTGGATCGTATTAATATACTGCTTTGTACTGTTGTTACTCAAAATTTAAGTTTGTACTTAATTTTCTCACAATTTCTATACAGTAGTACACTGTGTTGAACCGAAAGTTGCGGTAACACATTTAACACAAGGCTTAAATCTAGTCCCAGACTAAAGTGCATATTTGAGCTATCTTAACTGTAAGTAACTTGCTCCGACATACTCTTAAAATATGTCAGTGCCATTGTTTTGTCTAAATAAAGTTTTTTTTAAGGCACGTTTAAAAAAGCTACTTAAATGTCCTAATTTAACTAAGGTCTAATCATTACTTTTTGGTGAACAGGTTCAAAAAATTCGAGTCACTGGGTTAAATCAAGTTACTCAAATGAACTCTCATTCACACACGCCAAATAATAAAGTGTTTTAGATCTGATAAAGTCTTTCCCGTAGTCTCTGTGCATGATGTAATTTCATCATTCATCACACAGGTTAAGAGAGGTAAGAGCATTAACAAGGTTTTTTTTTTTTTTTATGTGCACATATTCACACAAAGCACATTTCCCTGCTGTTTTAATAACTCATCTAAGACCTGTGATCTAATCGGCATGTACAGCAAGTAATTAAAGTTGAAATTAATTACAGTCTGTGCTGATATTCTAATCAAACAGCTTTGGAGTATTTCGTAGCAGAAAGTTGATATTTTGTCATCCGTGTTTTATCTCCAGTGGCGGCGCGCGATCGTCTGTACTTGCAGATTATTCCTCGCCAGAAAAAGCTCAGGAAACGACAGATAAAGAGGGAGAGAACTTGCACGTTTCTCTTTTTTTCTAGTTCCCGCTCTGACCTCTTGACAGTTCTCATCCCTCGTTCCGCTCCTCCGTCTCTCCCTCTTTCTCTTAACATTCCTTTATCATGACAGTGTTTGGAGAGAGATATGGCCAAGGCTTTGTGGATCTGTTTGATGGAAATTAGACAATCGTTCATTAGTGAGTTAGATAAAGTCTCTCCCTTCCTCCCACCCGGCTGACAGTTGTCTCCTCGGGGAGCTCATTTCACACCGAGAGCTTGCGATGGTGGAAGTGACTCCGACTCGCTCGGGTCCCATCTGAGTTTGTCTCCGCAGACAGTGCCACTGGAAATGTCAGCAGGAGCAGAGAGGAGCCGTGTTGAGGCGCTCACTCTAACAAGCTGAAGGGTTCTTCCCACGGGTCCCGTGTATGCAGAACCGCTCTTATTTCTGCAGATTGTCTCCAGTCAGGCTCGTCAGAGAGCCCGCTGCTCACACAGAGGTTGCTCTTATAGAGGAGACTTGTGCGAGTTCTGCGCCACTAGCGTCAGTTGCAAAAAATCAGACTGTTTTCGAACAGGTTTTCAAACACTTCACAGATAGTGCCAATCAAACACACACTATGCACCGTTCAAAAGTTTGGGGTTGGTAAGATTTTTTTATATTTTTGAAAGAAGTGCTCACAAAGGCTGCATTTATGTGATCGAAAAATACAGTAAAAACTGAAATATTATAAAAAAATTAAATAACTGTTTTCTATTTAAATATTTTTCGTAATGTAATTTATTCCTTTGATGCAAAGCTGAATTTTTAGTATCATTACTCCAGTCTTCAGTGTCACATGATCCTTCAGAAATCATACTAATATGCTGATTTCTGGCTCAAGAAACATTTCTTATTATTATCAATGTTAAAAACAGTTGTGCTGCTTAATTATTTTATAGAAACCGTGATATATATTTTTTCAGGATTATTTGATTAATAGCAATTATTTGAAATATAAATCTTTTAAAGACATTTACAGTAAAATTGTAAACTTTAACTTTTGCAACTTAATGCATCCTTGTGGAATAAAATAATTAATTTGTTTCTTTCAACAACAAAAAAAGATCCTGGTGAACTGTAATATAATTGTAATATATTCCCTATGAGGAAGGGATTTGAAAATGTATTTACAATGCAGATGCAATTAACATTACTTAAGCAAGTATATATCATTCTTACATATAATATTAATATCTCTTCCTCTTCGCTCATGTGCTGAAATGTTTTTGTATTATATGTATTTATTTTATGTGTTATTAAATATTATATATATTTAGTGCCATAGTCAAAGTTTTAGGACAATTATTCTGCCAGTATTTTACTGTTTTAATGTTACCATGCATGGACATTTGACAAGAGTAAAATAAACACTTTTTTTGATGTCGCAAAATTGTATTATGTATACAGTACATCAACATATATGGTCTCTAAATATCGGCTGTTGCTAAACTCATATTGGCTGTAAAATTAATGTGGATAGCACAGATCAGATCATTTGGTCCTTTTTTTAAGTTTGTTGAAATGACTTCCTTGGTACCATCTTGACAAACAGACATTGTTGACATTGTCTCTAAAAGGAGACACATGTGAGATTAGGGGTCTTTTTCTCCTGAGAACAATCTAAAAAGCCGAAGACATTCAGGAGCTGTTCATTTAATCTCGTTGTCTTTGAGAAACAACTGAGATATAAAAGAGATCTCATTTGTGATGTGTTTTTTTTGCGCTCAGTTTACATTAAATGAAATGAGCTTGTTTTCAATCAGGTTTATTGACATACTGCAGGAGAAACTGCAAAGACATGAACGATTAAAGTGGGCTTTGTATCATTAGCAAGGAAAATGCTTACAGGAAGTATTCTTGTAGCATGCCATGTATTAATTTTTAATTTTCCTAATGATGAAGAGTAGCGACTTTTGAAATGATTAGCCAAAACTCAATTCGGATGTAAACAGTGTTTGAGTCGAAAACAAAGGAGAAGTTAGAATCTCACTCCTCAAACTTCCAAACAAAAGTTTTAGACAAAGAGTTTCTTTCATTGTTTTCAAGGCGATTCTGATGTGCAGAAGATCAGCCGTTCGAGGAAGCGTGTGGAATGTGGTCTACACCAGGGTCAGATGAACACATAATCACAAGCAACTTCACGCAAGGCAGGCCTGCCCTCTCTCTCTCTCACTCCCTCGCTTTTCTCTCTCTGTTAGGCCGTCAGATATGGAGAACTGTCCCTGCGTCTCAGCTCACAGATCAGAGGCTTCTGTTCTGGCCTGCAACAAATTTCCCTGCATTAAAACAGGTCTGATAGAACTTTCCAAAGCTTTCTGATGGCGTTCAGCATTCGCCTCGGGGAAAATAACAAGCTGGTTGCTCACTTTGTGACCCACTGGATGAGGTAAATCAATACAGACTTACCAGGAGGAAAAATTATCATTTTAAATAAAAATAAAATGTGTTTTACATTTGTAATATGACATTTCTGAGTCAAACAAGATATTCAACAAGGAAAATTTAGGGTGAAACCAAATTCTATCTAAAGTAGGTGAAAATGTGGGTGTAAGACTAAGAGGGATTGATGACGTCATCCAGAAAGGAAAGTCTTTTCAGAGGAAGAGCAACTTAGAAGATTTCGACAAGATGTATTTCTTTAGAATAATGTGTACCAATTATTTGTGGACAAATAACCTTGTTCAGTTTAAAACTAGTTGCTTATGGGCTTTAACACTATATAAATGTAGATCTATGAAATGTTCAGATAAATGTTTCAGGTAAAAAAATATAATGGGGAAGGGTGATTTCTGCAAAACTAGTGGCACCATACAGTATGAACCCATGAAAAATAATGATTGTTTGGAAACAAATGATCAAGGTTGGAATGCCTTTTCAGGGAATACTAAAGTTAATTTAGTTCAGTTTAATAGTTAAATTTGGTTCTATTCATCACACAAAACTATTGTATGAAGACTTATATTGAAGACAATATTTCAAATGAAAAGTTTCTATTATTTTTTTAATGTACAATATATATATATATATATATATATATATATCATTTATTTATTTATTTATTTATTTATTATTTATTTATTTATTTTCAATTTTGGGTCCCATTAGCAAGATTATTTTTTGAAGAAATTAGTGCTTCTATACAGCAAGGATGTATTAAATTTATAAAAAGTGATATTAAAGACATTTATAATGTTACAAAAGATTTCTTTTTCAAATTATGTTCTTTTTTCTTTCTATTAATCAAATAATCCTGAAAAGAAATGCATCGATGTTTCCACAAAAATAAAACAGCACAATTGTTTTTAAAATTGATAAGAAATGTTTCTTGAGCAGCAAATCAAAGGATCATGTGACACTGAAGACTGGAGTAATGATACTGAAAATTCAGCTTTGACATCACAGGAATAAATATAAAGTTCTGGCATGAAAGGGCACAGCTGATTGGTTCCTGCTGTATCAGTAGCCAATGAGCTCGCTGCTCAACCTTCAAATACTGGTCAGCATTTGTTAGCAGTTCCAGCACACTTTCAGAAACCCTCCCCTTCCCCAGCTCCACCTGTATAGATCTGCTACAGGTAATTAATGTATGCTATATTGTACAGTAGCAGCATATTTTACTTGCTCACAGCAGCGTGTTGTATACTGGCAGTAGCAAGTCCCGTATTTGCTCTGCAGCAGCAGCGTCCCAGACAGCAACATGACGTCGGCCCAGATCTGGCCCACATCTGGGAGACCGGATCTGGGCCGACACTATGTTGCTGTCTGGGGTAGCAGATCTATTCCGCCAAGACAAAACATATAAACATTGTCAAATCCATTACCTTGCCAAACACTCCAAGAGATGTCATGACAGAAATCAAAAATGCAATTTTTAAATTGTAATTTGTAATAATAATTCACAATATTTCTGTTTTTAGTGGTATTTTTGAAAAAATAAATGCAGCCTTGGTGAGCATTAGAGACTTCTTTCAAAAATCTTACTGCCCCAAAACTTTTGAAAGGTATACCTCAGTAACAAAACTTTCTGAACTTATTTGTGTGGGTTTTTTTCTTCTTCAGACATCTCATAATGTCTTGATTTTGCTCTTGATGGTTCTAGGTGGGTCCAGGTGTATCAGTCGCCCTCATCCTCCCCCCCCCAGACAGGGACCGTTGCCCCCTTGTAGTGCCTGAACCTCAGCTGAGTCGGGTGGCAGCCTCCCATTTGTTAAATGCTACGAGGTGACTGGAGCTTCGCTGCCCGTTGCTGAGAGGACAGATGGAGAGGCCACGGAACGTTCTGGAGAGCCGATGGTAATTACGAGCCAGCAGCAGAGCCGGTGGCTTCCGCAGGGAACAGTCCTGAGCGGAGCCGCTCGAGTGGCGTGGGGGTTGTTTGCCCTTTGGCTGCTCAGCATGCTGTTGCTCTGCGCGGTGAGCTCGTGTTGGGACCGCCGTTGCTGCACTTTTCTCCGTCTTCACATCAATGAGTGTGTGAGAACATGGTGACAATTGCGTTGAGCTTTTGTCATTCACAGGGAAAGATTAACTCTTAGGTGTGTTTCCAGTTCTATTCATTTTTCAATAGAAACTGAGAGAAGTTGCAGACACAACTTATATATGTCTAAAAAAGCATTTTATGGAATAGTTCACCCAAAAATTCTGCCATTTACTCATGCCATTCCAAACCTGTGACTTTTTCCTTTTAAAGGAGAATTTTGAAGAATCTTCAGGCAGCTTTTTGATCACATCTGAAAAAGTGATAATTACTGTAAGTGTTCTTCATACAACATGTCTCATATTTCATATTGTCTTCAATGACACTTGTTTCCTTGGTAACCAAGTGCACTAACTGCTGAAAAAAAAAAAAGACAAAATTGTTGTTTGTGAACACTACACCTGAGGAACATTTGTGTAGAAATTTATAAATCATAAATATTGAAATGGATTATTTTTATTCCCCGCTGTTTAGATCATCATAGCTTAAAACATGTATTTTATATAGTATAAAGTAAATGTGTTTTATAATGGATTTTTTATTTCTGGGGCTAAAAAAAAATCAAATAGAATAGAGTCGTTCCATAATATTTCTTGTAATTATGTTATATTTCATAATTGTTACAACTGCAGCCCTTTCATACTTCTGACTATCTCAAAATTACTAGTATTTCTATTACTAGTATATCTCACAACAATAATTATTATAAAAAATATATAATATAAAAGTCATATGAAATGTAGCAGGAAAAATAAATGAAGGCATATGAAGTTTGCTTGCATTGCAGATTTTTATCATTTATTGTTGCTCATGTATAGATGTTTATGTATCCATTTTATTTTTACCCTGGTCCCTTACTTTCACTCTTAAACTATAAATTATCCATTATAAAAATATTAATTTTTATAAATGTCTAAAACTATGATGATCTGAACGAAGAGTCAAATACATTTGTAATTTTTGATTTCAATATTCATTGTGTAAAAAATATTTATATGATTTTTTATGACCGTACCCTAGTTGTTGCATCCCTTAACAAGTTATTTTGTAGTTACTGTTCTTGGTTACCATAGAGACAAAACTGTTTTAATGTGACCTTCATGTAACAAAAGGGGGAAAAAATGAAATCTGTTAGTTTCAATAAAAATCAAACCTCGAGACAAAAGGTGCATGAAACACCCTCGTATCTTTTCAGATCTGACCAGTCATCTGCACATCTGAAATGCTTGCGGTCTGCAGATGATTAATTACTTTGTCACCCATCAGTCTCACAGAAAATGAGGAGAGAGGAGGAAAAGGGAGGAGTATCCGAGAAAACGAGCGAGCTCAGCTTTGCAGGATGCTGAAATGTAGCTCTGCAATCCCCATAGGGCTCATATTAATGAGGGTGCAGGGAAAGTTAACAACTCGCATTAAGCACTAATGCATTCTTTAATTAATTAAGTGCTCATTTATAAATATCCAACACATCCTGTACACGTTCAATCTGACTTAACAATAACATATTAACGATTCCTGTTCCAGGCATAACATATTTAAATGTCACTGATACTCCAACGGCTAGATAAACATACTCTGAAACTCTATTAACAGCATTAGGTGATGTCTGGAGCAGCACGTATTCCCCTGCAATTCAGTCATAATTACAAATTAATTTCACGTTTAATGTATGAACACAGCCATGGTGAAATTTAGTTAATTAGTTGATTAAAATACACAGTTCAAAGTAAAAACTGAGCAATTTCGGTCCATTTAGTGTAATCATTTTGTAGTTATTGGACAGTTTTAACTCTGTTTCTTTTCATTATTTTTACAGCATGTTCTTAGGCCAGGATGATGCATTTAAGAACTCCAAAATGTGTGCAACACCACAAAAAGCCTTTATTGTCATTACTGATGGATAAGGCGGAAATCAAGCACTTACAGTAAATGGCGATGACACATCCAGCGTTGGCATACCAGAGCTGCCAGTGTAAATGTAAGCAGCCCAACACACACACACACACACACAAAGCTGGTGTCACAGTGCTTTGAGAAGTCCTTTAATCTCTGATGTGCGTTAGGAAAGTACAGAGGAAGGAGATATCAAATGAAACTCGCATAAAAATATTCTGGGGTTTTAGGGGGAAATTATTTGTGAAAACATCCTAGTGGAATATAGAAAAGCAAAAACTCTATATGATGTCATTACATTTTTCCAATGCGATGGGCTCCATAAGGAGGATAACATGATATAGACATGTTTGAACATATAATCTCTGAGGAAAGATTCAAAACAATCACTTTTATGCTCATCCGACAATTCTGTTTATCTGAAATTCTGTTTTAAGAGAAGCAGGAATAGATCTTTCACACAGCTCTCTTGTAGCTTAATACTGGGACAAAGAAACATATACAAGAAGCTGAAAAGAAATTGGCAGAATGTTGAAAATAAAACCCAAAAAACAACCCTCAGGATGTCAACAATTCCGACACTGGAAAATAAAAGCAGCCGTGTTAATAAAACGCTTCGTTTCCAGACAAACTGCTTAATGGGCGTCTCAGAGTCGGTTTCTACATGTTTGAAATCAATCAGAATATTTACGCCCGTGGAAGCAGGCAATCTGTGGAGCGCCACACACCTCCTCACTGGAGAGGAACTTCACTTTTGGCACGGTGTGTTTCAGTATTTCATGGAGCTGCACCTCCTTTTCCCCTGCAGGCGTCGTCTCAATGTTCCAGCCGAACGTGTGTGCGCTGAACAAAAGCATAAGTTGTTTACGTCAGGGTAATTGGTCATGGACGGGTCATTACCTGCAGCAAGAAAACTGAAGAAAAGAAAAGTGTAAAACAAAAATACGTCAATCTGATTGACTGATCAGGTAATATATGAACAAATATATATATATATATATATCTGTTTGTTCATACATATCTGTTTCATATAGTTCATATATCTGTTTGTTAATTTGTTTCACTGAAAAAAAACACATACACACATTAGTGGGAAGTGATGTCCGGCCTAGGAAAATTGACATTTTCACCCTCAAATTATTAATCTTTTTGTTAGCATAGTTGTGCTTGGAGTCAATTGTTTTATTTGTGAAAACGCAATGAAACATGCCAAATTGTGCGGACATCGTTTTTGGCCAGGCTGTCGTACAAAGAAATGATGAACACGAGAAAAAAACTAAAGAGAACCAGGGAAATATTAAAAGGTGATTATGTTGTAGTCAATGTGTGCTTTTTCCTGTGAGTTTTATTTTTATTTTTTATGCATAGTAAAATAAAACCTGCAGCTGTAGTTTACCTCCTTTTTTTGCCAAAAGATTTTGTCTTTTTACTAAGTTTAGTGTTTTGTTCTTCTCTCATAATCAAATTATTTTCCTCATATTTTGATGGTTTAGTTGTAGGGGTCATTAAAAACAAATCCCCAAACCGATCACTTAAAAGAAGGACAAAAGAAGTAGTTTATCATATGGTTTCAGAAGACTTGGAATATATGGATTAAGTTTGTTAGTTTTGTGTGAGGAACAAACCAAAATTGAAGCCATTTCTCACTGATAATCTTCGCCTCTCAAATCAAATCTTGTTTGACTTCAGGTCAATTGGTTACAAGGCGTTACAAGTTGAAGGTGCTTATTGGGGTTATCATTTATTAATTACAAAGTCTAAAAATCATCATCCCTATTTGATACTGATAGGTATTTCCATGCGGTTGGGTGAGGAAGATGTGGCCTCATTTGCTGAGAGCACTTCTTCCTCAGACGCAGCACCCTTCGCTGCCTCCTCTTCCTCCACGTGGCTGTCGGGCAGGAGAGGGCGATTGCGTTCCCCTCCCGCGCCGTGCCGCCTGTCCGCCTGTGGGACCTGCTCCGTGGGCTTTTCATCAGCTGCCATTTTCACCAGCATGCAGTAATTTCATGGCTCATTGCAAGCGCTGAAAACCTTTGAAACTGCAAATGTTAACTTTTGCCTGGCCCGGAGCCATTTAGAAAGCGATTAATTCGGCAAACAGACGTGAGCCACTTTCTCCTCCCAAGTTTTCGCATAATTTTCCAACCCTTTCTATCTGGGATTTGCATTGCAGGGAACTCGCAGGACAAGGATAATAACTATTCCTGTTAATTGTGGTTTGGTGAAAATACAAGGCCTGTCGCTCTACGGTCTGATCTTGCCCGCCTGTCCCGATCCAGTCCAGAACCGGAAGAACGGACAGAGAATCAGACCAAGAATCAGAGAAAATCAAGGTGAAGTGTGCACTCTTTTAGATATTAAATCAACAAAACATTTGCAGTCCATTTTACTTCTGTAATGTGACGTATTTCTGAGTGAAACAGAATATTCAACACAGAAATGTAAGGTGGGACCATGGGACTTTATTCATCGGGAATTGATTGAATTGTGAAAAATGTGTTTACAACAGCTTTGAATGTTGCACATTCACAACTATCCATTTCATAATACAGTTTTACTGTTTTGAGTCAAGTGTTTCATAAGTAGATTTTGGTTCACCTTCAAAAGTACTTTTAATTTGTAAAATATTTAATCCATATTATGCCCTTTTACAAAGTCCTGGTTTTGTTTTTGGGGTCTACTAGAATAGGTTTTTATGGTTAAATATGAAAAAACATCATTATTTTTCACTTTTTTTTCTTTTTTGCATATGCCATGGGCGGGAATTATTTAAATCAGGAATATTGTGACGTGTTCGCTCCCAGGAGAAAACTCAAGACTACAATCAAGGTTTTTCAGGGAGTTCAGAAACTGGAGAATAGAGAATAACTCCTTTTGGATTGACTTTGTTCATTGTAACTTTGCAGACATTTTTCAGCAACAAGAAAAGCATAAAAGGTCATCTTTAATCAGAAATATACATTACTATATGGTTTATTTTTTACATACAGGATAAATAAATGTTGTATATTGTGATATATACAGTATATATACCTCTACCGTGATAAAATGACTCGTATCATGATGTAATGTTTTGGTCATGCTGCCCACCCCTAATTCAAAAGCATTAAGATTACACTGAAATACCGAAATACAATTATCAAGGCTTCCAAACATCTGGAGTTACAGATTCACATTTTAATCTGTCAACACAATCAATCAGAGCGCTGCGTATGAATGTTAAAGCTGCAGGTACAGCGTATGTTCTGTGTGAGGTAGGAGAGAGAGTCCTGTGCAGTAAAGCGTGAGAGATGCAGACGTCCCCCACAGCTGTCCACCTGCGCTCTGGCACCCACAGACGCTTACCAAACACAAGAACTAATTCTGCCGCCTGAACTCCATTAATTTCCCTTTGCTGGGACACCCAACGCTTGACAATAGCTTGTGTCGGAGAAAAGCTGGACTTGGTCAAAATAGTACAACAACCCGAAGATGGCGGAGGGGTTGTCTTTAATGCAAGGAATGCTTGTTTCCGCCACTGAATTAAAAAATAAAAAGGGTAATTGCGACTTTTTATTTCACAATTCGGACTTTTTTTCTCGCAATTGTGAGTTTGCATCTTACAATTCTCAATTTTTCTTCTCAGAATTGCGTGATATAAACTCACAATTGTGAGTTATAAATAATTGCGAGATATAAACTCGCAATTGCGTGTTATAAAGTCAGAAATGCAAGATATAAACTCGGGAAAATTCTGAGGGGAAAAAAGTCTGACTTGCAAGTATCACGCAATTCTGACTTTAAAACTCGAAATTGTGAGTTTATATCTTGCAATTCTGACTTCATAATTCGAATTTGCAAGTTTAGTCTCGTAATTCTGACTTTATAATTCGAAATTGTGAGTTTATATCTCACAGTTCTGACTTTACAACTTAAAATTGTGTTTATATCTCGCAATTCTGACTTCATATCTTGCAATTGTGAGTTTATATCTTGCAAATCTGACTTTATAACTTGAAAGTCTAACTCAAAATTGCGAGTTTATATCACACAATTCTGACTTTATAACTCACAATAGCGACTTTATATCATGCAATTATGACTTTAAAACTCAAAATTGTGAGTTTATATCTTGCAATTCTGACTTTACAACTCTAAGTTATGAGTTTATATCTTGCAATTTTGACTTCATAACTCGAAATTGTGAGTTTATATCTCACAATTCTGACTTTATAACTCAAAATTGTTTTTATATCTCGCAATTCTGACTTTATAACTCAAAATTGTTTATATCTCGCAATTCTGACTTTATATCTTGCAATTGTGAGTTTATATCTTGCAAATCTGACTTTAAAACTTGAAAGTCTAACTCAAAATTGCGAGTTTATATCACACAATTCTGACTTTATAACTCACAATAGCAACTTTATATCATGCAATTATGACTTTAAAACTCAAAATTGCGAGTTTATATCTTGCAATTCTGACTTTATAACTCAAAATTGTGAGTTTATATCTCGCAATTCTGACTTTATAACTCAAAATTGTGAGTTTATATCTCGCAATTCTGACTTTATAACTCAAAATTGTGAGTTTGTCTCGCAATTCTGACTTTATAACTTGCAATTGTGAGTTTATATCTTGCAAATCTGACTATAACTCAAAATTCTGACTGAATATCTCAAAATTGCGAGTTCATATCACACAATTCTGACTTTAACTCACAATTGCGACTTTATATCATTCAATTCTGACTTTAAAACTCGAAATTGCGAGTTTATATCTTGCAATTCTGACTTCATAATTCGAAATTGCGAGTTTAGTCTCGCAATTCTTACTTCATAATTCGAAATTGCGAGTTTAGTCTCGCAATTCTGACTTTACAACTCGAAGTTGTGAGTTTCTTGCAATTTTTGCTTACATATTTAATTGATCTGATATAAAACTATAATTTTGTTTGGCTGAATCACATCCTAATATTAATAGGTAAAATCTTTTAAATCGATTAATTGGTATTTTTCAACACATCTCTGGGCTCGGTATAGTATACAGAAACCACAAGGCATGGGAATTGCAAGAAATGTAATGTTTCTAATTCACTAAAAAGAACGACTCCAAAGAGTCTTTCACTCATGTATTGGTCGAGCTGTATGGTTTGATTCACTGAAAAGAACCAGTTTAAAATAATCGTTAGTGCGAAAATTTCACTAATTGCGCTGTATGTTTTGAGTCACTATAAAAAGAAAGGGCTCTTAAGAGTCATTAGGTCGGCAAACAGACTTCATGTGATGACATGCGGACCGCAATAAAGGCCTAAAGTTATCTTTATAGTTATCGTTCTTGGTGTGAACGAGAATAAACCGAACGATATTGTCCACTGGTGACACTAATATAGTTATCGTTATAGTTATCGGTAGCACTTTATTTTACAGTCCTGTTCCTCATGTACATACTATGTAGTTATTATAGTAATTACAATAACTGGGTAATAACTAGGTATTAACCCTGAACCACCCCTAAACCTAACCTTAACCCTGTAGTTACCTTATTTTACCCAGTACTTTCTTAGGTAAGTACACTGTAAGTACACGTACTGTAAAATCATCTTTATAGTTATCGATCTTGGTGTCAACGGGGCTTAAGAGCTGAAAGAATGAAAAAGTGAGTAAATGAAAATGATTCATTTTAAATTATTTTTAGATCGTGATTAATGCACCTCTGCAAAGTTATCTGGGAAAGTGATACTGTTATACACGGCAAGTTTCATAATGCTAAACCTTACAATAATGCTGCCGTCTTTACAGGCAATTTGTCAGTCACAGTCATTTTCCTTTTCCGCTAAAAATGCATCAGCAAAATCATGCAGTTTCTTGTTAACCGCGAGCAATGGATGGGCTTGCTTCATGAAGCTGTGTGAAGTTTGTTGGATACCTCCTTTACTCATGCGTACAGATTTTAATGGGAGACAAATTTGCATCTCAACACCGTAACTGCACAAGAGTCTGACAAATAAAAGAGGCCACCTGGGATTTGTGGAAGCTGCCCGAATCGTTCTAATGAGAATGAATTCAGCTGTTGGGATGCAGTCCTGACAAACACAGCCTAGTTTCTGCATAGAGGTTTTCTTCTAAATATTCCTCTACTTGTCAATAAAATGCCTCTCTGCCCCCTTTATCAGCTGATGTTGAAAGAAGATCTGACAGCATTACTGTGGCATTTTCCCAGCTAACAAATCTGCCAAATCTTCTACAAAATTTTCCATCAAGAACAATTAAAAAAGAAGGAAAAATAAAAGGCACAAAATAGAATAAATGTTTCATTATGTTTTTTTTGTTTGTTTGTTTGTTTTGGTCATGTGGAATACTATGGCATTTGTTGAAGTACCTCAGATAAAGATTATGGTATATACATAATGAGTAGATAGATAGACAGACAGACAGACAGACAGATAGATAGATAGATAGATAGATAGATAGATAGATAGATAGATAGATAGATAGATAGATAGATAGATAGATAGATAGAATGAACGATAGATAGATAGATAGAATGAACGATAGATAGATAGAATGAACGATAGATAGATAGATAGATAGACAGATAGATAGATAGATTGAATGAACGATAGATAGATAGATAGATAGATAGATAGATAGATAGATAGATAGATAGATAGAATAAATGATAGATAGATAGATAGAATGAACGATAGATAGAATGAACGATAGATAGATAGATAGATAGAATGAACAATAGATAGATAGAATGAACAATAGATAGATAGATAGATAGAATGAGCGATAGATAGAATGAGCGATAGATAGAATGAGCGATAGATAGATAGATAGATAGATAGATAGATAGATAGATAGATAGATAGATAGATAGATAGAATAAATGATAGATAGATAGAATGAACGATAGATAGAATAAACGATAGATAGAATGAACGATAGATAGATTGAATGATAGATAGAATGAACAATAGATAGAATGAATGATAGATAGATAGATAGATAGAATAAATGATAGATAGATAGATAGATATATAGATAGAATGAGCAATAGATAGATAGATACAGTAGATAGAATAAATGATAGATAGAATAAATGATAGATAGATAGATAGATAGATAGATAGATAGATAGATAGATAGATAGAATGAACGATAGCATAAACGATAGATAGAATGAACGATAGATAGCATAAACGATAGATAGAATGAACGATAGATAGAATGAACGATAGATAGATAGATAGATAGATAGATAGAATGAGCAATAGATAGATAGATAGATAGAATGAGCGATAGATAGATAGATAGATAGATAGAGCAATAGATAGATAGATAGAATAAATGATAGATAGATAGATAGATAGAATGAGCAATAGATAGATAGATAGAATAAATGATAGATAGATAGATAGATAGAATGAGCAATAGATAGATAGATAGAATGAGCAATAGATAGATAGATAGATAGATAGATAGAATGAGCAATAGATAGATAGATAGATATAATGAACAATAGATAGATAGATATAATGAGCAATAGATAGATAGATAGATAGATAGATAGATAGATAGATAGATAGATAGATAGAATGAGCAATAGATAGATAGATAGAATGAGCAATAGATAGATAGATAGATAGATGATAGATAGATAGGGAATTTATATTCTTTAATTTAGAATTTATAGGGAAAATAAATGGGAACATGTTTATTTATTTTTTTGTACCATGGTAGTGCTGGTATTGGTAAATACCATTATACATGAATATTTTTTGTGGCTGTATACCATGACAATATCATGTCTTTTTTTTTTTAGGCAATGGATGAAATGCTGTTGAGGGATGGACACTGAGAATCATCCTGAGGTGTGTGGTTTTACACGGGGATCATGGCAACGTCTGCTTCCTCACCTGGCTTGCCGACAATCACATCTGCGTCCTGCTTTAACGGGACCGTCCAGCAATCTCCACGCCAATGCACCGTTAATTGAGCTGGAAGCCACTGAAGTCACCGTTGCAGATAGTGGCCAGTTTTATTTCACTGCTTATCATAAAGCTTCCACATGTCCCAGTTCCAACACTAAAATAAAAACAGATAATATTGTCTTAATTGCATCCCTTCAACAATGATGTTCGACAGCCAAACACATCAAATTAAATTTTGTTTTTGTCCGGCGAAAGGCTAGTCAAGGTCTTATATTTCCATTGCAGGTACACTGTCTGATAAACAGGGGAACGAAAAGAGTAATTACAGGGAGGAAATTACATCAGAAATGAAGGAAGTCGTGCTTAAATGGGATTGAGCGGAGCGTTAAAAAGGCCATTAGCGTGACACCACACAGGTGTTCCTCACTCCTACCAAAACCAACAGAACACAAGAGAAAAATACTCTATAAAACAGACTTTTAAGTTCAACTTTATCACAGCGTTCAAAATAAGTTCTCATTTCACACTTGTACCACTTTGCCAAAGAAATAAAAACATTCTCACTAAAGGCCAAATGCAGATATTATTGCGGATATTCAGAAAGTTTTTTCTCCGCTGAGTGGATTAAAGTTTATTTTTTCTCCTTCTGCTAATGACCAATGCCTGTCAATGTCCCTCATTTGCCTCTACTATGTGTGTTTTCACAGTCTCTAGAACTACTGTGTCTCATTCTCAGACCACGATCCTCTTTTTCAGTGTGTCAAAACTAAACGTTTAGGTTTCACTAAGCACTTTCACTCCCGCTAACTTCAGTGAACTGTAGTCCATTGGCTTCTCGAGAGGTTTCCTGAGTGCGTTTGCAGTGTTTTAGTTCTACGGCTGAAACACATAATTGTTCAGTGTTCACCGTTTCCACAGGTGTCCAGCCGTGATAAGATAAACGGAGAGCTCTCTGTATTACACTACTACAGGCCTGCAGGGCTGATCATCTTATACAGAGAAACACTGGGGAAAATGCTTAAATTACTTATTAGAACAAAACTTTGAGTATTAAAAATGGGAAAACATATCTTAACATCTTCGGTGGTTTTTGACATCAATGAAATAGTGATCTATAGTCTGTATAGTGATGATCACCAAAACAGCATTTGTTAGTTCCTTTAGTTTGGTTTTGGTTTTGGAGTTCCCAGTCATTCCCATCAAAAATACAGAAAAAATAATAATATTTTTACAAACAGAAAGAATATTCTAATTTAATATAACTGTTTTCTATTGTAATATATTTTAAAATGTAATTTATTCCTGTGAGGAAAGCTGAATTTTCAGCATCATTACTCCAGTTTTCAGTGTCACATGATCCTTCAGAAATCATTCTAATATGTGATTATCTGATTTAATTTCACACACACACACACACACACACACACACACACAAAACTACAAACGTAAAACGACTTATTTTTTTTTATTTGCATTTTATATTTTGACCATATTTAAATTACCATAAGGTGTCCAAAAATACTTATTTTTTGTAATTCCTAATTTTCTAATTTCTTATTACAGTAGTAACTTTTGTATTCTAAATACTCTAAAATAATGACTCTGATACAATGATTTTAAAAAATTAAATCAGCATTGGGTCAGTAAAACAATTTCTACTGTATTATGACAAATACTTTTTTTATTTGTACAAGGTTAAACAATATATCAGAACTGATTGTTCAATTATTCACAGTAATGGGAATTTGGGAGGAAAATATGCTTGAAAGTTCCTTTTGATTTTGGGGTGAAATATGTTTTCACCTATTCATGTGTAAAAGGACTCCTTGCCTTTATTTGTATTTATTTTGAATCAAAACAGTCTTTTTTTTATTTCACACAAATTGTGATGGTCAATACATACATACATACATACATATACATTATATATCTATATATATATATATTTATACATATATATCTATATATATCTATCTATATATATATATACATATATATCTATATCTATATATACATATATATATATATATATATATATATATATATATATATATATATATATATATATATATATACATACTCTTTGGGACCAGAATAATAAGCACATTTTCTTTAAGAGTATTTTAGTCCTGCTGCACCCTACTATAAAATAGGATTAGAATTACACCCTGTTTACAAATGACACCCCTGCACCTCCTCCCTTTCTCTCTTTTTCTCCAGTTCTGGATGGCATGAAGGTTGACATGGCTGCGGTCCAAGATCATCGTGCCTGTGACCACACAGATGGGGATGAGATAAAACTTCTGTGAGTCTCTCTCTCACACACACACACACAATGCATTTCTCACTGAGTACGACGGAATGGGCTGTAAGCGTGTGATTGGTTATTTGTCGGTTGGGGGGGCGGGGTTAGGAAGCCACCTGCGGCAGTGACATCAGCATGGCAGAGATCAGGGCCCCGTGGTCTCCATCCCCCACCGTCCACCTCGTGTCCTTTTATCTGTGATCATGTATCACCTGCAGCTACACGTCCAACCGGAGGAGACAGATTTCATCTGCCATCTGCGAGTGGATCTCAATACCCAGAACTAAGTCAGTCCAGGAGTCCATGTCCAGCGGCCGGCCTGCCGGAGCTAATCTCACAGATGAAGCGTCTCCTCTTTTGCTCAGTCATGTCCCTGTGCGGGAGGGGGAGAGAGACGGAGAGGCCTCGCCATCAGATTCAGCTCTTATTAGAACGTCCATCTGGGGTTATAGGGTTAGTTCACACAAAAATGGAAATTCTGGCGTTATTTACTCACCCTCATGTCATTTCAAACCCGTATAATGTACCTTTCTTTCTTAGGCAGAGAAATTACAGCGAATGGTCAGCGAATGGTGCAATTTCAAGCTTTAAAAAGGACACAAAAGCACCATAAAACTATCACAAAAGTGGTCTATTTGTCTTGTTCAATAGCTTTTCGTATTAAACAAACTGAAGTTTCACTGTGAACGGTTCATAGAGTCACTGAGTTGAACTTGTGAATCGAATCAGTCGGATTTGTGAACAAATAATTCTGACCAGTGTGGTGAACTGAATGAACCGATTCATATAAAATAAATTATTCAAAAGAATAATCCATTTATCATTCCAGAAAGCTACTTCTCACATAAACTCTCTTAAACACGCCAAGGAAAGCAGAAAAGTCATGATTTATATATAATATGATATAATTGACTAAACACACACACACACACACATTTTAATTTTTAATTTTATTAATTTTTATTATTTTACATTTTTAAATTGCACAAAAATTCTTTATTTTTGTAATTTCTAATTTTCTAATCTTCATTTTATGACATATATTCCTCCCTAATGTTTACATATAAAAATATTAATTTTTTTAATTACGATTTAATAAAAAAAACTATTTTTTATGCTCCTAAAAAAAAAAAAAAAAACTATTTTTTGTTTGAATATTGCCTGTAAAAATGGGTTAGTTAAGAATTACTGAATTAATTTTTGAAACATTTTTGGAGAGACTTTTGCTTAACTTGTTCAATATGAACTCTTCTCAATATGAACATTTCTCGTCAAATTCGTTTAAGAATAACCAAACTGATCTACACTATTTTTGTGTCAGAAATTGTCTTTTTTGTCTATTATTATTATTATTCAATAAAAGGATTTTAGAAGGAAAACCCTTAGTCAAAGATACTTGACCATTACTTTTCCGGTCAAACTATGAATATAGTGAATATAGTAGTCATCTTAATATAGTGCTGCAGTTCAAGATCTTTTATACAAACACACACCCACACGACCGCATGCAAGCCTTGAGTTCATGTATCTGTGGTGTCAAGGGAGCATGCTTTAATTAGAGAGACTAATCAGCGTTAACGTCTTCATATTCCAGACAGGAGAATGACACGTCTAAGATTCAGACTCGCTCTAAACTCATCTACATTCATTGTGTTAACGTGCTTCGATGCAGTGGAAGATGCCCACCCACATATCTGCTAATTGCAGGTCTTTGCCCCTGAGCATCCTCACAGAGACAACAGGAAAATTTGGTCGTTTTAGCTCTGCTGCTTAGAATGAAAAATTGATGACACTTTTGCCTCCTCCACTCTCCGGTAGCATTGCAGAAGGGAGAGTCTTTTCTCTTCCCTGTATTTGGATTTTTGTGTTTTGTTCAAATAAATAGTCGTTTCTCCAATGTATTTTGGGTGAACACACCCCGAAATTGCATTATAACAAATATTTTATTTTAATTTTTTTTTATAAAATGCAAAAGTAGCTGCCATGATGCTAGTGTTGTTGGTGGTTGCCATGCTGTTACTTTCAATAGAGTTTGGCATTAGCATATTGCTAAGCTAATGTACAATACTCAAGCAAGTGTTTGGCAAAAGTAGACTGAACTATTTTAAATTACTTATTTTTTATTCAATAGTGAATATTTAAAATAATGCATTATTTTATTTTTAGGGAAGAATATGGTTCCTAAATTTGGAAACATTACAATTGTTTAATGTTTTTTTTAAAAAGTCTCTTATGCTCAACAAGGCTGCATTTATTTAATCAAAAATACATTAAATAATAATACATAAAGTAACATAAATAACACATAAAGTAATATAAATAATACATTAAGTAATATTGTGAAATTTTATTACAATTTAAAATAATTGTTTTCTTTCCTAATGCATTTAAAAGCATAATTTATTTATATGATGCAAAGCTGAATATTCAGCCAGTCTTCAGTGTCACATGATCCTTCAGAAATCATTCTAATATGATTTGCTGCTCAAGAAACATTTCTTATTATTATCAATGTTGAAAACAGATTTTGCTGCATACATTTTTTTTTTTTTTTTTTTTTTGTGGAAACGATACTTCAATGATATTCAAATGTTTGTGGTAAGGTTTAAAAAAGAGCTAAATTGATAGTTGTATTCATCAATGATGTATTAAATTGATCAAAAGTGACAGAGAAGACATTTTGTATTGTTACAAACGATTTCTATTTAATAAATAAATGCTGTTCATTAAACTTTTTACTCATCAAAGAATCCTGAAAAAAGTATCACCATTTCCACAATAATGTTAAGCAGCACAACGGTTTATAACATTGATAAAAAGTATTTCTTGAGCAGCAAATCAATATATTAGTGTTTTGGAGAAAAACATTTATTTCATAATGTGACCCCCCCCCCCCCCCCCCCCCAATTATTTTATTTCAATGAAAGGTTAGATTTTTGCTAATTTTTTTTCATGAAAGATCAAAAGGATAGACAAGGCAGATGTATTTTTTACACCATTTTCGATCATAGTTACCAGGGGGGCCATTAATTCTGACCACAACTGTATATTAAAATAGAAAATTTTCACGATTATGTTCTGTTTGGTTCGTTCCTGTTGCTTCTGTATTAGTTCTCGTTAGTCTCTATGGTTACTAATCAGTTAATACTCGTCCAGCTATTCCCATTTAGTCCCCCCTCATGTTCCTTGTGTATAAATACTTCCTGTTTGGTTCTGTTCAGGTTATCATCGATGTATAAGTGGTTGTGTTTATGTTATTCTCCAGCTAACTCCTGTGTTTCTGACAGTGGATCGAATAAAGACTGTTCTGTTTATTCTCCTTCATCGTGCAATGTATCTACACAGCCAGACTGTGACAGAAAACTTTTAATTTATAGTCATATTTCACATTACAGTTTTTACTGTATTATTGATTAAATAAATGCATATGTGTATATATATATATGTATAAAATAATTTAAATATTTCATACAGAGCTCCTAAAGGAGATATGGTGATGGAAAAAATATGAGATGGGAGTAAAAAATATAAATATAAAATATATTTTGATGCTTTTGCATTCTCTCGCAAAACCTTTGTATTCTTTTCGAGCCAAAGCTGTCACTTATCTTTCTGCAGTGTTTTTTTTGTGTGTTTTTTTTTGCATTGTTTCAGACATCATTCATGTCTATAGCACAAAAGACATATTTTATTTCAAAGTTTTAACAACCGATTATTAATCTTTGTGACACTGATAGGAGTCGTTTCACACCCTTAAGTGAACCATCAAACTTGCAGTCAAGGGGAACCAAGCAAAGCTTCATCACTTCATTATCCTCTCATTTCATCACTCTGATGAATATTTTTTAAATTGCTATAAGCCGTGTTCATCGTGAAGCCTAAATGCCATAGGATTGAAACAATCTCTTGTTTTTCCCTTCTGACTTTCCTGAGGAAGTGGAAAGAGGTCTTCAGATAGTAGACAAGCAGAAAGCCATGAGCTGATGAGTGGAAATCCCTCTGCTTTCTAATTAATGGAGGTACACAGGGCCAGAGGATGAGGCGGATCAGGGAAATGACATCAGGAGGGAGATAGCATCACTCATTTCTCCGGTCCATTGTCGCCCCACGGGATCGGCTGAAATGAACCGCTCAAGCATTCGCCGATACATTTGAATGGTGGATAAAAATTCATTGTCCAGTGGAGAGTTTTCGATAAGGATCTCATCCACTCTCTCTTTTCTATTCTGCTTCCACTTCTCCTCTTTGTCAGAGAGCGTCCCGATCAAAAAACGGAATCGAGGCATCGGCAACAGGTGCGGTACATCCCTCAAAGCTGCAAGAATCTTGCAAATGAACTGAGGAGATTTGGTCTCGCCTAACCCTGGTTTCTTTCATCCGTCGGTCTGTGTCAAAAGGGGCAGACGTGAGGTGTTTCGGGAAGGTGGAAGATCATTTAGGCGCATCTTAGCAGGAAAGAGAATTCAATGCGGTCAAAAAACTGAGATTTGCTGTTAGTGACTTAAGTGTGTGTAGCCATACAGCTCTAAGAGCGAACAGGGGTTAGATGAAGGCAGATGAAAATTAGTTCAAATGTAGTTGAATGCCCAGGGCTGCGTTTTTCAAAAATCATTGTAAGCATTGCCACCGTTGGTCTCTACGATCAACTTGGTGCACGGTGCTTTTGGGAAACATAGCCCAGAATATAGTGAAAGGGCTTGGTTTGCATGACAGTGTGCGTTTATTTAAATGAAAACATTTGATACTGACACAAAAAATGGTTATAATGTGTGACTGATGTTGAACATGATTTCTTTTGTGTTCCACAGAAAAATAACATCGTGGAAGGGTGAGTAAAAACTGACAGATTTGTAACTTTCTGGCAAACTATTCCTTTAAATGCATTTTCGTTTCGCTTTACAGTATGTCTCCTTTGTTCATTCTCTCATAGTGTTGCACTCAACACCGTTTTCGGAGAAGAAAGACGAGGAGAAACCACAAAAAAACTTCATCAGTTCTCGCATGTATCGCAAAATGCCAGGTTTGAATGTGTGAACGTGGAGTTTTAACCACTGGGTCAAAGTAAGTCACTAAGCATTGTGGGAATGTTTTTTTTCCAACAATTTCATGTGGTTGATTTGCTAAAACGTAAAAGTTTGGAAGAGTGACGAATAAGACTGTTGAAATGTATTTGCAAGAAGGGAGTCCCTTTTAAAAGATTCTGGTGTTTACTGGGGAAAGAACGGTGTGTTGAAGAACAGTGTTGAAACTTGCATGATCCCTGCATTTGTTGTTGTAATAGTCATTCCGGCTCAAATAAAACAACAAAACTGGAAATAGAGGTATCTTCAACAAAACGAAAGAAACAGCAGAAATCAGGGTTTGTTTTGGATTAAGCTTTGCCACCTCATTCCTGTTCCTCGCAACACCAAACGGTTTTAGGAACAAAGAGCTTTGCAAGCGTTACTGCAAAATCCCAGTTTTCTAAACGCAAAAGTGGAAATGACCCATCATTCGGTATTATTCGCCATATCGCTGTAGCGAAAACACCGCCAAAGGTCCGCGTGCCAGAATCACACACATGCTCTGTTGGGATTTGCGCAGCCCTATCCATTGACGTTCCCTTCAAAGTTCCCAGTGATAAGTGAGAACTGAACTCAGCAGTGCATATATTCCCTCCCTGCTTGCCTGAAGGAAACAAGCAAGCGTCTCTGAGCTCCGCTAGCTTTGTCTTTCCTGGCTTTTAAATGATAATTGAAGTTTTCCTGGCTAAGTAGTTCCGTCCGTCCCTAGAGACCTCCATCCCTGTGTAAGACATTTATTTATTTATTTATTTTATTTTACCCCCACCTCAACCCTTATACCCCGTTCTGATATTTAACACATAACCACTCATAGTCTGCCTATGAGATATGAATATAATTGTATGTTAGTTTTTAATTACAGGAAGAATCTAACTTGTAAGACGATGAGCTGGAAGGTGCCACCGCATTGTTATATTTTTTCATCCTGGTTTTTCTGATTATGTGAGCTCGGCTCCTTTGCTAAGCGTTGATAAGCAGAATTTCCATGTTCCCTGCATAATTAATCCATCTCTGCCTGCCTTCCATGCCAACTCCTCCGTTATCGCCCGCACATGCCTGAATTGCAAAAGAATTCTCTCTTCAATTGGAACTTATTGATATTCCAAAAAACTGGAAATCCTTAAATTTAAAGCCACAGATTGTTAAATGGATTAATTTCGCGGCAATCTCGGGCATCTAACGCGGGAAGACAGGCAAAGCGAATCCAAAGTGTCTCCCGTTTGTGGACTTTTAGTCCCAAATGATAGGGTTTATTGGCATCCCCCCCCCTCGCTTCTCCTCCATAGTCAAAAATTACCATTCATTTGCATCGTATAAAACACTTTTTATATGGTCTGAAATTCAGAGGAATGTCTTTCAATGCCTGTCGTTTGGCCGCCCGATAACAACTCCGGCCTGGCACATCTGGAGCCTTTTGATACTGTGTGAAAGGGGCGCCTGAATATTTAATATTTTTATCTGTTTTTCATCGAAGGTTTCACCATTAAGGATGGCGGCGCTATTTGCATGGAGGCTGGCAGATGTAGATTCACTTTTCTGAGCCGTCTACACCCAACCTCTCTGTGAAAATATACACATGCTGCTTCTCTTTCCTGTTGTGTTGCACTGCTGCTTCTGCGAGCAAAACCATCATGCCACAAAACAACTGAGAGATAAATAAGATCCAAATGCAAACGTTCTAGTCCAGATGTTTTAAATGAAACGCCATGGATCGGACAATTATATTAGGCGCATTAGAATAAGGGCCTCTGATTAACTGGCAGCTCTGCTCAGAAATGTGATATTATGCTGTTATTGTTACATCTGTCATGGGCGCAAGTGCTCCCTGCAAGCATGTAATTAACCGCAACTGTTGTGGACTGTGCCCGGCCATTTGTAATCTAATAATTATAGATGAATCAACTCGATATTCTGTGTATTTTCCTCCCTTGGCAGCCTTTAATGAAGGTATCGCAGAAATTGCGTGCAGCTGCATTTCAATGTAATTATTCTGTCAGAGCGTTCATATGCCGTTTGTGACTGATATCCACAGAATATTATCCTCGCGAACCTAAACGGAAGGGAAGACTGCAAATAAATCCCTTAGGGAGGATATTTTGCTCAATACTGGACATAATAGGATTTGGATAAAAATAAAGAGGTTGATCATTTGCTCGTGGTTGTAATGTATATGCACAATAACAATGATGTGGCCTGGATTACAGTATAAAAATGCTCTAAAAGATCTGCTGGTAAAAATAAAGGATAAATCTCTCTTTTGGTCAGGATGCAAAATAATCTTTTTGGGGTTTGCATTTAGGATTGGCTTCTTTAAACAAAGGCAACTTCCCTGACTCTTTCTTGAAAATGTAG
The DNA here is from genome assembly GCF_963993115.1 of Abramis brama. Classification (NCBI taxonomy): domain Eukaryota; kingdom Metazoa; phylum Chordata; class Actinopteri; order Cypriniformes; family Leuciscidae; genus Abramis; species Abramis brama. Next base: position 6,874,158 of record NC_139979.1, read on the forward strand.
TCATGCGGTTTACTTAAACTTGATAAGCAGTGATTTATTCTGATTAAAAATGTATTAAACGTGCAGAACAATTGTTGTTGTCCTCAAAAACGGTCAGTTACGTAACTGTAGAACATCTGCTTCTCTCTAAATGCGTCTAGTGGCTGTTAAATGTTTAAGTGTTGCAATATTTCACAGCTCTGGCTGTCATTACTTTCAGCCTGCACTGGAAAAAAAATGTTTTGTCAGGTAACCTAAAATAATCTGCTTCAAGTGGTAACATCTAAAATAACCAGAAATGTTATTTAATATGACTGAATCAACCTGACAGCAACTAAAGTCATTTTTATGGGTCAGAGCAGGTATAAATAGCTCATTAAGGAAACAATAACGTATTTTTAATTTTTAGTGTGTGTGTGTGTGTTAGAAGAGGTTGTCAGATTGAAACGAATCTGTTTTTCATTTTTACTGCTTAGAAGAAAATAAATATTAAGAAATATGGTCTACAGATCAGCATTGTCTGTCTGTATATATTTAAGGAATAATGTTAAAATTGCTTATTTTCTATTTTATTTTAATATAATTTATTTTACAGTTATGACAGTAACTATGTGAATATGTTTGATGTGAATTTCTAGTGGTTCTTGAAATTTGGGGTAAATATTAAATTCCAATTAAAGTGGAATTGTTTCCATTATGATTCAAATATAATTCACAACTTTTTTATAATAATGACTATTATTATTAAAATGTTTATTAACCATTAATAGATGATCTTAATAACTTTGATTATCTCCCAATTTATCTGTTAAATGCAAATGCAACAGATATTCACAGATGCAGAAATTAATTAAAAGACTGTAAAAAAAAAAATAATAATAAAAAAAAAATATATATATATATATATATATATATATATATATATATATATATAAAATCAATAAAAAACATTCTTGAAGAATCAGTCAAATATGAATCTTTTTTTTTTTTTCAGGAGAAATCTGACAGTGGGGTATAAACTGTGTTTCTACTGATAATATAAATAATACCTATATTTTGGGGGGAAAGAGGGAAAATAAAAAGAATCATTTTAGAACACTGTTTACATCTTTGATTTGCATATTTGACACAAACAAACAAATCTCTTCTCCCAGAATGAGTATGTCCTTACAAAGGCAATTTTTTGCAACTAATTTATTATAATTATTCCAACAATTTCCTCTTCACAGAATGTCAAATAATTTCCATCTCTGTGTGCTTTACTTGTTTTCAGCTCCAACGAACAAACCGAAGAAGAGCTTCAAAATGGAGGGATGGAAATCAGCAGTGAAAGAGAGGAAAGGACGACTGCAGAGAAAACAAAGAAACGGAGGAGCGACACAGAGAAGCCGGGGAGAAGAAGGTGTGTAGCAGCAGAAGTGTGTAAGTGTGTTGCTGGGCAGAGGGTTGGCAGGAGGGGTGGAGAAGCGGGCACGCTCGCAGACATCTGTTGGCACGCTGCGGATGCTGGAGGGGGGCACGGTGCCATGACCAGCGGGAACATGGCACACTGATAATGCTGTAGCTATACTGAGATACACACTGCATCTCTATAGAACGCCACACACACAAGCACTAATGATCAAATAATCTCACACTATCGACAGGAGCGACGCGGGACACACATGTTGAGGATCAAAATATTAGAATTGCCAGCTTTCAGGTTTTAGTGTAGGCAAAATACTTTTTATAAGAATCAAAGAGAAATGATCCTGCTCAATAAAAAGTGAATTTACATACGCTCTTAAAAAGAAAGGTTCTCTATTGGCTATTCTTTACATTATTAAACATAAAGATTCCAAAAGGGGGTTTTCACAGCGATGCCTTAGAAGAAACATTTTTGGTTCCCAAAAGAACCTTTGAATGAACAGTTGTTAAAAGAACCATTTTTATCTTAATGTGAAGAATATTTTAAGAACCTTTTTTTCACTATAAAGAACCTTTTATGCAATGGAAAGTTTGCATAAATGTTGAAGGTTTTCCCTGGAACCACAGATGTCAAAAAAGTTACAGTGAAAAAAAAGTTCTTTGGAAAATTGTAATATTCCTCTATGGCATCACTGCGAAAAACCCCTTTGTGGAACCTTTTTTTTAAGAGTGTAATTTGATTTAATCACCAACTTTCAGTGGTGCAATAATATAGTCGCTGATTTAGTGACATTAATATTATTATTAATATATTTGACTTCAAATAGATTAATTGCATATATAATTTTAAGTGTGTATATATAATATTCATATTTTAATATATATGTTAATATAATAATATTAATATTTATATATAATGCATATATATATATATATATATATATCGCTTTGGATAAAAGCATCTGTTAAATACATAAACGTAAATATAAATAAAACCAGTCAATTTCCGATGTTACCACACAGAGCACTTTTTTTTAGGTTACCTGACTACACTTTTTTTACACTGTGAGTCATTTCTCAGCAATATTATTCTCTGTATCTTCTGGTCTTTATTAATTTTATCATTATCAACACTAGACCTTCCATCTCTTTTCAAGCAGATGGACATGAATGCATGGCCTTGATGCTCGTCCACTCCTCCAGCTGTCTTAACAGCGCCCACACACACACACACACACACACACACACACACTCGTCACCTCCTCTGGATAGCAGCCAGTCCCATAATGCCAGTTGGTGTGGCATCATAGAGCAGACAGTCAGCCTTGCGTCTTCAAGAGCCACCGCCGATGCTGATGCTGAAGTTCAGACGGCAGTAAATCATATTTAAATGTGCTGGAGGCCGACGCGGATATATTTAGCTGTGCACACACACCTCGTTTACAGTGATTTCGCAATGTGAAAAGTGAAAATGTGCTGTTTTTTCCTTTAAAGAGCTGTTTCTATTTGCCCTGATCCATTATTTCATTAGTGTAACCTATGTAGTCAGATTGATAAAGTAATACTTTTGACTTCATTTGAATGTTACCAGATTTGTATTGCAGGCTCCCAGGCAAAGCATTTTTTTTTAAGTGGACAAATATTGGCTTGATCTTCACCACTGAAATGCATGTTTTGCTGCAAGTCAATGACTGTGCATTTCTTATCATCACAGCACAATCCCATATGCCTTCTAAATCCCTTCATTTAATGTTACCATTAAACTCCTCACTGTATGTGTGTTAAAGTAGCAGCGGCATGATCTCCATGCCACTGATTTCCCCTGCGATGAGAACAGCATCATGTTAATTATTTCAACCATCTGCTGCAGCCCGTGATGGAGGCGCCCTCCACCTCACACAGATTTGTACCTGTCAGTCAAATTGCACGACCAACACAAGGCGCCGCGGCGGCGAGAATAAGATCCAACGCATGCAAAGGTCCCGAGGGATCGAGATGTGGTGTGAAATTAATCTGGAGTTCACAATTTTAGCTGGACTCTCTGAATTTACACTCAAAGAAGCCCCAACATCTGCCTATTTTTGGAGTGTTTTGGCATGAGAAATGTCAAATGCTGAACTTTAGGGATTTCTGCTGCTCGTTTTGATTAAAAAAGAGAAGTCTGATCAACAGATATGTTTTTTTAATGGTCCATGCTGAGGATTTCTATTACTTAACATCACAGAATTCTTTAAATTCATTGTTAATATTAACCAATGTTTATGCTGTTGCCCCCCTCCCCCTCCCACTATAGTATACAAATGATGTCACTTCCTGGAGAATGATGTCATTAAGCAACTTGCTTTTTATTTTTGAAAGAAACTCAGCTAATTGATTATCAATTAAAATAATATGCACAAGAAAAAAAAAATATTTTGAAATATTTTGATTAGATAAAGTAAATAAAGAAATAAAAAAACTAGGAAAATATATATATATATATATTTTAAATCTGTTTTTCCATGTTAGATGTAGTTGTCATGGCAACAAAAAAATTTTTTCGTTGTGATATTGTGATGAAAGACTGTATGGTTTCCATGAAATACTTATAGTATTTTACCCAACACAATAAGAAACATTACCGGAATATGAAATTGTTTTCTAAATTTAAATGAGCATATATTTTCTCAAAATTCAGTTAAAAATTAAAACAGAAAATTGTCATTACTTATCAACAGGGTTACAGGTGAAACTCGAAAAATGTGAATATCGTGCAAAGGTTTGTGCATTTCAGTTATTCAAATTAAAAGGTGAAACTAGTATATATAACTATATACATATGCATTATACTTTTCAGAGGGCCGACATTTCTGTATTTAAAATCCTTTTTTTTATTGATTTCATGTAATATTCAAATTTTCTGAGATTTTGAATTTGGGGTTTTCATAAGCTGTAAGCCATAATCATCAAAATGATAACTTTTTCACGATATTCAAATTTTTCAAGCTTCACCTGTAGTAGTTTTTTGACATTACTCAAAACTGACATTAGATTGAGTGGCCACTGTAAATCAGCCAATCGAGTAGAATGATAATCTTAAAGTAACCAAACATCATCTCATTAAACAGCCTGGAAGGTTGATTGGTTTGAGTAATGCAGTGTTGCCAACTATATTTCATTACATGTATGCACATTACAGCAGTGGATGTGTCTTTGTGTTAGAATTTGGGATGAACAGCACCTTAGCAATCATTATTATACAGTATACTATTATAGTGTTTTACAGCCATATTTATTATCTGACCTGGTGTGTGTGGATTAATTTAATCTTACCCTGAAACAAAATACGAGGCTAAATTAAGAAAGAGCAGTGTTTTCTGATCACGGTGACTGATATAGTGTCGCAGTTACACTGCGTCCTCCTGCAGTTATATCTCCTACAGCAAAACACTTTGATTTAATTATTGATTGGTTGAAAACGGCCTTTACTTCTTTGCATATGTGTGTTCATTTCTTTTTGAAGAAATGAAACCTGTTTCCAGACGTAATCTAACCTTGAACGATATGAGAAGACAGAAAGGACTGGGTGGCCCTGCACTTGCCCAGGGTCACTTAATTAATTTGGAGGTGCTGGTTAATACAAAGCACACACGCTGCCCCTGACCGGCCACAGGAGCTCAAAGAGGGGCAGAGAAGTCAGAGTCAACCTTATTCATGACAACAGACTGCTGTGGAACAGCTGTGGCCTTCAAAATTAAATGTTATGAACACCACAATAGACATGAACATATATGCAACATATTACTTTGTTTTACAGGGGTGCAGAGTTCAAGGGAACAGCTGTGAATGAATTAAGAATATAATGTGTTTTTTTTAACATGGAAATTAATAGCTTTTTACAGAAATGTCAGAATGACTTTGTAGGTCCAGACTGTAAACTTTAAGTTTGATAAAGTATAACCTCCCTTCTCTTTGCACAAACTGTCCGTCATCTAGCAATTTAGAATTCCATGAGTTTAGAAAAGATGAGATGAGAATATCGATCGATCGAGATTCAGAAATGTTATTTGCATTTAAAACCAGCTTAAAATTCTCTTCACCTAAAACAACACTTCTAAAATGAAGGGAGAAATACATTGTGCTAAACAACTCATTTTCAAAACACGAAACTGCACTTGCAACTCGTTTTTTTCTACTTTTTATTTAGAATTTTAAATTTTGATAAAATATTAACAATTTGGAATAATATGCACATGTGACAGATGTAAATATGATTCATATTATGAACAATATGAATAATATTAAATAATTCATTATAAGATAATCACTCATGAATAATATTGACACAGTTATATGGACAAGAATCAACATTCTCTTTTCTTTTCAGAGATGGCGAGAAGGGATTTGAAATGTTGTTGAAGTGATGCAGAGAAGTTTTTAATATTCAACAGGTTAGTATGGTATTTTATTGAACAAATGATTTGCCATAGCTCTCTAACAGAGTTGATTGTAAAGCATTATCTATTGTAAAGGGTCATTTCATTATGGTTATTGTAGTGCTGTGCGGGAATTTATTTTAAAGGAAGTACCGTGTCTATATTAAAGCTATACAGTAACATCTTCAGCTGGTCAGCTTGAGATCCTTTCCATCTAAACTGGTTACATAGGCCTATATTAAGCCTAATAGTGAATTTTATGAGCAGTAGGATAGCCAAATTCATCCGTACAGTCACGCAGAGTCGAAGCACAACCACAACCTTGTTCTTCCAAAATGCAAGCAGTTTTTTTTTAACTGCAAGACGGCCAAAAGTAACATAATGTACCTTTAATTTCATGTTTTACTGTTGGCAGGAGCCTCAGTGTGTCACTAATGGCACCACATGCAATTGCAAAAAATAAAGATTGTCTGCCATTGGTTCAGCCGAATGTTTAGTCTCACCCCAAACTCACACCATTGGTTGAGTTGACACACCAAACCATAGAGCAATGTTTGAATACGTCACAAAAATGACTGCTTTTAATTTGCAGAGTAGACAGCAGAAATCAAGTTGTAGAAAACACTAATGAACATGATGAGCTCATTGATGAAATGATAAAAATTTGATATAGATTTTTCACCACAATTTTATTAACATCTAGATCTGAACTAGAACTGTAGAACTCAGCTCTGAATAGCTAACGTTATTCTCCTTCATGGCTCAAGCTCACGGCCCGCCAGCGCTGGAGCAGAGGATGCTGGGAAGGGCACAGTTCTTGCCAGAGTGTAATGGCTGGTGAAAGCAGAAGCAAACTGCACAGAGGCAGATAAAGGTTTCCTCAAGGTGCAGCTCTGTTGACTAGTTAACCCCTTGAAATTATGCCGTAGTTTCAGACTCCGTTCCAAAGTCCCGGAATTGGGTTACAAGATAATTTCACAGGCGACTTGCTTGTCTTACTTGGCAGTTCAACTGGCTAATTGAAGGTGGTGATTTCCGGGCCCTGAAACTGTTTAGGAAATGATACTTTAAATTTGAGTAAAGAGATTTTCTGTGACGTGGACATTGCAGGATTTTTGAATGTATTTTTTTGACCAAGTGCATGATGAAAGTAGCAAACTGAGTCTTGAGTTAGTTGAAGATCAGTATTGAGGTAAAATGCACTTTTCTAATTTAGCATTTGTTTTAATTTCAGGTTGGCCTCATTGATTTAAAAAAATATATTTCTTGGCTGGGAAAACTCATGGGAATTTGTATATATATAGGCTATATATATATATATATATATATATATATATATATGTATATGTTTTTTTTTTAATAGTGCAATTTCTATTAAATTATTATTAAAAAAATCTTATCAGTAATCACAAACGACTGGAAAAATCATTTGACCTGTTTAACATTTATATACATTTTAAAAACTTTTGCTTTATTTTATTTCTATAACTGAGTTCTGACACTCTTTTTGAATAGGACAATCATTCTGTAACTTTCTTTGTATATACTGTAGAGTAATTTGTATTGTGATTAACTGAACTGCATTGAGTCAATAACAATTTTAATTTAATTCACAAAATATTCTTCTAAAACAAAAAAAGGTCCCATAAAAATTAATTTAGAAGATTCCCCACACACTACAGTTTCATACGGATGTCATGTGTAGGTCAGAGAGTATTTTATGATGCACAGAAACCGCATATGAATCTGAGACAATGTCAAGTTAGTGGCTATGCTTTCCTGGGATGCTTTCTACATTATTATGATGACTTCAATAACCATTCAAACTCATCCAATTAGAGAGAGAGAGAGAAAAAAACATTTGTAAAGACATTCATAAAAAAGAAAAGCCACTTCATATTTGCCAACAAAACTAATTTCAAGTCTAATTTGTTTTAAGTTTATGAAAAACAAATTCTGTCAAGTGTGTCAAAACCTTCGAAGGTAGATATAAGAAGTCAGGACGACGTGAACGCGCAGAAAAGCACGAGACAGTCAAAAGCGCAACACACGACCAACATTTCCCAGCCTTTTTTGTCAGCCGAGCCCATATATAAATTAATTATTATTTAGGCTACTTTAAGAAGGCTACCTAGTTTGGTTTAAAGTAATACTAAAACGTGGTGCTTTCAAATGATGCTTGGTGCAATTTAGAAAGCAAGAAGCGATCTAAGCGATAATCTATTTTACTTTAGGTAGGTGTGGTTCTAACTTCAACCACACCTGTTCCAAAACCCCGCCCTCCAAATAATGGCAGCCAATCAGATTTTAGCAAACCCGGATACGGATGATTGACAGGTAGGGCAAAAAAAAAAAAACAAAAAAAAAAAACGCGCGAGGCACTCCTCACTAGGGTTGTCACAACGACAATTGTAATTTCCGATGCACATATCTATTAGGTAGTAGGAACACTTTATACTCGATAAATAAATTAAATCATCCATAGGCTAGGCTACTTAAGTTTCTTTTATTCGAGATTTCTATCTATCAAACCTTTTAAATAACTTTTTTGAAAATTCAAAAATAATGAACACGTTTGGCGTAAGTTTAGTGCTTTTTGGAACAATAATCCTTATGAACAGTGAAGTTTAACAGCCATACATGTAAAAGATTGTGTGTGTACGGCGCCCGCGGTGGATCAAACTTCATGTTCAAACAAAAGCGCGAAACGCCTTCCCCTCTGCCGTCAGTCCGAGCGGACCGCAGCTCCGCGCGCACACACACACACATATAGGCTACACGCACGCACTGAGCGAGGGGGACGCGCGTGTGAGAGCAAGAGCCTGTGAATAATAATCCTCATTCCTTCTGCGACCCGTTCGGTTCTTGGATGATCCATAATAACCTCTAATAACAACCTATAATAATATTTAATAATCAATAATCATCCGGATCAACATGTCCCGCAGAAAGCAGAGCAACCCCCGGCAAATCAAACGTAAGTTACTCGGTTTGTGATTATTACTGTTATTTGTTTCTAAGCCAGGCGGAGTAAAGTTGGATGAAAGGGAGACAGAGATCGATCAGTTTATTATCACAACTGATAGTAGCAGCAGCTACAAATGTCTTTCTTTTAGTCCTTCTTTAAATTATCTTTGTTGTTTCGGTGTTTTTGTATTTAACGAGACTTATTTTTCGCGTGATACAATCAATGTAAAATATTTAAGTCTTGTTTGTTATGCTTTCGTTTTGCACATTCTTCGTTAATATTCTTTTATTCTTATTGAGATGTAGAATGTGCTTATTTCATGCTGAAAGTTTCATATGACAATCACAGGAACTGACTAAAGTAGTTGTTTTAGATTTGAAGATGATTCTTTCAGAGGGTCTGTTGACAGTCAGTTTATCTTTCAGTGTTTTTATTTTATTTTATTTGTTGAGGCATGTGGAGATGTTTTTTCATAATGATGCAGTTAGTGACATTTAAAGACTTGCTTATTATGTTTTTATTTTGCATTTATTTATTCTTAATGCATATTCTAGTTTTATAGAACCTTTTCAGGCAGAATAAAAAAAACTGTTTTTAAGTGCATTTATAATAGTAATGCATGTGTTTGCTTAGTGCTGAAAGTTTCATAGAATCTCTTGCACTGATTTGTAATTTTATGTTCAGATGATTCTTTAAAAAGGTGAGACAATGTGTTTTGAGTCAGTTCATCTTTCAGTCTTTTTGTATTTGGGCATGTGAAGATGTTTTCCACGATTAACAGGTGATGATTTTTTCAAGGTTTAATTTTTACAATTGTTCTAGTTTTATGGTGGCTTCGAACGCATAATAAATGCTGATAGTTGAGTTGTCCCTCAGTTTTTAGTTCACTGTAGTTTTAAAACATTTCCAGCTTTTCTTGTAAAGGGTCTTTTTAGAATCTGATATCGATATCATGAAATAAATATTGCCCAAAATCCCTCACACAGACTGAAATATATTTTCTATAATGTAAGCAAATTAAATATTGTATTTTTACTCAATATAGGCTAGTTGTATTCTTCGAATGCATCCTTCCAAAAGTATTTCTGTAGTCTAAAATAAATTTCATATTTAATGAATATGACACATCTCAGCCTAGAATAATCTGCAGAGCTCTACAGAGTTAAATAAATAATGTGTTTCATAAAATATACACCATCAGTAGCTTGAGCATTTCCATTTTTCAGGCCTATTTTTGAACACTGTTATGATGGTACTTGAATATTTTTTGCACTTCAGGAAGTGAAAAGATCAGACAATAAAATTGCGGTTCTGTCTTTTATACAATAATTAAATGAGCTGGCTTTTGTGGCATTTATCTTTTGCGAATGAAAGAGTCGAAGTGCGATCGCTGGTCTGGGCCCTTAGCAGCCTGTGTGTGTGTGTGTGTGTGTGTGTGGACCGCAGGGAGGAAGGATGAAGGATGAAGGATCTTCTTTCTCTGTTGTGAAATGTTTTTTTAGAAACAGGTTAAACTGAGCCAAGGGGTTGAGAACAAGCGAGATAAACTAGTTGCACAATTCTGAAAGCCATATAATTTATTGTCGCTGCTCGATATTTGTATGTGTGTCATGCAGAGTGTGTACATAGTGAAAGAAAAAGCTTCTCTTTGAGTGTGTGCGCGCATGAGATGGTGCGTGCTATTTTGAGCTTAAATGTAACTTTTTGAAAAATATATATTTCTTTGAAAATGTCTCCTTTCAATAATCCAGACACTGAAACATTAAGACGTATTGCAGTGAGTGTGTGAGAGCAAATATTGTTTGACTGTACCAGTGTACAGTACAGTAAACACAAATACGATTGAAGGCTTTCGGTCGTATTTTGTTTGATGTGGTACTTTCTGTTATCATTCGACAAGCATGACAGCTTTAGAATAGCAGAAATGAGCTAGAGTCATTAAACTGTTGACCGAGGCGTTTGCATGCAAATCGATCTGCGACGATTTCCCCTTTTGATACGTCCAGGAAACTGAGGTCCGAGTTATCTAACAGCTCTCACAGCTCCGTTACTAGAGCATTCATAATATCAGGGTATTGTCTCTGGCTCTGAAAGGTCACGCGAAGCCCATAGTTCCTCTCTCCGGCACTTCAGGAAGAGGAAGAGAGATCCAGTGAACAGAGAGACCGAGTCATTCTAAAGGACAAAAAGGTTGTTGGGCACCGTACGCCCCCTCCATACGTTGGACGGTTATCTAAAATTGTGATTTATGCAGTATTTTAATATTTTGCTTATTCTCTCCCCTTGGGTGCTCTCTGAGCAATGATAAAAAGGCCGTGCTGAAAAAGCACCATTAATTTGCACCGATGCCTGTGAGATAGGGCCAGATAATGGGAAAGATAAGGCGGGGAGATATACCATCAGAGCTGCGATTATTACCATTAAAATTCCAACCCAGCAATCTGCAGCCGGCTGATAATTCCCTCTCCGTTTCCACCACTTTGGATGATAAGGCAAAAAATAGTCATCCACCGCTCCTTGATTAGGCTGCCTGGATATCCCGATAATACTGTGATAAATTATGTATTTCTCCTCCTTGTTTTTTTGGCCCTGAAACGTTACATCTGATTCCATTTTTTTTTTTTTTTATCAATATTTATTTTGCGCTAGTTTTGGTCCCCGCCCCCACCGGCGAAGCGAAGACCCCTCTCGCCCTCTCCTCTTTCAGTTCTTCTCATCGTAATAAGAGTTTGATAGAGAGGTGATGGAGGGTGAGATGTTTTGTATGGGAGCTCATATCGGCGTTATCAGCTCATCTTCACGAGCGGCTGCTTGCTGCTGTTGTTTTTAGCCCTTATCACCTCATGCCAATATGCCAATAAATTGGGCCGATTGTTAACCGGGCCGAGCCGGGGCCAGCGAAAATTTATGACAGGAAGAGATGAAAATATGGCTGATGTGTTTGGATGGAGCTCGATTAGCTTCGCAGGAGAGTGTGATGTCTCAGTCTGCGTTGAGGAATGCCTGTTGGCGCTGTAATAGGCAGGGCAGATACACCGGTTGGGGAATGGAAAGCGTGCCCCGTGGTGTAATTTGTCTGTAAAATAGCCATTCGTGTTGCACATGTGGGGTTGGAGAGCAGGCATGGGGTGATGGGTATAGCCTCTCTCCATCTGTTCACGCTCTCTGCAGCATCACTTCTGCTTTGTGAGATGCTACGGTTTCTCTTTCAGCTCTGTTTCCAAAGCCAGCGAGTGCATTGTTGTGTACTTCCTACATGGGTATCATAATACATTTGTGCATTTGGCAGATGCTTTTATCCAAAGCGACTTGAATTGCATTTATGGCGTCCTTTTAATCAGTTCATGCATTCCCTGAGAATTGAACCCGTGACCTTGGCGACGCTAGCGTCACGGCTGTCACCACCATAGACTTCGGGAGCCAGTATTTGATGTTGGTGATGCTGCTCGTCTGCACTTCATTACACACCGCTCTGTTTGTTGTAAGGGTGGCTAAAAGTTTTAAAAGTTCTATTTTTAGGCTGATTTGCCACAGTGGTCTAACAGCGACTGTCAGTGTTAAGATGATGGACTCATCCAATCAAATCAAAGAAGGCGGGCTTTACTGCTCACAGGCTCTGAACATGAATTTCAGTGTGACACTTCAGTTTTAACGGTTTTGACAATTCTTTTTTGATAGACATGTTAGATGACTAGGTAAAACCCAGTGATGCGAACTATACTCATCTTTTTTTGTCAAATTTTGTTGCAGTTTTGAATTAAAGGCTACCATTTTGATTTTATGTAATTCATAACATCAAGAAACATTAACAGAGCAGTTTTCAGGAATATTAGGGTAACGATCCCCTGACCCAAATTTAATTTGCAAATTGAATAGTTTATAATATCATACAATAAATGTTTGTTTCTTTATCTTCTTTCTTTTTCTTTATTCCATTTAAATCCTATAATTATGTAATACCTTTAAACAAAAAGGAGCATTATCCCTTTTTGTTTTCCCCAATATTTACCCCCCTAATAAAAAAAAAATTAATTGAATGGAAGTTATTTTGTCTCAATTTATGTCAGCAGTGCTACACAAATAGCTCTCACAATTGCTTTCAGTAGAGTTTGGCATTAGCATGGATACATTAGTACATATTTAATTAGATTAGACTTTTGGTATTTAATAATCAACATATTGTTTTTCACTGAGCTTGTCACAGTGCATTCTAGGATTGCCTTTTCCCTAATGAGAGATCCAAAGGGACGATCACAGAGACAGCAGTTTGTAGCAACCTAAAGTCATTAATTTCAAACAACTGTTGGCGATTTGACTTTATGCAAATGAGCAGCAATGCCTTACAATGCTGTCTAAGTAGGATGTTCACTAGGTTTTGGAGCAAAACTAATTCTAACCAATTCAACAACATGGTCAGGAGCGGACTGTTTCAAACCTTTTTGAGCCTCTTCCAAACCAATTCGCACTGTTTCTCAGTTTTCAGCTGACAAAGGAAACGTCTGACTGAAATAGCTACATTACTTAAAAAGTGTATTCGCGATCCAGTGCCAATCCAAATGATTATTACGCTCGAACTGAAGTATATGGAGGATTTGCCAGCTTTCTGTGTTGGAAAATAATAGTCAGAGATCTCGGGTGGAGGTTTGTTGTTGCTATGTGTCAATGTATGTGCGTAATGGACTTTCAGTATGACTTCATAATGAGTGTGTGATTGTCATCTCGGCTCCGCCCAGCAGATGATGATGTCATACGAGAGCTCCATCAGGCCTATCAGGTGACACGTCTATCTCTGGACGGGGTTTATCACAGACTCAACTTATAATGGTGCAGTGAGAGTGTTTGCTGACTTGGCTGCCAACATGTCAGTGTGTGTGTGCATGGATATGTTTATGTTGGAGATGAAACTGTGTGGTTTGAATTCTGTGGTTTACCAGTCAGTCAGTTTAGTATATTTTGTTCTATTTTTATGCCTTTTTGTTTTATCAAATTATTGAATGTATATGGTGCTTACATCTTTGTGTCTGCGGTCTGGTCGATGTGTTTCATCATCGGGGAAATTCTGACGCGTGAAGACTGTGTGTGTGTGTGTGTGTGTGAGTAAGTATATTGTGTTCTATTGAACTGTTGTCCAAACCAGCTCAAGCATTCATTGGTTTTGGAGGAGAATGTCATTGTGGTAATAATAAAACTCCTTTGAGATGACTTTCTCATATTTGAGACTTTTTTTTTTTTTGTTAGATTCCACTGATGAAAGTGTGCAGTTTTTTGTTTTCCTTATAGATTTGTCTCATGACGAATAGCTGCTAGATGCCAACTTTCCTTTTCGACATCTGTTGGCTGCCAATAACAGCTTGCGTAGTTTTGCCTTGTCTAAGCTGAAGGAGCCATTTGTATCCACAAACTTATAGAAAGCAAATGCTCCAATGTACTGACAATATTTTTCAGTCTTCTGCTTTTATCAATTACTCAAATGCAAATGCTTGGTCGATGTATTGAAATCGCGTGGTTGCGTTCAAAATACATGCATTCCTGCCTCAATAATTTAGTTCACCCAGTAGGATTAGTTCACCCAAAAATAAAAATTCTGCCATTAATTACTCACCCTCATGTCATTCCTCATGTTCTTCGCAACACAAGTGAAGATTTTTTTGTAGAAATCTGAGAGCTTTCTGTTCTTCCATTGACAATTACACAACTACCACTTTGATGCTTTGAAAAAGTTAATAAAGAGATTGTAAAGTCGTAAAATTCATCGTAAAAATATTAATTGAGCGGTTTATTTCAAACTTTCTGAAGAGACTTGATTGCTGTATATGATGAACAGATTTAATATAGTCTTTTATTCACATTGATCAGTGAACATAAACAGAAGCTCAACCGAACCTGCTTGACGCGTGAGAACAAACCTCATTGGTTCTTGTAGAAGCTCAAACGTGCTGCGTAGCACGAGAATGAACCTCATTGGTTCTTGTAGAAGCTCAAACGTGCTGCGTAACTCGAGAATGAACCTCAATGGTTCTTGCACGTCAAGCAAACATGCTGGAGCTTCCGTTTACCTCAACTGTGTGAGTTAATGAATGTTTATATGTGAATAAAAGCCTAAATTCAATCAGTTCATCATATAAAGCGAATTTGGACTTAACCGCTCAATTCATATGGATTAGCTTTATCTCTTTATGAACTTTTGCTAAGCTTCAAAGTGGTAGTTGTGTAGCTGTCTATGGAGGGACAGAAAACTCTCAGATTTAATAAAAAAATCTTCATTTGTGTTCCGAAGATGAACGGAAGTCTTACGGGTTTAGAACGACATGAGGGCGAGTAATTTATGACAGAACTATCCCTTTAAGTGGACAAGTTATGTTCAAATATCAATATCATATCAAGCAAATATCAAGCAAAAGAGTGGGGTTTGTTTTGGTTAAACCCTTGAATATCTTTTTTTATACTATGATATTTTATACTGTACATGTGGAATGGATGAAATACCCTTGTTTTGTTCGTTTTTTCATCTTGTTTTGTTGACTTTTTTCTTGTTCTCAACTGGACACTTATCATGTTGTTTATTAAAAAAAAATGATGGATTAAAAATAAGAATAATAATAAAAAACTAGGGAAGCTGTTTTAATGACAAAATTACCAGAAAAAAAGCCTGATGCATTTCTGAACGTAGAGCAGTCGGAGAATAAAAATGGTTTACCTTAAAGAGAAAACTGTTTGTAAAATGCAACACAAAATGGGTTTCGTTATGAATTACAATCTGAATATTTTCCAAATGCAGCAATACATGCAATTGCAAAGCTTTTTGTAGCTTTGCGTTTATGTAAAGTATACATCATAGAGTATGCTTCAGGTCTTGTTATTGTCACTGGTTTCATTTGTAAGAGTTCCGTTGAGCAAGTGTGTATGTAGAGTGACCATCTGCGTTTCCTGGGAGGAAAATACAGATGTGTGTAAAGAGTTTGCACATCCATCATTAGAGAGGAGGAATGCTGTCATTTTTGACTCTCTGAACATTCCCCTTTTCCTTTTCTCTCTCGCTGTCAGTTTGTCTGTCTGTTTCTCTCGCTGTGTTGGAAAACAGTCTATGATGCATCAGGGTTGGCGGTTTCAAAAGGTGGAGGTCATTTCCTGTCAAAGTTTCCTCTTTATCTTCCTTTTTCCTGAATTCCTCACGAATGATTCCAGAGCTGACAGTTTGCCTTCCTTGGCTGTGATATTTGTACAGAAAAAAAAAACGCTTTAAACAATATCTTTATCTTAAGAGAGCAACTCATCAATTTACGGTTGTCACTTCAGATTCACATTAGCTTTAATCCCGAATCATTAATTCTCAGAAACCTGTTAGTTGGTAAGCATGCAGTATTTTTCCTCACAATTGATGAGCTTGATGAAAGCGATAGTTCACCCAAAAAAGAAGATTTTGACTCTCCCTTATGTTGTTCAAATCAAAACCTAAAAAAGTATACAAATTATATAAATATATTATGCAAATAAATCTAAATAAATATTTTATTCACGTTATGTTCAAAAGTTTGGGTTAGGCTAAATATTTTTTTTTTAAAGAAATTTGTACTTTTAATCAGCAAGGATGCATTTAATTCTATTCCTCCTCCATTTTAAAATATATTGCTGTAGAAAACTGTTCCTTTAAATTGTAATAATATTTCACAATATTGCTAATTTTACTGTATTTTGATCAAATAAATGCAGCCTTTGTGAACATTTAACAAAAACATTTAAAAATCTTGCTGACCCCAAACTTTTTGAAAGGTACTGTATATAGTCTGAATTACTCGTTTGAGCTATTTCAACTACTTCAATGGTATTTAATGGTTGGTTTCTCCTTTTCTGCTTGGCATGAGGGTGAGTAAATGATTTTTGGCTGAACTGTCCCTTTAAGTCAACTTTTTCCTTTCACTCTGTCTTGAAGGACCTAACAAGATCAAATCGCAGAAATCGTACTTGACTAATCTGTGTCGTCTGTTGTTTAGTTTATTTAGCTGTGATATCAGTGATCAGTCTATTGAGCTCCAGGTAACAATTGACTTTCAGCCTCAGAGTTAATAGCCTTGTGTCTTGCTTGTACAGATCGATATTGGTATTAATTAATCAGCGCTATCGGCCATGCGATCTGGTTCTATTTGTTGTTACATCAGCGTAATATCAATAGGGAAAGTGTACTCCCTGATCGCCATGGCAACTTCATCGCTCAGGTCAAAGAAAGTTTATCTTATCTTGCTGCTGAGAGTGGCAAACTGCTTAGAAATCTAGTTTAGACTCTCAGATCATCGATTGGGCCCTTTCTGTTTTTCTCTCTGTCTCTCTCTCTATCTCTCTCTGGCCTCATTTTGATCAAAACAGAAATGGAAGGTTGGAACATCAGTATTTAAAGTCTGATACTGCATGCCCTGAGGAAGGAAAAATCACAAATGAGATCTCTTTTACATCTCAATTGTTTCTTCAAGGCACCAATGAGATTAAACAACAGAGTTTTTTTTTCTCCTGAGAAAAGGACCCCAGTAATCTAACTTTTGTCTTGAGTTTCAGAAGAGATCTCAAACTGTTTTCAGATTAATCAAGATACCAAGTTTTGTGATTAAAGGCTCAAATTGACACCAAATTATCTGAGATATGCTATCAATGTTAGCTCTATCCTCTTCCTGTATTTCAACAATTGTCTCAATTTGTGTCTATTTTATTTTTAATTTAAAGTGCCCCATTATACGTTTTTTTTTTTTATTGTACCGTTCATGCAGTGTAATATAGCTGTTTGTAAATGTAAAAGGTCTTTAAAGGTTTAAATGATAAGATCTTCTCCTAAAAGAAAGAATTGATTCTGAACTGAATAAAGCGATTCATCAGTAATTTCAGAGTCACTTCCTTTTAGCAACGTAACAATGTAACAAATTTGCATAAAGCCCGCCTAATATTTTCATTGGCTGCCCGCGAACGATGTTTATTTTTACTCACTCTCAAACACTACTTGTAACTGAGGCCTGGAAGTGTGTTGTCAACATGTTGAGAAGATGCTGTTTTCAGCGCTGCAAATCCAATTCGCATTCACTTCAAAAGGATGAGGATTCGCTGGAATTGATACAGAAACAAAACTATGCCACGTTACTTTTCGTATCGTATATCATTAGTGATTCGTGACCAATCAGAGCAGAGGAGACCAATCGCAATAGACTGGGCTGTCTGACCAATCAGAACATAGAATATACTCAGAAAGGCAGTGTTTAAAGAGATAGAATTTGTGAATGAACCATTTCCAGGCTCTTTGAGAAATGAGGTGATGCAGCAGTATTTTTTTTTATCTTTGATGTATGTAAACCTATTGTAGAAGACCTCCAAAGCAAAATTAGGAACCGTTAAAATAGCACAATTGGGGCACTTTAAGGAGTTTCTTAGGTATTTTTTTTAACCTCTGACCAATACAATTGTCCTTTTAGCTGGAGGGTTTTAGAACCGGTTTAGTCTGAAGCGGGGACTTTTATAAATAAAATTAAGCTGCGATTGTCAGATCGAGTGTGGATTTAGTTGATGTGTGTGCAGGTGTCTGTCAGTCCAAATTAATGTATATTAATAATCAAATATGAATAAGGAGAAATTAATGGTGTAATTTGAGAAACATTATACAACCCAAACCCTTATTAGAAACTTTTCTCCCACTACAAAATATTATATTATACACATATACACATAAATAATATTCAAGTTGTTTGCTTTCCTTCAGCAGTTCATTCATATTTGGTGTGTCTGTGTATTATCAGTAAAGGTTTTCACGAAAGCTCTATTAAAAACTGTTTCATATTAATCAGAGGTAGTTCTAGGGCTCTCACGGATATGTAAGAGGTGAGCCTGATGTAATTTTATGTTAGTTTATTTATTTATTAATTTTTATGAAAGTGCCCATCTGATTGTTCAGGCATCAGATGAAGACTAACACACATGCACACAACCATACACACACTCGCACAAATGAATGACTCTCATCAAATATATAGATCAGAACAAAATATTTAAAGATATTCTCTTTTTTTCTAAACATGGCACTGTATACCATACCTGTGTAAAGACCAGTGTTGGGAAAGCTACTTTAAAACTAGCCTCTAAGGGTGTAACTATATATATATATATATATATATATATATATATATATATATATATATATGTATATGTATGTATATATATGTGTGTATGTATGTGTATGTATATGTGTATATGGCATAATGGCACAAAAAACATTTAAAAAATTAAATTTACTAAAAATAAAACTAATAAAACTTAACTTATTGAAAGCATAATGATGAATGATGAAGATTGAGCTATTTTCATGTTAATGAAAGATGTAGGTTAGTAGGAAAGCTACTTTAAGTAAGTTACTCCCCAACATTAGTGCAGCCTTTCTGCGATATACGACAACTTCTCTCTTTGTCTTTCCCACTTGTTCTCCCAGAGGTCCCAGTTATGGCCCAGTTTGCGATTTGGTTCCAGCTTGGTTATATACCTCATCAGGCTCAGAATAGCCCCCAGGGATCCCAACACACAGACGCTCGTATCACCCAGCCCCCCATACCCCCCCCCCCCCCCCGGCCCACTCCTGCCTTGGGGATTCTCTATTTGGCCCCTGCCAAAAGGGGAAACAGCCAGAAAGAGAGTGAAGGGGCAACATCATGAATTCACTCATTTCACTCGCACGTCAACGTCACCTTGGCTCCGAACATCACCGGCGTGGATACGGCTCAATTAAGTGCGTTTCACGGGTTAGACCGCCAATCTGCCCGCCAAAATTTTATCAGCGGAAATCTTAGCATGTAATGAATATGGATATTGACTTGTGTTAAGCTTGTTTATGTGTGTGTGAGGCATGGAGTTGAACACAAACACACAATCCAGTGCTTCTCAGAATGAATGTGACTTTAGCCAGTATCAGTATTAGATTTAGATTCAGGAGCGGAGGAAGAGGAAGTGAGGAAGAGGAAGAGTGTTTCTTTCTGAGACATAGAGTTCACAGTTATATTTTATTTAAATATGAACTCACTGATGCACTTCTTAATGCTTAATTGAAGTCCCAACCTTGTCTCAGACGTTTCACCGGTCCTAACATTTTAGGGGGGATTTTTATGAGAAATGTTTGCATTCATATTGAGGAAATCTGAGCATAGTTTGAGACATTGTTTAGATCTCTTTTGAAGACAAATTAAACTTTTGTTCTCCATTTTGCAATCTTCCAGTTCTGCCTTGATTGGAAAATCTCATCTGAACTGTAGAAGAGACACGTGATTTCTCAGTAGAAATGTCTTTGATTTTCATTCAGTCATTCTCATTGTCTTTTGAGATCTTAAAGAGATCTAATTTTTGTGATTTTGTTTTCTTTATCTTTGCAATGGAGATGTTGATTGGACACAAATTCACTTCTTGAGCTTATGATGATGATGATGTTACTTATATTTCACTCATTTCACACACTGACCTTAAGCTGGTGACAGACATATTGAAGTGTGAGTTTCTGGCAGGAATTAGTGGAGCTGGTGTGTATCTGATGGGGGGGTTTGGGCATTTCTCTGGCATTTCTTGGGAAACATCATTAAGGGAAAGGTGCTGGGGAGGATTAAACATCAGGCCTTTCACTTCAATTTGTACATCAGTATTTCCTCGAGTCTGTAATATAAAGCGGACATCATGTTTCAGACTGGCTGGAAAATCACTGGAGACAAAGCTCCGGGAAATAAACAGATCAACAATTTACGTCAGATATGTAAGAAATGAGAAGTAAACCTCCAGAACATGTTAAGGCTTTAAGGGCAAAGCTGTGCATTGATTTGACAGGACCGCATGTCTGAGGTTTGTCATGATATGGACTTTCTGTAAAACCCTGTTTTATCCTCTGATTCAGGCATATCTGCCCTTCTGCGTTCACATGATACAGTATACACAGAAAACATGAACCAGGATTAGGTTTTAATGGTATGGTTCATGCAAAAAATGTAAATTATGTTCTGTTTACTCACACTCATGTGAAAATTCGGTTCTGCTCATTACACTCCAAACATGTATGAATTAATTTCTTCGGTGAAACAAAACGATATTTGAAAGTGGATGAAAGGAGTCTGTAAAACTCAAAACAAAAAATAAGAAATGTGTAATATAATTGCATGAGAGAAACAGACCAAATCTGTCTGTCTATCGTTCTGTTTGTGTGTCTAATATTTTGAGATATATAGAATATATTAACAACAGGGTGGGGTGGGTGGGGGGGTGTATACTGTATATGTGTGTTGGTGTGTGTGTTTGGGATTTGCAGAGGCACACATTTGACCATCATCAACTTTCTTAAGCCACTGAAACAGGATAACACATGGGTCAAATGATAAGAGAGGCCAAAAAAAAATATATATATATATGAAAGTGCTGATTGATTGATGTCTGGCTCTGTGTTTGACAGCGAGTTTCGGATCAGTGTGTTTGATTCCCTCTTTTAGATTGAAGCTCGGCAAATGTGAAGGACAAAAAGGTCACAGATATTCGTCTCCTTCTCTCTCATCTTCCACTGGTCTCGTGAAACTAGTTATAGTGGTCAAGTGGGGCAGCTTCTGCTGTAAGGTGATTCAACATACATTATTATTATAATTTTATTTTACAATGAGTTTTATCTTTGGCTTTGAGGCTCTGCTACTTTTAATCCTTAAAGTTGATAACTTTAAACATGTAAAACGTATATTTTTTTGTCTTAGTCAGATTTTTGAAACAAACTCTTGCAATTGTAGAGGATTTCTTGTCTGCGATTTTCGTACTAAAGGACTAATGTTGTGTATCAGGTGTGATGCATTTGACGTCATAACTACATGTACGTGGAGCAAAGAAAGAAAAAGCAGTTCAATGGCAACCTGTCTCATGTCTGATTTGATTTAACATCTTTATGGTTTAAGCACAAACATAAAAATAAAAGGAACCTGTTATGTCTGTAAAGACGACTCATCCTTGAGATTACGTATCCTTTTTATTTTTCTTGTCAACTTACTTGACCTCTTTCACATCACTGAACTGTGTAAAAACATTCTAGCGTCAATGTCACTCCCCGTTCAAAACCCTTGCCGTTCATTCTCTTATTAATGAGACAAAACACATTAATTTAACATTAGATTATTAGTCTAACTGAGAATGCAACAGAACCGTAATTGGGGAATCTAAACCAAAATCATTACAAGTAACTTGCATAAGTTTCTTTCCTCAGAAATCTTTAGTAAAAGGAAAAAATATCACGTCAATGAAGAGAAACTCAAGCTGAATTTATATATAATGCATCGTAACCGACATCCATTGAGCTTCAGACTTAACGATTGAAACATGGTGTGTTGGTGATACTGGAGGGTTTGTGAGTGCAGTAATGTGTGAATGTAATGCATGATGGATTGTTTGAAGGACGTGTGCTGCCTGGCTCATAGACACTTTAATCGTAATGATCTCCCATGTCCATTCATTTCTCAAGCTTTTCCTGAAGATTAGCTCCTTGTGTTGATCAGAAATGTACATTTGAAAGGACTTTAATGAATGTAGTAAAATGACTTTCATCACATTATCTCCAATTAGATAGCAGCTCCACTTAGAAGATTGCACATGTTTATCTGAGTTTTAAAAGGTTTTTTTATTTTTTATCCTATACCTCTCTGTTTCTTCCTCTCGCTCTCTGACGTTCTTCTTTATGGCAGTTTAAAAGATATATAAAGATAGAAACATAGTTTTGTATTTCAGGCAATTTTTTCAGAGGTTCAAAGACCCTTTCATATTTCAGTTAACTGTAATAAAATGACCTGGCTGTTAAATGACCAGCATTATTATCTGACTTAAGCTAATCCACATGGTCAAGATTTGGCTGGAAATCATGATTGTTAGCCACTGCTGAAAAAAAAAAAAAAAAAAAAAACTCAATTGATAGCCAATCATGTGTAACCGTGTATTGTAATTTTTTTTTGCAAGATATTATTTATTATATAATATTTATTTAGTGATGCAGATGCACCCAAATTCACATTTCGGCTGATATTGGCTCTCTGAATATTCCATAAATCTAAAAAAATTTTTTATATATTTTTAAGAAAATAAAACAAAATCCTTACTTTTATGAATGTTAAAAATATATATATATAAAACTTTCACAAATATAACAACGAATTTTCTTAATGCATTGTTTTATAGGCTCTGAGATTGATTGGTGTTTTCAATATGTAGACCAACTAGAAATATTGTGGGCATTTGGCTACTTTATTGGCTTATGACCACTGATATGTCATGCCTCTCTAAAAATATTATATAATAATCTGGAATGACCAAGTGACTGTCATGAATGGGAATGTTGACAGATAGCTTTCACCGTGGTTCATAGACATCCTAGTTGAGGTCATGACAGACTTTAAAACTTGGTTAATATGGGAACGACACACCTCAAGCCTTTTACTTACACTATCATGATCTGTGACGCCAAAAGCAACAGACTGAGAAAACTAGTCCATAGGCTTTTGCATTTGAATGGTAGTGTAGTGTGACCAGGCCTTTAGCATGATCCGGATCTGAGGTGTGAACGGGTCAGCGGCCGTGTGGTCCCAGTGAATAGGCCGTGGCGTGTGACTGCATGTGTCTCTGGTGTTTAGGCGTGTGTGGGTCCATGCGGTTCCCTGTGGACTCTTTGTTCAGCACCTATCGGCATATCAGCAGAGAGTCCTTCAGCCCGGGCCTCTAATGCACCATGTATGGCTTTGTAGAAGCAGCCAGGATTGTGGGCAGTGCTGGGCAGCAGGATAGCTGCAGGCCTTCTCTGCAGTCAGTGGATTAGAGGTGGCCTGCTTTCACACACACACACACACACACACACACACACACACACACACACACACACACACACACACACACACACACACACACACCGGTGTGAAATTGGGCTCTCCTCAAATGCTAAAGCCTCTTCCCGACCATCTGTAAAATCCTCCAACTTTGTGTCTAAGTTGAGTTCAGAGTCCAATCTCCACTGCCAAAGCCAGAGAGAGAGAGAGAGAGAGAGAGATAGTGACAGAGGATAGAAAGGAAAAAGAAAGAGTGGTTGTTGAGGTTATGTTTGCAATGACATACTAGCACTTACTACACACAGTATATACTGTAAACTACCTAGTTTGAATATCAGAAGTACCTGTAATTTGCAACCAAGTGTGACGATACCATTGTTTCTACGGTATCAGAAAGTAAATTGCGGACTTTATCTCTGTTTACTTAATTGAGAATTACTTAAAGGCTACATGACAATGTACTAATTTAATTTGTTAATATATATATGTATGTTTAACTTCTATTTAAATTAATATACGTAAGTATGTATTAATTCACATAAACATTTACATTAAACTTTGTTAATGAGTGTGTTCTATAACTTATAGAAATTTCATGTCAGCCCTGTTGACATGAAATTGTAAAAAAAAAAAAAATACTTGTGTGAAACAGTATGCAGTATCACAATTAGTAGTATGTTGCATTTTTGTCATGTGGCAGGAGTATGTTTAATTTAATGCAGTGATTTAATTCATCACTTAATTTAATTCATCATTCATTGAATTTAACTTTTGTGCTTATCAAGTTTTGTGTTGAAATGTCTTAACTTTTAGAAATCTGAACAAATTTTATGTAGCTATAACAGTTTATATAACTTCTAGTACGTTTGACACACTGAATATGGTAAACTGGAATGCATTGCATCATGGGAAATAGTGTTTCTATCTTTGTTCTCTGTTGAGCTTCACACTTTGTTAGATACATTAATTAGTACAACTTTTATATAATATTTCATACAGAAAAAAATACAGTAATGCATACTGCAAAAATAGTATAAGTATGTAGTATGCTATTCCAAACAGAGCCATGGAGCATAAATAAGGAAATACAGAATTGTCAAATTAACTTTGTGGGGTAAAAAGGACATTGTTGATTACAGAGAGTCTACTTGAAGCATGCAAAATGAGTTGGGTAACATGATATGATGTCTCTAGGAATTCTTTTGAATAAATAATTGTATTTTAAATAAATGTAATAATAAATAACAAATAAAATATATAAGCCACCCCCAATTTACAGCAACAGTGCAAACCACATTGTGTGTGTGTGTGTGTGTGTGTGTGTGTGTGTGTGTGTGTGTGTGTGTGTGTGTGTGTGTGTGTGTGTGTGTGTGTGTGTGTGTGTGTGTGTGTGTGTGTGTGTGTGTGTGTGTGTGTTGAGCCAAAACATCAATCTATTGGTCAAATATCTTTTCGCTATTTGAATTTGCTGGACTTGTCATCTGAAAGTCAATGTGACCCCCATTATATTTTGCCGCTGTGTGAATTTTTGTGGTGTTTGTCATTTTTGTGTAGTTACGAAATGTATTTATGAATACTTGTTATATAAAATCAGAAAGCAGTGGTTTATTGTGTTTGCTGTGTAGTCGTACAGTTTACAGAATGACAGATTATATTTCTCCTTACGCACATGCTGATTTGTTTATAATGTTGTTCGTAATGGTGTTATATTTCATGATCGCCTCAAAATCTAGATCTGTGCTTTAAAACGAGTAGCTAAAACGAGTGTGCCGTCTTTTCAGACTCTCGCATCCATTTCAAGTCGCTTTGGCAGTCAGACTTCTTCTGTGGTTAAGCTGGGTGCATTTTTTCCATATTTTGACATTTGTAAGTCAATGGTAACACTCCTCAACGTCAGCTCTCTCCACAGCTGTGTCGAGAAGTGGAATAAAAGAGTCTATCATAATCAGGACACAAATTATGTCCTCTGTTTTTTTTTCTCCTTCTGTGGCTTTGGAGTTGAGATGCATGTCTAATCTCTGGTGATTGTGTGGCATTTTGGAGGGGGAGGGGGGGGAGGGGGTGGGGGGTGGTCGAGGGGGAACATTGGCCTTCGTCTCGGCCAACACATCAGCTTTCCATCCTCGATGTGAATCACGCTGTCGCCGGACTCATCAGAGATGGAACGTTGATTGCTTTCTGACACCCCTCCAGCATGGACTCGGTCTTGCATACATCATCCAAATTGAACACACCCAAAGTTTGGTGTGTGTGTGTGTTACTTCGCCTCTTTCTCCTTAAAGACTTTGATTCCAAGTGCTCTGACAGTGTGAGTGTGTGTTTTAGGTTGATATTGTGAGGTTGATATTACCGTGTTCGTTTAAGATTTTCAGAAAATTGCAAGAAATTTTAATGCCACATTTGTCCTTCTTATAAGTGGAAGCAGTCATCTGATCATCTGTCACATATCTGAGGAAAAATATCTGTTTTGAATTTAGTGGAACATAGAACTGGTTATGAAAAGCATTTTTAAATCACACATGAAACCAGTTTTGTGATGCTTAGCGCTCTTTCACTGAAAATGTTGACTTTTTTGGTGCTTCATTAGGCTGTTATCACATTTCAAATGGTTTTATTTCTAAAAAGTGCATTTTATTACATTTCATTTACACATTTCAAGACAAAAGGAATGTTTGATAGGCAAATCTAATTATTTGCATTGATGAATTTATAGTTTTATGTGTTAAAAGTGACGATTAGTCTATGCAACAATGCAATGCACTTCACCTAACTTGACCTTTCATTTCCAGTGTAAAAAAACCCAGAAGTATTTAACACAAGAACCATTTTTTACTCTCTGAATTAAGCATGCAATGTAATGAGTTCATGTGACAAACAATGTAGCATACTACTTTTTGAAGCAAACTGTTGTTCTTGCTTTTTTAGCAGGTAGTACACTAGTTTTGCATTCCGAACAAGCCTAAGTTTGTCACTTACTGCTGAGAGCATGTGTCATGTCCGATTCGTATGGTATTTTTAAGAGAGTTCAATTAGGAGAGGAGCAGAATTAGGTTAATACCACAGGGCTTAACAACAAACATCTGTTTTATTTTAAGCATTGACCAACGGGACATTGAGCTTTGAATGAGTTCGAGAGCTTAATTTGAGTTTCCTCCTACTAATGTCCCCCAGGTATGCAAATGAGCTCTTTGTAATTGGTGGGCGTAACAAAGGGGAGGAGAGTCTCTTAATTAGGCAGCACAAATGAGTGCGTGTTATCCAGCCTGCTTTAATAAAATTACTGGAGACAGACAGCATGTCACGCCTCGCTCGTGCGAAGAACCCATCGCATAAGATACAGGTCACATACTTAAGCAGGACTTTTTCTAGTTTGCACGTATAATATCACTGCAAAAAGCACTCTTTATCAGTATCTGTGCGTTTAAATTTGCATTTATTAATTTGCTTTTATATTCATATTTTCATTTATTCAGATTATCTTATTCAAAGCCACTCACAGATGAGGAATGCTACAACAGCAGTGAATTATTACCTTTAGAAATTGCTCTGAGAACCTACTGTAAAACAGAGGTCAGTGTGATATTTTTAACAGAGAAGCAAAATGAATGCCATATAATGTACATTTCATTGCATTAGATAACAAAATATCAAACAAAGTGGAACTTAGTGGAAAGACCACACTCTAAAAAGATGTTCACAATGTAAGTACTGCAGTGACAGCTGATTTTAACCCTGGTTGTATCGAAATTCGTTGCGGCCGATGTTGTGACGCCTAACCCCGGTTGTAAACCTAAACTTGACATAAACTGTAAACTTGTCCCTCAAATCTGATTGATTGATTGGAATGTTGTTCCAGGATCAACAAATATGTTGTTCCAGGAACATGTTGCACTTGTTCTGCATTGGAAAACCATTAGTGGGTTACCATTACCCAGCAGGAGGTGCACCATTTCTACTGTCAGAGAAACTGCATCCCAGGCAAGATGCACCGTCCCCGGGCACGAATCGAGCTCAGACGCCCCTGGAGGAATATCCTCCTAAAGAAAATACCTAAATCCAAATGGACAAACTTACCTAACATCCATGCTGTCCGACCTCCCCCTCCAGCCCAGGGAGTGTGGCTCATTCCCGGTCAAAGTCAGATCTGTCCGCCCCCTCTGGATGTTATTCTCAAGTATGTACTGGGCGAAAACGGACCACATAGGTGGTGTAGAAGAAGGTGTACTGGTGGTGGCCGGAGGCCGGCTGACCTTTCCTAGCCAAACAGGAGTTTTTTGTGGAAAAAGTGCACCCGTCGCCAGGTGTTGGTCCCAAACTAGGGGATTCAACTGATATTCAAAGTGAAGACAAAATGTTTTTAGAATAGATTTTTTTGTTTGTTTGACCTTCCTTTTGGTGGATTGTCAGACAGAACACTTTTTGTTGGGATCGTGGGTCGTTGGGATGTTGGGTTGTCATTGTGGGATATTAAAGTGTGGCAGCACAATTCAGAATCCCAGCAGATGTTGTAGATCATCCAGGTAGTGTTCACCTACTGTATTATGAATACTAAGTATCTTTAGACATTTGACATATTGCGTTTTGCATACTTTGTTGCAGGTACACATATTCAGATGTAGGGCTTGACACCAGCTGGTTAAAAGCCATTGCAAAAATGGCTCAGAAAAGTGAAGTTAGTTCAGAGTTCGTTTTAGGCCACTTGGTTTGATGTTTTTTTTATCTAATCCAGTGACATTCACAAATTTGAAAGTGTGGCTTAAGTGTCCAAATACTTTTTTGAGGCCGCTGATCTGCTCATCTCGGGTCTGTTACTAAAAGCTTTTGCGGGTTCTTTCAGGAGCACAGGTGCTGTATCTGAGCTGCAGCCGTGAATCTGTTGCTCCGCGTGTTAGAAACGAGAAAAAAAATAATAACACAAAGTGCAATATCGGCTCCAAAAGGAATCATACTGCTGTTTCTCCTCTTAATCTCGACACTGATCTTAATTCCAATAAAACGTTTCCTTTTTCCCAGACCAGGAAGCACTCCAGTCATGTTTCTGTGGTCATACTTTATTGAATATCATTTTAGATAAGAATATAATCCTTTCAGCCAGATGATGTATATTGACCAGCTTTTTTTTTTTTTTTTTTATCAATAATAGTGTACAAGGCTAGAGACCTTTAAAGTGGAGTGTGATTTTGTATCGGTGTGTACTCATACTCTTGTCATTTCATACTCTTGACTTCTGATCTATTGCAATAAACCCACATGATCTGGTAAGGAGGGTCTTGTATTTCCCTGAAGGGGTTTATTTGATGATAATGACCTGCTAACTTTACATTATACTGGCTTTTTACCACATGAGTCGAATATTATGATGTGAAAAGAAAGAGAACACAGATCAATACAAGAGACTAGTAGTAATGTAGGAAATCAGTTGCCTGGGGCAAGAGTCAATTATACAGTTAATAGTCATTATACAAAAATATCTGACCGCAAGATGCCAGAATTGACCAATCATTTTGATTTATATTAGGCCTAGTCACATCTTCTGATAGTTTAAATGGTTAAATAGGAAAGGTGTGGTATACTGTGTGTGTTTATAGCACTACTCTAGGTGAGATCTCGTTTTACAGCATGTGTGTCAGGCAGTGTTTTTTTATATTTACATTACACAAGCTTTTAAAGGTGTAAATGTGTCATTTCTGTGCCACTAGCAGCACAAATTGAAATTTCAATCTATTTGTTACAAGTCAACCAATATTAAATAGTAAAATGCCCTATATTATTTGCGTATAAAAATAAATAATATAATACTGTAATATATAATATTTTATCTATCTATCTATCTATCTATCTATCTATCTATCTATCTATCTATCTATCTATCTATCTATCTATCTATCTATCTATCTATCTATCTATATCTAGTCTGCCTATCTATCTAGTCTTATCTGGTCTGTCTGTCTATTTATCTGGTTCATTTTACCATATTAATTGCTAATTTATTTATAGAAAATATTTATATTATTCATTTTGTATGCACAATAAATCATATTTTTGTAACAATTAATACAAAATAAAAATGGTAAAAATATGGTTGCTTGACTTTTTGAGTTACCTTAATTCTGAAAATATTAGGCTAATTTCTCATTGTCAGCAGCACTCAAGTTTAGTCTAGTTTTTTGCCGGGTTTTTAAACCTTTATTTTCATTGCAGTGAGTAGGAGATGTAGAAGAGCAGGGCAGGGCTCTCTTTAGCACAGGGAGGACAGAAAGCTTGATCGACTGCTGTTTGTGTGTAAATCATCAGGTTTGTTTCCCTGACGGATGGGAACACGTTTGAATTGTTGCTGTTAATGTGACTGCGTGAAGTTGAGCATGGTCTTGTTGAATGTGACCACAGGACAGGAGCTTGTCTTATTGTCCAGTGCTCTTGTTTACGTTGACTCATAGAAAAGAAAAAAAAAACATATCTCAATTGTTTCTCCTGCACAATAATGAGATGAAATGGAGAGCAAATGGGGTCTGTATGTCAGAATCTGATTGTGTTGATCCGATCTTGTGGTTGGCTTGAGATTGATCCAGATTGGTGAAATTCGTCGTGGCAGATGTCCCTGTGAGAGCCCACACTGAGGTGACATCTCACCCCAAAACGTCACCCAGGAGGAGGTCAGAATGTGTGTTTTGCTCCAATTTACATCAAAATCTGTTCACCAAACCCTCTGTAGTTCTAGTATAACCCTGCTTACACCTGCTCATATCCTCTTACTGTTTCTCTCCTGCTCTGTTTTTCTCTTTTATGCCACTATTTGATCCGTGAGACCTGTCTGGCATAAAGGCGTTGGAAACTGAAATTCCCAATATTGGCTTCTATGCAGTGCATCCTTGCGGATTTTGGGCACAGAGAGCTTCTTCTAATGCCGTTATCCTGTGTTTGGGAGCGCTGCCGTTCTCTACCCTCAGACGACTGAGGCTTGTAGACCCGGCATGTTATCGGCACCAGATGAGCGTTGTCTTCAGCCTTTTAATGTACGGTAGAAAGAGAGTGAAAACTAATGAGAGCCATAAAGCACCTACTGGATAAATAATTAGGCTGCTTCACAAAAATCCTGCCTTAAAGGGGGAAATAAACTTTCCTTTTCTTCTGAAGTCAACAGTGTCAGTGATTTCTGAGGTGTTTTTCTTCTTTCGTTGCCACCGTAGAGGATTTTCTTCTATGTATTTTTGTCTGAAGACTGTGAAGGTTGACTGCATTGAATGAATAATGAATGTGTATCACTAACAAAAGCACATTTAATCTGAATATCTACAACCCTGAATAATCACGCAGGGAAATGTTTGCCTTTTGACAGGCCACTTATGAGCTAATCCTTTAGAAAGATGGTTATTAAACATTTAGATTAAAATGTTTGGAACATGTCTGTATATTCTGTTACAATTGTTTTTGTTCAGATGATAAATATTATATCTTTATTTCTCAAGCTACTGTATATTTGCATGTCCTGAAGGAAATATCTGCGCTTGCAAGGCTGTACATGATTAAAGGTCCCGTTCTTCGTGATCCCATGTTTCAAACTTTAGTTAGTGTGTAATGTTGTTGTTAGACTAAATAATATCTGTAAAATTATAAAGCTCAAAGTTCAGTGCCAAGCGAGATATTTTATTTAACAGAAGTCGCCTACATCGAACGGCCCGTTTGGACTACATCCCTCTACTTCCTTCTTTAATGACGTCAGTAGAACAGTGTTTTGACTAACCTCCGCCCACAGGAATGCTCCCTCAACTCTACCGAAATTCGTTTATGTACTTGCGCACTTCTTATAACTTACTGTGTTTACTCAGCTCTTACGGTGATTTTCTGAAGTAAAACTGACGCTTCATCTTTTGTGTGATGTACAATAAACTTTATTAAATCTAACTCATCAGTATATGTTTGATCATCATTCGGACCTTGTCCGAAACAGCAGACTTGTAGGCTATTAATAAATAATGGATACATACAAGCAGATGACAAATACGTTATAATAACCATAATTAAACTACTAAACTATACCTGTTCCATCTCTATACAGCACTCTGACTCTGTAGGCATTATTGTCCGACTCGAAATGAACACCGTTACTGAGAGTTTCTGATATTATCATCATTCCGTGAGATGAAATTGTCCTGAGAGACTGAGGGCGAGCTCATGAAGCTCCGCCCCCTGGGTCGTCCAGCAGCAGCTTATTTGCATTTAAAGGGCACACACTAAAACAGCGCGTTTTTCTGAGCCCCAAAAAATGACAATTTAAACATGCTGTAAAAAATGATCTGTTGGGTATTTTGAGCTAAAACTTCACTTACACACTCTGGGGACATCAGAGACTTATTTTACATCTTGTGAAAAGGGGCATAATACGGGACCTTTAATGCTAAAGTTTTAGGTAAGTTTAGGTTTCTTAAGCTTTAGTTTAGAGTTGGTTCCGCTTCATCATGACAACGGCAAAAGAATGCCATGTGTGCCAGATTTTTCATGCTATTTTGAGTGTCATGACAATTTATGATTGACATATATCAAGCAGGCAGATTAATTAGCACATATTTGGCCATTATAGGAGAGATTGTTAGCATCAGCCGATAACTGTGTCCTATATTGGTGATTAATAGAAGTGTTTGTTTCACCTAATGTAAGTTCCAAAATATATCAAAAGCATTGTAAATGATACACATTTTTGTACTTAAAAAAAGAAGTACATTTTTAATATTGTGCTTTTATGCATTTTTTTTAATGCTGTTATTTTATTAATTGTATTTCTTGTCATTAATAGGGATTAAGTGACAGGAATGTCAGGAAAGATTGATCAATCATCAAAGCAATGATGCACGTTTGTACTGAATTCGAAATTCACTAATTACTATAATCAAAGTCTCAAAAAGTGGAATTTTTATTTTTGTGATAGTTTTAGTGGTGCCTTCCTGTTCGATTCATCAGATTTTTTTTGACACATTTTTTTAAACATGATTTTCAAAATAACTACTTTTTAAAACAAGAAAATGACGATGCGCAGTTATTGATATAGGTAAGGTAATCTGAAGAAAAACAGAGACATGCTTTCGGAATGTTTTTTTTTTTTTTCATTCCAGAAAGTCTTCAAATAATGACAAATCCTGATGCCTTGTTTTGAGTTCACTGTTTTATGGACTTTTAAAAAACTCTATTAGTGAATATGTAAGACGTGCAATTAAAAAAAAAGGTTGGTCGATCACTAATGATAAGATCACAGCAAAGTTTAAGGTGCGTTTCATGCTTTATTTCATTTAGAAAGAAAAGACCAATCACAATTCAGCATGTAAATATTACAGTGACGTCATTCATTTTGGTAAGTGTTTGTAATTCAGAAAAATATATCTTAAAAGAATACCTTATAATACCTCAGAAAGAAATGATCTCTCTGTACATGAAGCAGTTCAAGCTGGGAAGAAATTGTGGAAAAGAAAAAGAATAAGGTATTTCAATGCAGTCCTGCCTTGCAACCACTACACAAGAAAGGATAAATGACATTGTTTTATCAGATCATTTTGATCAAAAGACATCTAACTGTTAACATGTGATCTGTACAGGCTTAATATGCTTCGCGTTCAGAGTTTTTTTTTACATGCGCCGGGTCCCTCAGGATCGGCTGCTATTGTTGTCATGCTCTACAGAGCGTTCGCATCCCCATTGTTCTAATACTCTTCCGACAGCGTCAGAAGAGGGGGATAGAATGGAGTGAAAGAGTGACATTATCCTTGTCGTCTTTGATGGCGACTCGTGTTTCGGCACTAGCTAATCTGCTGCTCTAATCTCCCCGGCAGATAGAAATAAACAAGCAGGTCTGTGAATGAGGAACCGTGCATGGGTGAACCGCAGGAGGATTATGGTAATTTTTAAGGGATAAGTAGAAGTATTTGAAACATGGCTGTTCTAATAGAGAAGTTGCTTTTAGTAGGTGAGAATTGGGGTATTTTTAAAACCTAAATGTTTATCATTCTCTTTTTGCAGATTGTCAAATGCTTTTCAATATCCTTTGGCCTCCGTGATGCCAGTTGGCCAGTCGAAGGAAAGAGAAACGCATTCAAAATTTGGAAAGTCGGAAATCAATTACGAGTCGCAGCTCAAATGAAAGGCAAGGCACCGTTCGACTTAAAAGTCAGGCTGGCTCGCCTTTAACCGGGTCCATTACAAAGGGAAAAGGAAATCACACCGCATACCTGATCCACCAAAAAAGCCCTTTTGAAATGCGTTGCTGGGTGGCATCCAGCCTGGCAAACGCGGCGGGCATCGATGGCGCAGCCCCTGGGCGCGAGGATGCTTGGCCCAAACGCGACGGTCCTGGGCATGTATCAATGGGCACTGGCCCATCCGCTGGGACCTCCTAAGCCATGCTGTCTGAAGGAGAACCGATGGGCTTGGCAGCACATGTGGGCATGCGGCGCCTGCCTGCGTGGGCACCCGATGTTATCGCCTTGAGCCACCGAACGCGCTGCCCACCTCTCTGAGCCCAGCCCAGCTGACCTCCCTGACTGCGGCTCACACAAAACGCCTTCCTCAGAACTTCTCTAACAAGCTTTGCTTTCGCATGCATTTATTTTAGTACACTTTTCCTTTTGGTGCATGAATAAACACGAAATGCAAAACAGTCCAAGCGGCCTTTAGATGCAAAACTAAGCGTGTCATGTGTCACGCTAGCTACGCGCTTTCCTCGCATTGGATTCGCTTCGAAGCGACCGTGAATGTTAACTTTAAATGAAAATACATAACCTTTGCTGAGAAGCCAACTGAGTTTTTTTTTGAAGCGCACAAAAACCTGGATGGAGAGCGAGGCGATGAAAGCGTCAGGCGGTGGGTGGGTGAAAGCGCGGCCCCGCGTTCGATTTAAAAGAAACTCCGGGCGGAGGTGAGGGGCACGCTCTCTCTGCTCAACTGTCTCTGGAAGACTGCTGCCAGGACATATCTTTTGTCTTCCATTATCTTTATTTTCTTATTATTTAAAATGGCCGGATTTTTTCCTCTCCTTTGCTCCAGCGGTCTTTTTTGATATCCATTTAGATTGGAGCTTCATTAAAAAAGCTCAGACAATAGAGTGACTTCTAATTAAGAGCAGCAGCATCTGGCCTCTGGCACTGTATCCCAGTGTTCCATCTCTTTTGCTGGGGAGAATTCATTTGTTTCTTAATTAAGAAAAACACCAATAGCGTGAAAAATCTGCTTATGTTACCTGAATCCTAATTAGTTAAATAGTGAGTGGAAAACACATTCCAGTAGCCCTAGAAATGAACTCGGTGCTGATAAAAAAAATGAACTAGCCTCGCATAAATCGAAGCCGGATGGAAAGTGTGCCGTCATTACGGCTAAGACAATATGAAACTATCTTCAAAGAAATCAAATTGCCGGAATGTTTTCATTTGCATGCATTAACCATTAACATAATGAGGGGAAGTGACACCGGACTCGGATCGCGCGTCTGCTCGGATTGATAACTCCTACGTCTGCAAATAGTCTTTTCCGCCGAGCACGAGCAGTCAGATCGGCTCTGAACCGCGAGCGTGCGCGTGCAATCAAATAAAGCCGCGTGCCGTCGTCTCTTCGAGGAAAACGAGGGTCTGCGGACATGTTGCACGGAGCACTTTTCAATCCCATGGCGGGCAGGCGGCCAAAGCTGGCACTGTGTGCACAAAACGCGACTGTTTTAAAATCCAAAAACTGTTTTTTCCTTTTTGCTACATGCTATTGCGGCCGATCAGCCTCTCAGGTCAAATGATTCAATTAAGTGTCTGTTTATGGCTGATACCAAAGCTGGGTGTCGTCTTCACTTATCACCTTTTTTGCAGATCAGTGTTCTCCCAGAATGCCACAGGAGAGATTGCTGGGGCTGTAATTAAAATGGCACGGAGACAAATTTGACGTAGGGGCTAACAAGCGGGGGGGAGGGCGGAAGGAAGGAAGGAGGAAGCTTTTAGAAATGCCGTTAGCCAATTAGGAAAAAGAGCAGGTTTGAAAGAGCGGGTGCAGTTGAACCATGGACCCGACAGGCTTATTGGCTCTTTACGATGTCAACATGTGATCGGTCCTTTAGCACTTAGTTTAAATAGTTTAGTACCGATTAAATAAGGTCAGAGACTTTTGATTACGCCTAACTGGGAGTCTAGCTAAAAGCCCGGTGTTGGGCGGTTGACGCGTGTGGCCCTGTTTGGATGTATCCGAGACCCCTGCTGTGCTGCATTTGATGCTCGATTGGCAGGAAACAGACACACGTGCTCCCTGTGTCTCATGGCAGCCGTACCTTTCACCATGTGACTTCTTTCGGAAGCCTGAAAAAAAAAAAAGAAATCCAATGCGCCAATAAGTAGCAGAAATGCAAGATGAAAAAGAGACAGAATAACAAGAAAGAGCTGTAAAAAAAAAAAAAAAAAAAAAAAAAAACGACTTTGGATTTTCGGGGCTGAAATCTTCCGAAGGCTTTTGACAATTTGCATTGTTATCGGCGATAAGGCTGATGTTTTTCCTCAGCTGTACATTTCCGTGTGAAATATTTCAAGTGTAAACCAAGCGAGCGTTCCGTTAATGAGCAGGGGATCCGGTCTCTTGCCGGGATGGAGTCTTAAGTAGCGGCTTGCTGCTTTGGATGTCTGATATCTGAATATTTAAAAGAGTTTCAAGCTCATCTGCAAATGTGATTTGCACATATCACACTTCTGCAGTCGTCAGGCTGCCACATCAGCGGGCTTCTGAGCAAAGACAGAACACAGAGGGAGAGAGCGAGAGAGAGAGAGAGAGTCGAGGGGGAGATGTTGCACATATGGGTTGCTATTGATGTATTCCAGTCCTGACCTAATTTAACTCTCTGCCAGCAAGCTCATATGCATACTGTACATTTGCTAAATTAGAGAGTGCAAACCATGCCTTTCTCTTGGAGACAGGTGTAAACAGCATTGTTGTCATAATGCGGCCGCAGTAAATATGATAATTGTGCCACGATGCAACGGAGCACAAAATAATTTGGCCATCATTTTGATGCCCGGGGGCCCAGGGGATCGCCCTCCGGAAGGAAGACGGGCCATTGACATGCGGCACACGCAGGCGATATAATTATGGCTGCCCATCTTTGTTCCTCGCTGGCGTCTTCGCACTGCACTAGTAATTTGCTTGTAATATGGAAGCATTTAGTAAAAAAGGAGGTTGTGATATTTAGGTTGGAGGATTCTCAGCATACCAGAGAAGAGATTGACGGCATTATAATGGAATGGGTCTGTGTCGCAGAGCTCCAAGCTGTTATATAAGAATACAGTTATATGCAAATGTACATTCTGTCACTGTTACAGCAGTAATCATTTTAAACAATAAAGATTTTTTAGTTATTAATAATTGTATGTAATATTATTTTTAGTAATATTATTTTTTATTTCATGTGTATATATATATAATATATATATCATTTTTTTTATTGTATAATATACATTTTTCTTTCTATTATATGAAAAAAATAATTATGAAGAAGCATATCTTTTCTATTATATGAATAAATTAATTATGAAGAAGCTTATAATACAATCATTTCTCAATAATAATGAAATAATAATAATTATTATTATTAAAATGGTCATTAAAGATTATAAATAGAATAGAATAGCATAGAATTTAGTACAGTCAAATGAAATTAGACTGTTTCTAATGTGCTGCAATTATATTTATATGCAAACACTGATCATAGGGCCCTATCATACACCTGGCGCAATGCAGCGCCAGGCACGATGGAAGTGTTTTTTTCTAGTTTCAGCCTGACGCAATCATCATTTTCATGTCCTGCACCACGTTGTTTAAATAGCAAATACATTTGCGCCCATCTGTGCGCCCATGGGCGTGCTGGTTTGAAAACAAGGTGTGTTCTGGTGCATTGATGGCGCGTTGCTATTTTGAGGCAACTAAAATAGACTACGTCTAAATTCAATGGCGCAATATTTATTTTGTTATTTAAAGAGCGTGTTAGTAATGTGCGCCTATAGGCGGGACCACAACGCACGTACACTCTGCTTATTAAACACAAAGGGACGCACAGCAGCACACAAATATGCCAAATATTAAAATTAAAAGGATTACATTGTAAAAGTAAAAGTAATTATTATTGTGTACATAAAGATATGGTGGAATCCGGCTTGTCCCGTTGATGGTCTGCTCGTACGTTTTAACCTCGCGCACGGGCAGATCCGTTTGCACTCTGGAGATCCGCCATGGCGCGAGCGCAACTGCCATTTAAAGGGAATGAGAGATGAGACTCTGATTCGTTTATTGCACGTAAAGCCCAAAACACACCCATTACTCATTAAGAGAATAGGGACAACCCTTTTAGACCATGCGTTAAACTATTTTTCCCGTCGTTAAACTAACAAAAGTGGATTCGGAAACGCCCTAAGTGAATTTGCGCCCTGCGCTTTAGACCATGCGCTTAGATAGTTAAAATAGGGCCCATAGTGTACAGTGCTATATAGTTATGCTAAGACTTTAATTGCAAACATACTAGTGCTGCACTATATATCGTTTTAGCATCAATATTGCGATGTATGCATCCACGATAGTCACATCGCAGGATGTGTGATGTCAAGTATAGGGATCGTAGTTGATCTGTACGAATCAGGCACCACAGTTCAACCATCAGTTTAACCATCATAGAGTGAAAGTTTAACATTTGCACGTTTTAATTCCTGTCAGTTTAAACACTGAAGTGATTTTAAACCATTTGAGTGCAAAAAAACGCAAAAGAGAACAGAATTTGGAACTCACGCGCTGTTTACTGTGTGCACAGACAGCACACAAACACAGAATTTCGTTCTCTTTTGTGTTTGTTTGTGCTTGAATGGACTCATGCATGCAAAATTGTCAAAACGCCCGCTATGGCTTACTTGAACGTAAACAATTAAAGGAGTAGTTCACTTTAAAATGAAAATTCTGTCATCATATACTCACCCTCATGTTGTTTCAAACCTGTATGAATTTCCTTCTTCTGCTGAACACAAAGGAAGATATTTAGAAGAATATCAGTAACCAGACAGTTTTTGGGTCCCATTGACTTCCATAGTAGGAAAAAAATATACTATACAGACCCTCTGTTAGTGTGTGTGTGCCCTGTCAGGAGGGGTGTCTCTCATTAAGTCTTTTGACATGAGGTCTCTCTCTCCCTAGTTTTAGCTAAAGGTCAATGTGCTGTCTTCTGTGTGTTACTGTGGGAGTGTCTCTTTCTCCCTCTGGAGGTGACGTCCCTGTCCACACACATATGAAACATTTGCTCCTGCTGCCAGCTGTAAGAAAATGAATAATACAGAGACTGCATGGTGTTCCACATGGGTTTGTGGTTTTACTAAGTAGGATTCTGGATATTGGGAGTTATATATAATGATCTGTTTCTTCTGACAGTCTATTTAATGTCCCCAAAATATTATTAGCCAATAATACTATAGCCTGGCCATTACAATCCAATCCAGTCGTTATTGCTAAATTCAAGTCTTGCCCTATATTATTGCTCACTGAAGATTCCATTTCACTTGAAAATATTGCACATTGCCATATATATAGAGTGTGTAGTGTGACATGAAGCCCAGAATTATGTTTTTTTTGTATTATATTACAATTATATTTCTACAGGTAATCAGTATAGTTTTCTGCTGAGTCATTTAGAAGAGCGATCTAATTACTCATAGTTAAACGATGACTCCATCGTCTGTGGTTATTAGACATCACACATGTGTTTCAGATTTGCTGGGTAGCCAGTATTTCATGGCCTTTTTATTGAGCTATTATGAAGCTGTTCTAATTGTGCTGCCTACTTAGACTGCATTTTAAGGCATCATTCACTTCAAAAAGGTATTTTTGTCTTATTTTCCAGTACAAATATCTCAACATTGTTAAATCCAAATTTGCTTGAAAGTGACTTAAGATTTTAAGGGCCAGATTTACTAAAAACAGGGCAAATTAGCTCAAGGACGCAACTCCAAAAAAGCGCAGAAGGGAGTGGAAAGTTCTGCGTGCGCGCAAATTAAAGAAACCGATCATTTCCATAATGAACAACGTAATCTACCAAGAGCAGCGCAAATTAGCGTCTGATTTAAGACAAGCTTTTTTGGGGCGTTAAATAATGGCGCAAATACCAGTAAATTGACTAGCGCAAACCTTAGTAAATCACCTTGCAAGATTCATTTAAATACTCTCCTACCGTAAATTTTGCGTCTGAAATGGAAACTCCTTCAAATGTTTTTGAATGTTTTTGTTCAATGCTGAAAAATATCTGTGTATATTTGTATCTGTGAACTTAATTGTGAATTGCGTTGTTGGTTTAACAACAAGCAAACAATGAAGAGTTCTGTTTTTATAGCTGAGTTGCTACCCATAGAAAGAAGGCCTTAGAAGCCAGCACCCTATGTAAGGCAGTAGACAGCCAGGAAGCTCTAGAACTAGAATGACGTTTTGAAATCAAGCCATGTGCTTTTAACTCTCTGACGACATTAAATGAATAACAGTGTAATGCAGGAAGACTCATCTCCCCGCGAGTCTCACCGTCAGGATCATTAGAAGTGACACTGGTGCTGCTCTATAAAAGCCGAGTGTAAATACCCTCTGGAGACACTGTGGAGACAGTAGGTGAGGCCTCCGAGGGCCCCTGGCTCCGCTGTTTGAGAAACATTATGCCGTGACACTGCAGGAGCGTCTCTTAAGTTCTCTGATACATGATGAAATCAACACGAAACCTGAGACTTCATCTTTGGTGAACAGTCCACATAAGTTTCTACCCATAGGAAAGAAACATCACAGAGGAAATGTTTTTAATATCATAATTTCTTTCTCCTATACAGCAATGAGATTAAATAGAGACCTCTCCTGCATCCCAGGTTTTTCTCCTGAGAGAAAATGACCCCAGTAATCTCAAAAACCTTCTTTAGAGTTTCAGAATTGACCTCAGCAGTGTCTCAAACTGGGCTCTCTAAATTACCTCAAACATTTCCTCTCAAATTCTCAGATTATCGGAGCTATATCATCTGCAATACCTCATATGCTTTCTGTATGTCAACATTTATGTCTACTTTCATTTTTCCTCAGGGATTTAAAAAGCTGAAATGTGTGTAATTCCAGGTAAAGCTTTCACTAGTTGGAAAAAAAGATTGTCATTGGGCTGTTTGGGATGCTCATACAAGCAGAGTGATGTTTTGACTTAGAGTTAAAGGGATAGATCTCTCAAAAATAAAACTATTGTCTTCATCTATTGTACTGTATGTATGACTTTCTGTCCTCTGTGGAACACAAAAGAAGATATTTTAAAGAACGTTAGAGTCCATTTGGGTGAACTATCCATAAGAGAAATATACACTCCTTAAGAGAAACAGTCAAAGTTGATACTTTAATGAAAGTGCAACCTCTGAGCAATATAATTTCTCTCTGGGTTAGAAACAGAGCAGCCCAGATGAATTCACTGCGATGTTCCTCCTGTGTGTTATCATAGAAATAGAAAATGTATTTCACACTTGACCCACGCGTTAAACAGTTAGACCATCAAATAATGATCCAGGAGGAATCCACAGATATAGTCGCCCAATCGAGGCCACGTTCCCCAGCATCTTCAGGGGGGAAAACGGGCCCTTCGTATCGGCTTCTGAAGGAATTTTAATCTCTCTCCGTAAGCTTCACACGGCCACATCAAGACTTAAGAGCCGGCAAGAAAAAAACCCCGCCCTCTGTCTGTTTTAAAGGACAGCACTTTGAATGTCATTTGACAATTTCCTTTTAATTAGAACTAATTTACAGAAAGATGCCCACCAGCTAATCTTTACAGGATAATTAGCTTCTATTTTCTTTACTTTTAATTAAAAAGTGGAAAAGATTTAGCTGATCCATAAATAATTGTTCTTTTGAAATGTTCATCAGACTTCACACTTCTCTTTGGCATGAGGAATATTTAGATCTTATCGTGGGTTCTGTCTCCTTAGAGTTAGAGCAGCGTTTTTTTTTTGTTTTTTTTTATTATTATTATTTTTATCTGGGGTATTAAGAAGTGGAACTATCAATAATAGAAATAGGAACCAGAGGCAAATTAGAATTGAATTAATGAGGAATTTATTACTTTAAAAAACGGTCCCCTCTTTCTTGCTGGAGTGAAATTGGAATCGCGGGTATATCCGTTTCAGAAATTGTTCCTTGATGGAGAAACATTGTTTTATCTGCAAGTATTTAAGACTCCAATCACTTTCCTCTGAAAGCTCCTCATTTATTTCCTTGATATAAAATGGTCTTGATTTAAAACTAAAGCACTGAGAGCTCTATAGTGCTCATTCTCAATTACCTTAGTATAGTCAGATCAATAATAGTGTTGAATATTTATAGATAAAATGAACTAAATTAATAATTGATGATCTTTACAACGGAACTGAATCAACACTGAATAACAGCCGAAATACATCATTTTCGTGTTATCACTGTAAAGCTTTGACTTGACTTAACTTGACTTCTGGATGGCAAAAAGTATATCCTAAACATTATCCCTGACAAAAAGTATACCCTAACCGGATGTGAAGTAATTTCTCTTTCCACAATGAAAAAGAAAATGCTGTACGTGACGGCCAATCAGAACACTTGAGATGTTTAATTTCCAGTTACATGGAGCAGGATTTTGGACCGAAATATTTGTACAATCTGTTTTCAGATTCATATAGTGAATAGATGTTTGAATTATTTAGTATACAGTATTGAAAGTCAACATTTAATGGCAATTACATCCCATTTTCTTGTGTATTTTATCCATAAATTGGTCTATAACAATATTTTTCATCATCTGTTGTATTTTTAAGATATTCTTAAGATATACATTGGAAATGTGAAAAATGAGCGTTACATATCAGTGGAGCCAGTTGGTTGGAGGGGAGGAATTCATAAGGAAAAAATAGTTTTTAAATGTGAAGCATGTTATTACATTTTGCCTAAAGAATATGGAGACAAACATTTGTTTTACTTAGAATAATGTGCACCGAAAAATAGTTTGCAGTAATACCAGGAATGTTAATAAAATAAAAAGAGTCCATTTTCATTTTTAAATCTGCTGTTATTTGTTCATTTCATTTCCTAAAAACAAAAGCCCAAAAGTGTGACATCCTGTTCGGCCATATTGGTTGCAGGGGCCGAAGTGATTTTGCATGCTTGAAGTGTAGTGCGACCTCACCTCAGGCTCAGAAATCCAGTGCGGAAGGCAGTTCACTTGCAAATGTCTCTCCCTGGAGCTCAGTGGAGTTGATGTGGTGCAATCGGAGGGAGTGTTTCTGAAAGATGGCCCAGTCCAAATTGGGACAGAGCACAGGAGCTAATGAGAACGCACACCTGAGCTTCAGAGAGCAGGGTCTCTGTGATTGGTGTTGAACATTTGGAGGACGACCCGCAGCCTTTAATAGGCATGTGGCACTGCCAGTTGGGTGCAAAGAGAGGGAGAGAAAAGTAGAGGCTCTGAGATTCTGGCATCTGTTGAAGCCCATCAGCTTGCTCAGAAACGCCTCCAGCATTTTAATGGCCTTGTCAAATGCCAGTCCTGTTTTTATGCCACTCCAATTCCAGTCTACTAGATGCTGAACACAGGGTGTCTCACTTTCATACGCACAAAATCTAGGAACTGCAAACTCAACAGCTCAGAGCTGCTTTGCTGTTTGTTAGCATGTACATTACATGTGTGATTTTTCACAGTGATTATGAAACGCTCTGTTCCGATCTGATCTTCATGGACTTCAGCTGCTATGGTAATTGAATCTTTTAATCATGGATCTATGGGTTTTAAACACATTAAACATGCAACCCAGAAAGCATGACCTAATTAAGATATAACCAGATGTTTTGCCCTCATTAACGATCAATACTTTCAGATGTTTATGTTTGAAAACACTATAAAATTAATTTATGTTCAAAACTGTTTTATACTTAATGAATGGGTTCCCATAGGCACGTAAATCCTGGATTTTAAAATTGGGATTTTTTGGGCCTGGATTTTTTACAATTTTATTCATTTCCATAATGTTTTTTTTTTATATAGATTCTGGAACCTAAAATGTAAAAGATTAATTAAAGTCATTGAAATTTATTAATATATGGATATTATATATTCTATATAGCCTATTATAAAAACAATTATGCTCAGCAGTTATTTTCAGAAATTCTCTTTCTTTCGAGCAACTCTAAAATTAATATAAATTAATTTGTCTAAAGGTTTGTGAATCCTGATTCTGTAATTTATTTTGTAATATAAACACACTTAGATGATTTTTACT
This sequence comes from Abramis brama, assembly GCF_963993115.1. Classification (NCBI taxonomy): domain Eukaryota; kingdom Metazoa; phylum Chordata; class Actinopteri; order Cypriniformes; family Leuciscidae; genus Abramis; species Abramis brama. The sequence goes on from NC_139979.1 coordinate 6,918,052, forward strand.
GCTCAGAGTTTGCTCTTTAATGATGTTTCATTCCAGTATCAACGTTGTCTCGGATGTTTCTCCCTACATTTTTTAGGTGAAATACAAATAGATGCAAAAGAGGCAAAAGCTCACAATACACTTAATTTGGTCTTGGAAGAATTTGATGGGATTTTTTTTTTTTTTTTGAGATATCTGACTGTGGTAGCCTACAGTATCTTGATAAATCTGAGCACAGATAAATTTGAGACATTGTTGAGATGTCTTTTGAATCTCTGAAGGAAACGCATGCCAGATCACTTTCTCAGGAGAAACATCAGCAAAAGTCTCCATTTGGTATATCTTATTTTTCTCCTTTAATTTCATTGCTTTCTAGGATAAAGACATTTCGACAAATTAAAGAGATCACATCTTTTTTTGGCTTTAGTCATATTTTTGTTTATATTAGATCACTCTCTATTTTGGTAAAGATATTTTACCAGCTGATTCTCAGTAGTTCGACCAAAATATGACGCAACCCCTGAATGCATGTGTGAATCTAATGGAGGTTAACCGGACGATTTAGCAGCTCTAGAAGAGTTGCGCTGTTCTGCACTTGTGGGTTGAGCTGTGTGTGTGTGTGTGTACTTTCAAACCAGAATGTCCCAACTCTATAACAGAATCTGTCTTTGGCCCACAAAAGGCAGGTTTCCGTCCAAGTCTGGCAGGGTTTGGGCCGGTCTGGATGTCCCTATAGGCCTTTACGCAGCATTATGTATTCGTGTTGGGTCTCAGGTGCTCGCTGTGTGTTTTATCCTCGGGCCAAGCTCGGTCCCGTTTTCAATGGCACAGCCAGATGAAAAAACGGCTGCTATAGGTGCGAGCAGAATGATTTCCACGCTTGTAGAGATCTGCTGCTTTGTTCTATGCGATTCAATTACCTCTACCCTAATTAGGAGCCATAGAGAAGTCCCAGACTGTGATGGGACTCCACACTGTGGCTCCCGCTGATAAAGTGTGCTATCACCATCAGAGGCCCCAGACGAGCCCCGGCCCGCCTCCAAACGCGCGCATGCGGCTACACAGGCGGCCAGTCCCCAACACCGACCCGTTTGTTTTGAAGTTTAGAAATCAATTTCAAAATAATTTCATTTTTCTCCTCTTACTTTGTTGAGGTTCGTCTGGGTTAGCCAGAGTTTAGATTTGAAGTGCGGCGACACGTTGTGAATGATCAATTTGGCAAAGACGTTGTGATTCTGTCCTTTCCTAGGCCACTTTTCCAGCATGTGTCTTATTTAGAGCAAGTGGATGTATCTTCACATCTCTGGGCTGATCTGAATCTTGCAGGCGTCGCTAGGTAAACAGTGGATTGTGTGAATGCGACGTAGCCCTGCGCTATATTAGTGTACACTGCTGCGACTGAGTTGAGTTTTATTACGACAATGATTCCCAAACTTTTTGTTAGCCAAACACCTTTGACCTAAAATATTAACTTGAATTCCCCCTTAAAATGTAATATTTCAATAATTTAACAACATATTCGCATGCTTGTGTTTTTCTGATGACAGTTAAAGGGATAGTTCACAGTTGACGGTAGCCATTGACTATCATGTTATTTTTTTCCTACTATGGAAGTCAATGGCTATCGTTAACAGTCTGCAGTAAATTGAATTCACTTGTAGTATTTGTGACGTTATGCATCTATCCGACTTTTCTTTCAACTAATAACTGTGACAAATTTCTGTTAGCTGAACAACAAAGATACATTTTCCACTTCTAGCTGAATAGCTGCAGTTCGTCAATAGACCATCAAAAAGCGTTTTGTGTAAAATGGATCACAAAGCATGCGGTTTTCACATGACTTTCATTTTCTCCGATTCTTCATCCAACGAGAGTCTCTCTATCTAGTAAAATACATCTTGTCTCATTGATTTTCTCTCTCGGGTTCAGGCGATTGTGTGAATGTGTCAGAGGGTGGCGTCCGGCACATTTGGCCTCTGCGAGCGTCTGCAAACCGCAGCCAGCGTTCAGCCGGCAGGAGATTGATTGTGACAGACTTTTAAACAGTACACAACTAAATATAGCGGGCTACAGCACTATCAGAAAATGAGCTAGGAGTGCGGGCCTAGTCGTTTAGAAAGTCATTATTCTTATCATTTGCTGTCTCTGAAATTATTTCAGGTCTCTTCATGCAATGAATGCAGTATAATAAGCCAAACATGTGCAAAGGGCTTGAACTTTGGTAATCGGAGCAGGTCGGTGAAGTAGCCTTTAAAAAACATGACTGATGCAAGGATCCACTGGATTTGAAGGGAACGTTCAGATCGTTGTGATGCATTTCATCTCATGAATCTGTTAAATGTGTTTCTGGTATGGTAATCATTCAATACCATGGTATTATCTTTCTGATTTAACTAAAAAATTAGCTTTAGGAGCTATTTCTCATTGATTAATCGGACCCTTACTGTAACCAAATGTAATCAGGTTGATTCAGACGTAATCACATTTTTTTTATTTGTGTGATGAAACTAGGACATTTAGATATTACCTCTAAGGTTGGATTGATACCAACATTTTGGGTTTGATACAGTTCCAGTTTCTTGTACCCGTGCATTAATACTGAATTGATATCTTAGTTTCTAATTTAAGTTTATTGTGCTACTATGTGAAGAAAATCCAGCAAAACGCGCCGGCGCGTTTGCCGACCTCAGAGGGTTAATGTCACTCATTAGTGATGAGTCATCATTTTTTCTCGGAGCTGCATAAAAATAGAGAATTTCATATTTGCTGAGCTTTGATGGCAAATAAACAGCCCGATATGAGGAGTGCTGATGACTTCACTATCACGCCACTATCAATTTTGTTAAATATTCCATCTGAAATTGATTAATAACAGTTATAATGACAAGTTTGTTAGTAATAAACTGTGAACTGTCTTGAAAATCAGCACATTGTCTGCTTATCTGGGTCAGGAATAGAAATTTGCTAAATATTGATTATACTTTAGCAAATTTTTGTCACCACTGTACTTTTGATGACCGTTAAACAGCACAACCCTATACATAATAGTAGACTACTGTTAAAAAGTTTTGGGTCAGTAAGATTAAAAAAAATAAAAATGTGTTTAGCCAGGATCAAAAGTGACAGTATAGACTTGTATAGTATGAAAGATTTCTATTTTTTCAACATTCTTTGGCTAAACAAAAAAATAATTGTATAGCCAGGATCAAAAGTGACAGTATAAACTTGTATAGTATTATGAAAGATTTCTATTCCATTTTTTTTTTCTCAACATTGATAATAATAATACATGTTTCTTGAGTAGCAAATCTACATATTAGAATGATTTCTGAAGGATCACGTGACACTGAAGACAGATAAGTAATGACTGCTGCAAATTCAGCATTACAGGAATACATTACATTTTATAATATTTTAAAATATAAAACAAATATAATGCTCCAAATAATAATATTCTGCTTTCACTGTAATTTGATCAGTTAAATGCAGTCTTGGTGTGCATAAACTTGAAAGAAGGAAAGATTCAAACTTTATCGTGATAATTATCGATATTGACTGATTTTGACAGTGATGTTATCATGGTAATATTTTTGGACATATCATCCATCCCAAGTCCTTTATAATTTTTACAGTGTACCATAATTTTGTGTGTGTTTCTAAAATCATTTAAAGCTGTGGGTGATGTTTTTTCAGGACATCTTCCCCTCATCTTTTGTTTGAACAGTGTCTTTAGAAACACTTCTCCCAGTCAGTCCTCATCCTCTCAGAGAGATGTGTCAGGCCTCAGTGGTTCTGAGGGGCCGATATCTCTCTGCCCATCTGCTTTTAGCATACTGAGATGTATTGAGAGAACGCGAGGCGCCGTTTCCCTCCGTGAGCCGGTGAAAGGCCCGAACGCGATTAGATCATAAAACTGTAGCCTAATTTAAACGCCGGTTCTCCAGCACTTCACACCGTGTCTATTAGAGATCTGTGCGCTAATTCTTTTCATGTAGCATGAGTCCTGCAGATGTAGCACACTATAAAGGAGTCATTTAACAGTCTTAATGAACAGAGACGGCCGTTTGGGAAGATCAGGCGCTGCTCGACGGTTCTCTGTGCAGGAAGAAAGGGCTCTTCACTGAATTTATTGCTTTATTAAAGTGAGCGTCTCGACCGTGTTACAAACGAACAAAATGACATGTTAAGTGGTGCACTTAGGATGTCAACTTCCTTAACATGAGCATATATGGGAGGTTTGACATGCAAATGGTCATTTGTGCTTTTAATGATGTTTTGATATAGAAACCAAAGGTCAATGAACTAAATTAAAAAAAGTGTTTGCTTAAGTGTTCTGAGGGATTGTTAGCATGTTGCAATGCAGTTGCTATGTTGTTCTGGGTATTATTATAATCTATTTAGAAAAATCTCTATTTAGTATCGATAGTAAGCATAATAAGCATTTATTTGAAATATAAATCTTTTACACTTTTGATCAATTTAATACTGAATTAAAAAAAAAAAATCTTTCAAAAGAAAAAACAAACAGAAAGAACTTACTGACCCCAAACTTTTGAAAGGTATACAATAGAGTGGTGAGATATGAAGTCACTTTGCAGTTGTCCATCAAGATAATTATCACAGATAAACACAATTTTTATTAATTTTGAAGCCTACATGCAGTCGCCAGAAGTAAAAAAGCTAAAGGTAGGCTATAAAGGAACTACACCACGGTCCCACGACTTCAACATTACCATTCACTAAGCTTCTGACAACTCTTTCAGTTTTTATCTAAAACGTTTTCCCAGAACGATGAGTTAGAATAGTTTATACACAATTATAAGCATAACGATGCTGGAAAAGCGGACTGAGTTTCCCTGTTCGACGTGATGACATTTAACCTCCCCGACTGTAGTCACATTTAGTTAGCAACCTTTTTCTAGACACGTATGTGTCGTAGGATAAAACGTTGAAGTGTCTTGAGATTTTATTTCAGCCATTTTACCAAAACCCCATTAAAAAAAAAAAAACATTGACTTTGGGACGATGGAAACGGAAGTGCTAAAATGCTAACTCGCTTCCGCGTTTTGGCCTACAAAGCAATGTCATACCCGCACCACTCTATAACATATCATTGCAAAAAAAAAAAAACATGTACTGTATATCAGAGAAATATTTATTTTTTAGATTTCTAGGGTGTAAATGCAGAAAAAATATTTTTCAAATGCGGTCTAACTTTTTTCCCCTGTACATTTTAGGTCCTTGATTACAGCAAAACCGTAATATGCAAATACGACCCCTAAAAAAAAAAAAAAAAAAGTACAGCTTCAAGCTAAAGTCAAGAAATCATTTAGATTTAAAGAAATAACATTGCACAGAGCAGAGAAAAAAATTATTCATTCGAAAAAATGTCTCCTTTAAGATTGCACCGGTGTATTACCTGGAGGCATGAAATGTAAATGGAAAATCAACATTGTATCCTGTGATAAGACGGACAAATTAATAAAGGCATTTTCTGTACTCCGCTCCTGCTGACGCCGGTGTTAAAAGTCAGTAGGTCGTGCGGGAGGAACTTTTCTCGCAGATGAAGTGGGTTTTACAGGTTTGACATCCGGCTGAGATGTGGCTCCACACGTGCAGCAGCGGTCATGAGGATACTCAGTCAAGTGGGCCACAGGAAACACTTTCCTGAGGAGAGATTATGCTATGAATACTAGTGTGAAGCGGATACTGTATGCTGCCTACTGTTTCACAGAAATATATGAAAGGAAACCGTATTCAGTATGCAGCTACATTGTAGCATGTGCAATTCAGTGGCCAACCAATTGTCAATTTGGAAATAGTTTTTATTTTATTTTATTTTTTTATGATATTCTAATTTTGTGTAAAAAGTCAAATAATGAGTCCAATGAAAATCAATACAACTTTCTGTTCTGGAAATAACAGGTCACTTTGAGTGCATTGCATTGTGGGATACAGTATTCCATGCACTATTTTCTGGTTCTATGCTGTAAACTTTTCGGCTTATGCACTGAAGGTATTTTATGCTGAAAATATAGTGTGCATACATACTGAAAACCTTTTTTTGCAAAAAAAATTATAGCGACATTCAGTGGCTCCGTTTTAAAGTAAGCTGCCTTTCTAGTAAGCATCTTACTGAAATAGAACCTCATAAGTGACTTGGAATTAAAAAAAATATATATACCTCAAGAGAATAGCACTTCCTTTAGAAAAAAGCACAGAAGACTTGACTCATAATTGATTTAAATAGTTTGATGGAAGTGTGTTGCTAAGCAACAATGCAATGCTGTAATAAGTTCAAAAGTCCATGGCACACAAATATTGGGATGAATAGTGTTTTTATTTAATTCAATTATTTTTATAAGTTCTAAATGAATCATATCTTATTGACAATTATTTCGCTTTGACCACCATCTTGGATGGGCTTTTTCCAAAGATTTCTTATGTACAAAGATAGTCCATCTTTGGGAGAAACTGCAAAGCAGAATATGTCAGAATAAGTCCCATCTTTTAAATAAAAGAGCCAACCGGCGATTGGTAATGTAATCGCATCAGCTGCCGTTAAAAGCTCCGGTTGCTATAAACACTCAGTGTTCTGAGACCTGCGCTTTGGACGGCACATGCCCTTTGGCTGGAGTTCATGTCAGATTTTGTTGCTGATTTGAAAATTTTTATTTAAATGTGAGTTCGCAGGCAGTTTCTGACATTTAAGGATTCCCTAATTCAAGTATGTAGGACTTGAGTTGTGTCCTAAATGACACACTATGCATATACTATACATATACTACACTGTACTTATGCATAATGTACTCAACTGTGTAGTGTATGATTTTTTCAAGGTTATTATTATTAGGCTATTCAGTATCAGAGTCTGATAGCATCTCCCCCTCCGCTACGTAATTTAAAGTGTCCAACATTCCACACCTTTTGTTTTCGGATGTCAGAAGTTGCTGCCCAGAGGCGTTGCAAATATGGCTGCCAAGTGAACAGACTTTATTCTTTGAAAGGGACTTTGCTTTTTGCAGTGCATTATAGGATTACCTTCTTCACAAAGGATGCATTCTATTCTTTATCTGAATGTGGCTAAAGTAAGGCATCTCCAAAAGGTGGCATAATTTTTTGAGTGGCTTTCACATGTACACGTTTCTGACACGTGGCGTTCGAATAAGTGCTCCTGCTTGTGCAGTGTCTCACTTGCAACAAACAAATTGATTGTGCTGTGTTCTGTGTGTAGGTCCACTAGATGGAGGTCTGGAAGAGGAAGAAGAGGAGTGCATATCAGACGCAAATGAACTCACTGCTAAAGAGGAGTTTTCAGCAGAGGAAAACTTTCCTGCTGACTTTGAGCCAGACAACCTCACCTGTGAGGACATGGAATACTTCTGCGGCAAAGGTCAGCCATTCCTGACGCTTCTACTTCCATGTATAGTGCTATCTTTCATGTAGGAGGTCTATAAACTAAACAAGTATTTAGATATTCATCACAGAGCATATCCTAGTTAAACGAATTGTGGCGTAACATTCGATTGGTTTTGCTAATTGATTCCCAGCTGAAGTTTGACTCTGAAGCATCTCTGATTATGGGTTTGATGGCAGTTTCAGACCAAAGCTTGAACACACACCGTTTTGCTTGTAGAGGTGTGGGAAAATCTCCAGAAACCTCAGTGTCCAGGTTTAGATAGATTCCCTTTGATATCCAATTCCCACTATGTACCGGAAAAGAGGAGTTTGATCTAGGAAATGGCAACCAGTGCGCTGGCTTAACCTTAGTCATATTCCAGCCATGACTTACCATGGGGAGTGAAACATACTTGAGCTTTTATCACTTAAAGGGTTAGTTCACCCAAAATAAACATTCTGTCATCATTTACCCACCCTCATGTTGTTCCAAACCTGGATGACTGTATACATGTTTTTTATGTTTTGTTTTTTTTTCCCTTTAAGAACCAGTTCTTAAGAAATGTATACTTTTATTCAGCAAAGAAATGCTGTTCTTTTGAACTCTCTGTTCATCAGTGAATCCCATAAAAAAATGTATCACGGTTTCCACAAAACTAGCAACATTGCAAAAATATTTGAACATTGATAATAATAAGAAATATTTATTGAGCACCAAATCAGCATATTAGAATGATTTCTGAAGGATCATGTGACCCTAAAGTTCAGCTTTGCCATCATGGCGAAAAAGTTACATTTTAAAATACATTCAAATAGAAAATTTTAATTCAATTTCAAAAATTGCTGTTTTACTGTTTCAGCCTTGGTGAGCATAAGAGACTTTAGAAACATTCAAATAAACATTTTGAACAGTAGTGTAAAGTGTCATGGTGAAGGCATATTTTGAGGAGAATCTTGCAGGGTGATTAGGATAACTTTTAGTTATGCAGTGTTGAGCCTGTATAGGACAACACACTTGAAATGTGTTGGGTTTTGGCCTGATGTCTGTCATGTGCCAGTTCACTCAGTTTGTGCCAACTCCTTTTAAGTTATCTTTCTATTCCTTTTATGTATTGGCCACACCTGACTAATTTGCAATGTGTGTTTAGTTCAAAGTTAGGAAGCTGTCTGGACCCCCAGCACATATGCAATCTCATCCACCCCTCCAAAAACCCTCCTCAGGATTCCCTACTCTTCCCTCACTGTTCAGTGAGAGGAATCTCACCGAGTTTGTGCTTTGAATGTCCCTCCACCTCAAAGAGAAATGTTTTTAAATTACGTTTTGTTTAAAAACCCACTGTGCCCAGAGGGATTTCATACTAGGAGGAGCAGAATCTTTTTATGTCTTGCACAAGGTGGGCTCAGTTTTAATGATTTTCCTTTTGTTCTTCCTGTAAAGGTGTAACAGGCATGACATGTGTGAACCTCAGAACTAATGGCAGTTTGGCAATATTTTGCTTTCGGGCACGAATGAAAATCTTCATATGTGCTTTTGTTTCCCACTGCTTCATTGAATGAGCCCTGCAGATGAATGCAGCTTTACTTTATTTTGTTTGTGGAGATTTATGCTTTATTCAGATTCCCCAAGGGATGAAATACAGTATTCGGATGCTCAATTCAATTACTATTTAAAAGATCCTAAGGTCGTTCCTTCCATTTACAAATTAATTGCGTGTGTTCTTTTAAGAGTACTATGGAAATAGCATCAGTACCATAGTAAATATTAAAGTACCACAGTCACTAAGATCTCACATTCTCAAGGCAGTTTTTGAGTGTGTATTTGTATCAAAGCCATTCGATGGCCTTTTTTGTACCACCAAGTTTTAGCAAATCTCCTCAAATATTACTTTGAAACTTTTGAAGGCTTTGCAAAAACGAAGACCAACAGTGGTCAAAAGATTTCAACTCTTTTACTTCCGAGATGCTTTAGTAATCTTCCCTTCGTCATACGCGAGGGGGTTTGCGTCAGATTTCTCAAGCTCCCTATCTGCTGCAATTTGGCTCTAAGTCTTCCGTGTCCTCGAATTCTTCGGACAAGTTCCCATTCTCTTCCCGTTAATGCATAGTACAAGCTCATCAGGTGTATTCATTTCCCCCTGATCCTCTGCTCAATTAGATCTCTTTAAAGCGCATTTAGCCCAGCGTCTGAGTGGCTTAAATTCACTCCACTTATGCAGAAGTGCTATGAATTGACGGCGAACGCAATCCTGGTGGCATTAAACGGTTTATGTGTGTTATTCCTCGGCTATAGGATGGCAGAGAGGGTTCTCTTGATTAAGTAAACCCTCTCAAATGAGATGGCGGGCTGTAATTAGCCCAAGCGGAGCCCAACGCCAAAGCTTTAAAAAGCAGTCACTCATCCCTGTTCCTTTATCTGTTTTGGAGAATAAGGTCTCCCGTGTGAAGTTCTTCGCTGGCAGGCGGTTGCTCCACGACTGGCTCGTAGTTCAGTGGTCGTGTATCTTTGTCGTCATTCGCTGACAACTAGCTTGTCAGGAGAACCTAAAACCTCCATTAAAAGTTTCATCCTATAATAGGTATTAAAAAGCTGTCTGAACAAAAAGAAGAATCGCCCGTCTTCATTAACTCACCAAGCCCTTATTAACTTTGATCGGACGACGGTGAAGTAGCAAATCAGCTTAAATTTACAAAGGTCAGGCCGTTGGACGCCAGCAAAGTATCAACCATTTGCTTGAGTCTGAGTCTGTTGCACCTTGCAGCTCATGGTTTGAAATGGAACAAACCAATTGTTAAAGGAAATCAGAATTTGTAAATGCCTTACGATTCCCATCCCTATAGTCATTAAGGCTGAAGATCCAAACATCTGCAGCCCATACAACTAGGGATGGGAATTCTAATGTATTTAATGGTTATTCTTTCAGATTCCTTCCATAAATAGTTCATTTGAGGGAAAAACATTTTTCAAACTGAACACTAGTCTACTGCCAATTTGACTGACTCATAAAGGTTTTGAATGCATAGCCTTTCAAAGCATAGCCTACTCCATTTGATAGCTTGCATGAACGCAAGTGGTCGACACGTGCGCTCTAGAAAATTAAAAATTTCTCCAAAGTTATGTTTGATAAAAATGTCTTTGTATTGTTTTAAACTAAAGTTGCGGCTATCTCATAACCCCTTCACACAAGCGCTTGTCTATGCAGGCTTCTGTTGTTGTTGCAGTTTCTGGCATTTTGTTGTAGTTGTTGTTGTTGTTCCATCTCTTTAGTTTCATTTTCAACTGTGAAACAACGGCCCGGGCCAGTGTTACCACCTTGTGGAACAACTGATTAGTGCAAAACAAACTCATTGCGCATGTGTAACCTGTGCGTACAAAAATCGTACGGTGAAGAAATTTGTATCATGCACACTGTACGCGCACCCTCGAATACGTGTAAAAAAACAAAGTATACTCTTGGCTTAAGCATTTGATTCACTAAATAGAACCAGATGATAAAAGTCATTTGCTTGGGAATTGAGAGTCTTAGAGTCATTTGATCAGAAATCGGATTCACTTTTCACACGGTATGTTTCTACAATCTTCCATCCAAATTAGCAATGTGTAGCACGGTTTAGAACCGTTACCTCATAAAAATTATTATTTCATTTTTTTATATTGAACCACATAAGATCTAGTTCTTATTTATTAGTATTTGTTTCACTAAAAAGAAGCGGCTCATAAGAATAATTTGTTCAGTAATTGAACATTCAAGCACTATTACTTTCTGTATTCTTTTTTTTTAAATTGAACCTGAAAAATTCAGAAAAGTATTTGATTCGCTATAAGGAAGTTGCTCATAAGAATCATTTGTTCAGTAACTAAAATACACTTGTTGCGCTGTACTATATGTTTCTGTGATGTTCTGTTTGCCTTACTATTTTTAAGAATTATTCCAGTTGGTCATGTTTTCCATAAATCTTTTGAAACATTAAATGGATGAATAGTTAAATGAACATTTGTCTTTGACTGTTTAAGACTGTAGCTTGGACGTTCGAAGTCCAACATCGATGTCTGTATATTGATACTCTCTAATGACTATCATAGTATCAAAAAAACATCTATGTGGTTTATGACAGTAAGAGTTCACAAGAACCATCATGCATTGTGATCAGTGAATCTTTTTGAAGCGTTGACTCTGCACATCACTCATTTCAATTCCCAGAAGCCTCTGTGGAACCAAATACCCTGAAACAGCAGAGGGGTTCCTCTCTGCGGCGATCCTAAACTGTTTGGAGAGGGTCTCGGCTTCAGTCGCATCGTCGCGCACTCATGTACCATGAAATGATTGAGACGCTTCCGTCAATGGCTTCATACGAAATGGTTTCGAAACAGCAGAGCGCACTGTGAAATGAAGTCCCTGGCGATGAATAGGGTGAGTCTAGCGCACAAACGTGAATAAACATGAAACCTGAGGCCTGTTGAAAGAGATGGGCCTCCTTATTTGAAAGAGGAGACGGATAGAAATAAAGAGAAAAAAGGCACCCCTGATAGTCCAGAGAGACAACCTTGTTGTCTCCTTGACAATTGAAGCGGCCCCCCTCAAACAACTCCCTTTTCACGGTCAATTTCACATTTATGGGCGCTGCGCTTGTGAACAAGTTTCAAACTGAAATTTACAAGCCGCTGTCACACTCGCTGCTATAATTGTGAGAACACTGGTGTTATATTTTCAGGCTTTTTTCCCCCAGTTTTACAGAAATTGTGAAATTTGACCTTGCTTCAGTGTTTTTCCATTCTTGTAAATGCTTCTTCTGGGAGCAGTTGAGTCAGAGTTACACGGAGTGGTCTGATTTTTTTGCAGTTGCATGTTTCCTGAATTGCGGAAGACTTCGAACCAATAGCGAGTGTTACTCAGTGGCCTTGCTAACGACAATACGTCCCATGAAAGCCACAGCATAAACATGTTCAATATAAATTAATTGATCTAAATGACAGCATTGAGATTCCATTCTGGTCTGATCATATCACAGCGGAGAAAGACTTGAATAATTATGAGTCATTTTAGCCCGTAGCAAGGTGCCACTTATGAACGAATCCTTTGAATCCGGGCGGACTCGCGACGCGAGCCAGTAAACAGTGCGCAGTAGAATTAATTACGCTCTTCTTTGTGCCGTTTCCTCACTAATCGGGATCTTTTCAATACATTTCTCCCGCCGCTGATGGTAAAGCGTGGAGAATATGGAAAAATGCTCATTTGCGCAGCGATAAGATGAAAGACACATCCCTTTAGCCCCGTTTGACTCTGTGCAGGAAATCATTCATTAATGTTTGTTAAGTATGACAATCTAGCCAGGCCAGATCTACATACTCCAGACGGCATCGCACGGAGAGATAACGCAGGCCAGCAGCAGCCAGAAGAGAGCACAGCCAGTTCCTGTAATGATGGGGAATTTATGGGCCTTTAAAGAGATAGTGCCGAGGCCTTCCACTAATCACACACTCCACCGGGGTGCTGGGTGGGATTTTGCTGGGATATTTTCCTTTTTTCTTGTCCGCACTGGAGGCATTTGAATTTTTTTTTTTTATTATTATTATTGTAATCAGCTTCCGAAAGCTGCGTGCCGCTGCAGATTATTGTGCGGAAAAGCGAAACTGTGGACTTTGTTGTACAGCTGTCTCTAGTTTTACAGGGAAATCTGTTTATTTAACAACAGTTCACTTTATAAAGTCCTCAATTACCACTGCTTTAAATGGAGGGGAAATATTGGCTTCCTAAGTGGCCACCCATCACCAAGCATAACAAAATTAGCACTTTATCTTCAAACTACACAGGATACATAATTCAAAAGTCCCCATTATTAGAAAACAATTCAACGAGGCAATTTTGTACATGTAATAGCTGGAGCCGGTTTTCTCTCTTTGCTCACAAGAAATTAAATCTTTTTTATGCTTAAACATCCACACAGAGGGTACAAAAATGTGTAAATTACTAACAACAGACATTCCTACTGTACATTTCTTGGAAAATGTTTTTTTTTTTACTCTTGATAAATGATACCCAAAACCCTTACAAAAAGTTCTGTGGTGGTACAGTGATGGCATCAGATATGTTACTGATATGCCATTCATAACCCATTTTACTTCACAATCTGTTGTTTTCTCAGAATGAAACAGGATATTCAATGATAAAAGTTGGGTGGATTCATTAGGAATTGATTGTACCGCAATAGAGGAAATGTGTTGAAAAATAAGAGGTGTCGTGATGGCAGCCAAAAGCAATTGATACTGCCGTTTTGATAGGATGATTTTATGATTTCTATATTTATCTATTAGGGTTTTCCAAAGTGTATGAAAATGATTATGGTACTGCCAGTACATTTCCAAAAAACAAAAAAACAAAAAACACATTACCATGGTACCATATAATGCAAAACTTTTTTTTAATATATATATATATATATTAAGGAATATAAACAGTGAAAAGTTTATTTTCAATGAGAGCGATAAGCAATATTTATTATATTTAGTGTATTATTTTAGCCACAGTGATGTACAAGTGTTAACTATTAGAATACTTAATCTGTTCACCTTTTCTTTTCTTTTTTTGCATTTCCTGCACTGATATTGTGAAAATCTGTGTATCATCCTGTGTAGTTCTGTGTGTGGTCATTCAGAATCTAGACAATATATTGGTCTGTTTGATCTCTCTCTCTCTCTCTCTCTCTCTCTCTCTCTCTCTCTCTCTCTCTCTCTCTCTCTCTCTCTCTCTCTCTCTCTCTCTCTCTCTCTCTCTCTCTCTCTCTCTCTCTCTCTCTCTTCCAGTTTATTGGGATTAGAAAGCTGAGATCTCCTTAAAATCACCCTCACCAGATTGACATTTTCAAGGGCTTCCTTGGTAGAACAATGCTGAGAGGAAGAAAAAAAGCCAATATGACTTTGTGTCTACCTTGCTGCAGGAGCTGTTTGTGTAAATCGCCTATAAGCTTATTGACCCGCATGCATGTCAGTGCCATTAGACAGAACCGAGGAGCTGCGATCCGATTGGCAGATTTCTCACTAACTCTATCCTAATGTCTGACATATGCATTCATGGATGAACGCACACATGCAAACAACATCTTGGCGCCCAGATCAATCTCTTAGCATTCTCTTTTTCTTTTTTAGACCAGTGAGGCAAAGGGCCGTAAACCTTATGTCTGTCCATTTCTCTTTTGACACAGTTTTACGCTCTGTTCTAAACCCCAGTGAGTTGTCCACTGTCTGCAAAGATCATCCTAATTGTCATAAGTGACTGATTTGAAATGGTTTTCACAGGCAGCAATTCAGTCAAAAGTCAGTCACACCCGTCACACAAATATCGCCCCTCCCTGTAGGCATTAGCATGTTGCTAAGCTAATGACTCTATGTTATAATTAAAGGTATAGTGGAGGATTTTCCCGAATTTTAGAAAAGAACCACCCGCTCCACTTTCTGAAAAAATGCACATGCGCAACACATACCTGCTCCCGAGAGGGAACGCCTATTAAACGTGTGCACGAGAGAGCATGCATGAGCCTAGTTCTCCTCGTGCACGCTCTGTTTACAAGTTGCTGTCGGCATGGCTCATACAAGCCTACTTTCCAAAAGAAGATTTGCACTATTTTTGTCAGACTCGCCACCGGTAAGTGAAAATCTAGAAAGCAGAAAGCGAAAACTACCTAGGGACGAGCACGTACGACGGCCTTACGTAAACATATCACCAGAATGATTGACAACTAGGAGGACCAATAGTCTTGATGATCCACCCGGAAAAAGAAAATCCTCCACGAAATACCTTTCACGAAAAAACACATAGCACATAAATAATGGAAGATATGGTGCATTTAAATCAGATATATTGTAAGTTCTCCCTAAAGATATGTTCAGTTGTGTTTTGAAGAGTTCTTTCTATTTTGTAATCTAATCTAGTTTATACGTTAAACTCGGCATTGTCTTGACTATTGAATTTTAGTTCATCTTATGATTTGATGACTATTTTGTAAATCGCTTTGGATAAAAGCATCTGCTAAATAAATTAATTTTAAGGTAAAATTGGAGTGTGTTTCATCACCAAAAGAGAGCAAATACAGTGAGTGACCGGTCAAGTATGGAAGTGACCTTCTGGGGATTTTTATTTATCTTAATGACGGCATGCATTTCAAGCTATATAAAAACCCACAGTATGATGTCCATTTATGTCAAATACTGTACATTAGTTGAATCAGTTAAGTGAAATTGTTTCTAATTATAAAAAAAATAAATAAAAAAAAATGTTTTTAAATAAATATAAAATTATGTCAAATACAAAGCGTTTTTTAAGAAATCAAAACAAATTAGTGCTTTCATTCAGCAAGGACACTAAAATATTCAAAAGTGACAGTAAAGAAGTGTAATGTTACATTAGATTTTACATTTTCAACATTGATAATAATAAGAAATGTTTCTTGAGCAGCAAATCAGCATATTAGAATGATTTCTGAAGGATCATGTGACACTGAATACTGGACTAATGATGCTGAAAATTCTGCTTTGCTTCACAGGAATAAATTACATGTTTAAATTATTAAAATAGAAAACGGTTATTTTGAATTGTATTAATATTTCACTTTTGTGCTGTTTTTTCAGTATTTTGTGATCAAATAAATGCAGCCTTGGTGACTTCTTTCAAAAACATCTTACCGACCCCAAACTTTTGAATTGAAAATTGATTGATTTTTTCTGTCAGATTAATTGCCTCTGCTTGTATTATTCTCATTTGTAAGTCACTTTGGATGAAAGAGTCTTCTAAATGAATAAATTCTGAGATGGGAATGTTGGAGGCAAATATCTGGGTCTGACCATGTTATTTATCTGCTTTCTGAGAAGCAAGATGGATATTTATAAAAACTGCATGCAAGCGTGACAAAGAAACGTGGAGGAATGCAAAGTTACAGACAAGGAAATAAACCGTTTGCTGCTACTGTCGTGCACATGACGTGAAAAAAAAAAAAAAAACCTTCAGAACTATATTCTGTTGCATGTCGGCCTTCTTTGTTTTATGCAGGTAATTTCTGTCGCACTTTACCTGCTTGGCACAATGTTTTCCCAGCAGATTCCCTCCATGTTCCTGAAAGAAACTTCATCAAGCTGCCGTGACACTTGTTCCCTGCGAGGTTGCCTTGGCGATTGTGTTTAAAATGCATTGCGAAGGGTGTTAGATAGAAGGCAGAAAATCCTTAATCACTGCTTAATTAACGAATCATCTTGTAGCTTCATTTCCTGAGCGGTAATTAAACAGTTCCAAGACGTTTCGTTACAGGGCTTAACATGTTCGCCGGAGATCAAGGTAGAGCCTTTAATGTTATCTCGCTGCCTTCCCAAACTCACTACACTGGAAAGGAACTGTTGATATTGCCTTTTGTTATCCTTATGGTAATGCTCAATGAGTATGCTAAGGAGCTTCTCAAGGCCTGACAATACAAATAGTGAGTGGGAGAGTGAGGAGGACGGAATGAATAAAAAAAGCTGAGCCCTAGCAGGAACTTGCATGCGGGAAAATAGGTCAGAATGACCTCATGTGCAGTAAGTAGGGCAGCGCGGCCCTCTCCTTTCGCCCGGGTGTGCAGAAGCAAGCAAGAAGCTGCGATCCTTTTGGCCATGTTTACTGCCTGCCTTTGAAGTGAACCACGTCTTAACTGGCTTAAACACACCGTGGCGAGAGAATTTGATCTTTAGATTAACCCATCTGGATGGACCAGTGTGTGTTTGAGGACCATGGTGAAGGCCGTTCTGCTGTGTTAGAGAGTCGCTGAGACGCTTTTATGAGTGGAGTGTGACTCCAATGCGAAAACATCTATCTATCTATCTATCTATCTATCTATCTATCTATCTATCTATCTATCTATCTATCTATCTATCTATCTATCTATCTATCTATCTATCTATCTATCACAAAAGAGTTTGATGTGTCAATGTGAAGTGTAGCTGTTGAAAATAGAAACTAAAATATGTTTAATGCTTCTACTAAATGTACAACTATTTTCTTTATCTGTTGTGTTTTTCAGGGGAGGAGAACGGCAACAGAGAAATAGGAGAGACTGAGATGGAAACAGAAAGTGAGAAGACCAGACACCCCCCTCTGGAGCCGGAGGAATGGGACGGTCCACGTAAGTGCATCATTTGATTGTGTCAGTGTGCGTTTGTTTGTTATATGACCATGCATTTTGACTTTGTCTTGTAATTGTGACTTTATATCTCAAATGTTCACTTAACATTCATTATCTATACAGACAATACGGTCTGACTTATTTTTATTTCCTTTTGGAAGCCCTTTTCAAATCTGCAATTATTTAAAACAAAAACAAAAAAACAACAAAAAAAACAAACAATTGTGATGGCATTAGAATGTTGTTGTTGTGTGTGTTTTTTTTTCTGTCTGTCTTTTTTCTTCTTCTTTTTTTTACAAATTTGTCGACTTTGAGGTCATCTATATGCTAGTATACTCTCAAATATGGACAAAATTAACTTTTAGCAGATAAACTGTAAAAAAAAAAAGTTGCTGCCTTAAATATTCAAGTTCAATTAACTTTTCAACTTAAATTACATTAAACTAACTTTTAACTTTTTGAAAATTGCTTAACTTATTTTGATGAGTTAAAGAAATGTAAAACGTTGTTATAACTTATTTATCATTTAATTTTTACAGTGTGTACACATTTAAAAATGTACAATTTTTCTAATTCACGGAAAAACTGACCAAATATATTGATGAATCATCTTGCACTCAGAGGTGTATCAAAATTTTTGTCAAATCAAAATGAGAATGTTCCTCCCTCTAATACAATGTGCTTAGCATTAGTAAGTAGTGAATTCAGGCTCTGATGTCAAATAAAGTCAATTGACTATGTATAAAGAACAAACACTTTGATTGACATGCGAAAGGAATTGTGAAAAGGAATGTGCAGAAGATTTTACATCATAAATAGGTTGTAAATAAATAAATAAGTTATCTATTAGGCATTTAAGTAAATTTGCGATATAAAGTCACATGTATGAGATATAACGACAAAATTAACCCTCTGAGGTCTGAGCTGTTTTCTGGGCCCTGGAGGTGTTCTGACATGCTCTGACATTTCTGGTTATTTCTGTTACTTGTGACATTTTCATGGCTAAAGTCTAATTACACTGTATTCAGCACAAACTCTGCTACAATAATATATCAGCAGCATGTATGTAAAAGTTTGTAGTTTTGAGATAATGACATTTATGCGTGGTTTTTGAAAATACAAAAAAAAATTCTCACTGAAATAAGGCCATGAAACCCATACTGATTATTTCTTCACAAGACTTTTGAAAATTGTATGACGTAGCCTAGAATATTTGCTGCAAAACTATGTGAAAATCACCCTGACTGCTCATTCAGATAAGACAATATATTGATTTAAAAATTTTACGACGTGTTTTGTGTGAAAAAGCCTTATGCGAGAGCTCATTAATATGTAAGCTTTTCTCACCTGAGAAAGACAAAGAACCTCCCCTAACGGCCCTATTAGGAGCTATCAGGCCCCTATCATTCTGAGCAACCTTGCACAATACTGTAAATGAGGAGATTTAAAAAATAATGGCTTTTAAATTGTTTGGATTTATTTACAACACAACATAATCCAAAGATACACAACAAATGCCAAAAAAGCACTTCAAAGACAGAGACCTTTGTGCCATTCCTAAAAACATTGTACATACCTTTCATTTCCAAGATTTTCACTTTACCATGTTCACGTACTGAGACTCATGTGAATGTTGAAGTCCTCAGTGGCATCTGGGACCTGAAAAAAAAAAAAGTGAACATACTGATATCAAGAGAAAGGCCTGCACGATTTTGGAAATAAATATTAGATTTTTCTGGTTAAAATTTCTTTTTAAAATTCCTTTTTAAAATTCACAGAATACACACACACACACACGTTTCCAACGATATATAATATAATGAACACCAGGTTTGTTGTGCCTTGTAGGCATAAGGTATATGCGCAGTGCGGATAAAATAATAATAACAATAAATAACCTATAGCAGCCTATAAATCTTCCAAAAGAAGCTAGAGAAAAATATATTGATTATCATGTTACTTCAAATGTTTTCATCCGTTATGATGATATGAAATGAGATAATAATAAAAACATGAAGCCGTTTGGTGCGTTTTGCTTTCATCCAAAATATGATACATTCAAACGCGATCGCTTGCAAAATATGATACATTCAAACGCGATCGCTTGCAAAATATGATACATTCAAACGCGATCACTCTCAAATATAAAACATTATGGTTACCATAAACATATCTATGTTTGAGCAGATATCCACAAACACAGTAAACACGGGTCTAAATATTATAATATTCCCCATATATCTAGCAACAGTTCAGCTGCAACGTGACATTTATGCAACAATAACAAACTAGGCTATGTAAGAATTTCTTACCTTATCTTTCTTGTCTTCAAATCGCGTTCTTCTTCTACTGAGGCAGCCTAAATCCAATGTAAGCTCAGGCACGTCTTTCAAACTCGACGAAAAGTGAAGTGAAGTGTTTTGTTGTTGAGGTAACGAGCGCGTTCGCGTTCCATGTGGAGATTTGCATGTGAATATCTTTTGCGCGAGTAGGCGTGGCCAAATTAACTGTAATGAGCAAGCGTTTGAGAAGCTGGACATCTTGTTGGTTTTATACAAATTACTTAAACAGAGAATATTTGTTTTCGTTTTGAATCCGATCATTTAAAAGTACACACTTAAATGTTTATAAAGGTATATGGCTCATAAATGTGTGACAAGTATTCGCTGAGTTTTGTTTCAGTTTATAGACGTGCTCAAGAAAAAAAAGTTCACCGCGACAGAGAGGCAGAACGCACACCCTGTTTATTTTCTTTATTTTACAAAAGCACAATGTTTTGATTTGATTGTAAGTGGACACATACAAAAGGAGAAATATCACAGATTCTTTTTTTATATTTCTTTTTTCTGTATGACCATAAATGATGGAGTAATTTAAGTTTATAGTGCTACAATGTGGAGAAAATCCGGCAAAACGCGTCGGCGCGTTTGTCGACCTCAGAGGGTTAACCAAGAATGTAGCTTGTTTTTGAGTTTTGGGCCTCCATGGGTGTCTTGGTTTGAGCGCCTATCGGTCCACAGTCCATCGTGGATTGGTGATCATCTCCTGAGCCCTTACTGTACCACAAAAACTTTTCTGATGTTATATACTGGAGAACAGAAACTAGACAACAATATCAGAAAGGAATAAAAGTCCGCAGTGGCCCTCTGATATGATACTCAGTCTTGAAGGTCCAATCCAACACGCGATCATTCCTGGCCCTCCTTTAACCGTTTAGCCCATTAGCTAGCGGCCAGTAATCACTTGTAAGCAGCTCATTATGACACGTTTTAAATGAATCCATCTGGGATCAGGGGATTTCAGACGCTCAATAGCAGGACATCTGAAGATATCCTTGACAAGGCCACCCGACAGAGGTAAAAGTCTCAGCTGTTTCTGAAGACTTAATGAGCTCTTGAATTACGAAGAGTGTTTTTTTTCTAACTTATGTTGAATTGTGATGTGGTCCTGCTTTTGATCACTGATTCAGTGACAGTTTTACTAAAGAAAGAAGGCAAAATGGAGCACAGTAGTATTTTGTTTCTAAAGGTTAATTTAGCATGCTGCCAACTCAGTATACCATGATAGTAAGTTTATAATGCACCTGATAATATATTTTATGAAATTATATTATTATATATATTTGTTTTTTTATTATTATTATTATTTTGTGCTTTGTTCTTCCCATGCGACATGTACAATTCCTATACGTGATATACTTTTTGTCATTTATTCACTCTCTTGTTGCTCCAAACCCTTTTGAATGTGTTTCTTTCACAGAAGGAGATGTTATACTGAATGTCTTGATATATTTCCATACAATGAAAGCATACAGTGACCAAGCTCCAAAAACACCATAAAAGCACAGTAAAAGTACAGTAGTCCATATGACTCATGTGCTATTTTCCAATCTTGATGAAAATAAATTATGTGATTTCCATCAAGAAGTGCATCAATTTTTGATCAAGATCTTGAGTCGTACTGTATGCACTATGCAATATATGCCTTCAATATATGGAAAAAGCTGCATGAGTATTCTGCAAATGTTCTCCTTTTATGTTCCTCAGACGAAAGAAAGTCAAACGGGTTTGGAACGACATGATATGGTGATGAATTCTATGATGATAGAATTTTCGTTTTTGGATAAACTATCCCTTTAAGCTTCAATAAAAAGCGCACAACAGACGTAAAAACAGATATCTTTTCTTTCCCAAGAATCTCGCCTTACCATGCAGATTTTCCCTCGCCGTCTCTCAGTAGAAAAAAAATCGTTTTTATCTGTCTTTTTTGCACTTCTTAAAAGTCACTTCATCAAAGTGATGGATAATACATCCAACAAGATAGCAACGGCAGCAATTACTGTTCAGCCGTGGCATCACATCGCAGAATACACAAAATATGATTCCCCTTTTAATGCATATGACCTCCAGAATTTATTGCAGGTACGTACATTTATAAGAAAGTGGATTTTGGCAAGTTGGCACCGGTGAGCCCCCTGGGGTGTGTATTTTATACTGACAGCGAATCAGAGTTATCAGCACCTATCAGATAATGCATTTATCATTAAATTTCACATTTGCATTTCAATCTGGAAAGGAAATGAGCATTGGCGGCGTAAGATAAGAGCGGTAGGAACGACGGTAATAAACGGTCCCTGTGATCAGGCAGCCAGCAGGGCTGAGGGGGTCAGTCACACAACGATGAGGGCAAGCGCATACAAAAAGAGGCATCATAGACCAGTTATAGGGCTTTCCGGAAGAAAATGCTGAGCTTTAAACTCCGGCATGCAGTGTGGTGGGAGCCTAAGCAGCCTGATCATCCATCCTGTGATGCTGAGAGAGAGAGAGACAATTCCCTCCCAATTTGTTTTGAATGAATGATTTTAGTTGGTTGTGTCGCTCATCTGTGAAAGTGTAACACAAAGAAGCATGTTCCATAACAACACTAGATTTTTACATTTTCTGAATGAAATGCGAGTGTTGCTTGAGGTCTCCAGATATCGGGTCCCTCCTAAGTTTGTGATCATAATTTTTTTTTCTGATATGTGAAAACACACAAAAAGCTGCATGATTTCTGGTGTCTTTCATGTTTGTAGTAAAAAACGGTGCAGGCGAGTTACACGCTCAAGTTCAATATTTAGGGTTAGAGGCTTGTTCAAAAATGCTAACTAGTCTGAAACCATTTGACAAGTTGGTGTGATATTTTCAGATCATTTGATTTCACATTGATTTAAGTTTTTTTTAAAATATTTTATAGTGCAAGCTCATTTTGTTCTCTATTTTTACATTTAGATTACTTTTGTCATCATCTAACTCTCACTTAAATTTCATTTTTAAAACACTGATAATTTAATAACACACTTAAATATAATACAATCATATAAACAATAAAAAAATGTCATACTGTGAGTTATAATATTGTGATATCATTTAAAACAAATGATTTAATGTTTTATATATACATGTATTTTGATGTATTTATTTTTAGATTTTCCTATTTTAATTTAATTAGTTAAAGTTTTAGTAGATTGTACTACAGTAGTTCATGTAAAAGTGACTTTTTATGTTTATTTTAATTTTTATTTCAGTTTTAGTTTTAGTTATTTTAGTACATCAAGTTTTAAACTAAATGAAAATACAACATTTAGCTTTGCCAACAATGAAATAAAATAAGTTTTTGTATATTTTTTAGTTTCGGTTAACGCTAATTTTATTTCAAGTAACGAAAATGTTTTTTATGCTGTTGGTTTTAGTTTTAGTTAACTATAATAACCCTGCTTTGCAGAATATCCAGGTTACACAAGTAGATTTATACTGAATCCTATAAGAAACAGTGTAAAAGAACCATGAAAGTAGTCCATATGAATTTTGTGCTATATTCCAAGTATGCTGAAGTCATTTGATATCTTTGTGCGAGGATCAGACAGACATTTAAGACGTTATTCACTGAAAATCTTGCCTCTAGCTCTCAAACCTCATTCAAGCCACACGAGGGTGAGAAGATAATGACAGAATTTTCATTTTTGCCTGAACTATCCATTTTAATCTAGTTTGTCAGATTCATCTCAATGGTGTTTTCCATATTTACCTCCCACCACGATCTCTCTGATAGCGCTGACGCTTGCTAATGCTGCTGATAATCTTGTTACATTACACAGATAAGATCTATTCTACATGGCCCATTCGCTCCTCACAGAGACATTACTGTCAAACTCCGGCAGGAATGTGGATTTGTGGGAAAATAGAATGTAAATGAGAAAATCGCCCAACAGGAAACAACCCTCTCTGAATACAGGATATGACATCGCTCACACAGCCGCATCGCTGTCTCTCGGGGAGCAGTACAGTGGACATTAATCTCTGCACGTAATAACCGCATTCACTTTCACGTCATGTCTTCTTCTGAAAGGCCATTTCCCCCCTTTCATTCCTCCCATTGTGTTGGAAAAGTCAGATGGGCATGTTATAATTTTAAATAAAGATGGGATCACACCATCAAATATGAACATCTCAAATGACATGACGCCCTGTTCGCAGCGATTAAAAGCAAATTTATTTAGTTTAAGAGACTACCTTGTTATCTCTCTTATTTATTTTATTTTTTACTCTTCCTAATCTGGACTCTTTGTTATTGCCCGGCTTAAGTTAAAATGCCTGATTGCGATCAGCAACGGATAATTCTTTAATTGTTCAGTGCGAATGGGATATTTAAGAGTACATCAAAAGAAGGACAGTATCTTAATGAAGAGGCTCAAACAGGTTCCTCCTGCTTTAAGAATCTCTTAAAACCAATTTCAGGATTTGCTTTAAATGTTCACATGCTTCAATGTTAAAGAGGTCATGTCATGTCAAATCAGAGGCCTTTTACATGGTACCTGTACCTGATTGGCCAAACTTTGCATGTCATTTTCCTTACACATGAGAGGCGATGTGAAACATGAAACATGCTGCATCTCTGAATGAAGCTGTTGCTGTAATTTTGTGTTGCATACATGATTACTAATGAAAATAAAGCTAAGTAATAACATACATTTTTAAGTATTATTTCTATATTCTGGAGGGAAATATTTTTCTTTTTCTTAGTATACAAGGTAGTAACTTGGAGTCATTGTTGATTTATTTTATTTTTATTATGGTTTTGGAATTTATTATTTTGAATTGCATTTTATTTATATATTTTGTTAGATTTTATGATTTAGTTAAAACAAAATCTTTGGGCTTTTGTCATTTTATTAGTTTAGGCTTAATTTATTTTATTTCAGTTTTAGTTGTACTTTAATTTTAGTTTTTAGGTTTTTTTCCAGTTAAAGTCCAACTGAAATCAAAATTGACCCTATTTACTTTGTTAGCGCATATTACTAGTCTTGTGGTGAAAAATTAATCCGTGCAAGTTAATACACAGAAAAAAATTGTTTGCCGTCATAATCTTTAATCAAAGTCTGAAAAGTTACTTCCGGTCTGGAATGGCGTTCCTTCTCTGATGATGTAGGTTTGACGGCTTGGGAAACGCTTAACCACTCCCCTCAAACCGTTAGTCTGTTATGAGCGAGAGATGGAGAGGAGGAGCGCTAGAGTAAAACCCTGCCCTCTGTTCAATATTCCGTTTCACTGGGAAATACGTCACAACACTGGAGAAAAGTTGTTTGCAACTTCCGGTTCACGTGGACTTTAATAATTTTCGTTCTTAAACTTATTTCAGTTTATTGCCAAACATTTCTCATTTTTGTTTAGTTGAAGTTTCCACTAATATTTTATTTTATTTTATTTCTGCTTTATTTCAATTAACAGAAATGTTTGTTTTAGTTAATAATAACCCTGAACTTTGGAGTGCAGCGATCTTTTGTTTTTGAATGAATCTTTTATGTGAGCAAATCATTCTTATTCACTGACTGATATTTTTCATCTCTTCTTTTAAAAGCATGTGACTTCTTTTCCATTGGTTGGACCTACTGAACAAGTGTTTTGAGTCTGAACCAGACTCAGAACAGCATTAAATGGAACATCACTTTTGTGAATGACTTAGTTGAGTGAGTGATTTGTGGACTCATTCAGAACACACAAAAAGACCCTTTTCACCACCTACTAGAGTAATGATACAATCAGCAGAAAGATTCACTGAACTAATCAGTTAACAAATACCAATGCTGTGTTCGAAATCGCCCCATACCCTCATTCACTATTCCCTACATTACTCCACTAATATAGTCCTCTTGAAGGAGTGAATGAAAACAAGTGAGTGAATTCGTACACTGAGTGCGCCGGAAGGGTTGCTGATTTTGCCAAATGGCTGTCCCCTCAAACAGTGCCTTATTTAAGGGTATAGGGGGCGATTTCAGGCACAGCCCAAGATCTATCATGAAACTCTAGATGACGCTGTCTGGTGGGTCCTTAACAACCTGCTGACAATTGCATCATTGACTACATGATTGGTTCCTATTGCATCTGCAGCCAATGAGCTTGCTGCTCAATGTTTAATCAGTTTGCAGCATGCTTTCAGAGTTCATTTGAACCCTCCAACTTCCCCAGCTCCACCTGTATAGATCTGTTACGGGTAATTTCATATATGCTTGTGTATGTCTATATGTATGTCTTACATACTCACTGCAGCGTGTCGTGAATATATTGACCGTAGCAAGTCCCGTGCTTTCTCTGCAGCAGCAATTACAGCAGCAGCAGAATTGCACATCTATTCCGCCAAGACAAATACATTAACATTGTCATATACACTACCATGCTAAACTCTTCCGAGAGAGGTCATAGAAATTCAAAAGATTCAAGACACTTAGATGAATCAAGATGGTCAGTGAGAGACTGAAAAATAGTCATATCTATATTATGAAAGATCTTGGCACAAAAAAAAGTATGATTTGACCCCTATAAGCACTTGTACAAAAGTTCGCTTACAGCTTCCTTCTAGTCCACAAGCATGTTCTGTGAAGGCAGGAGACCATCCCTGAGATGAAAAGAACGTTCACTCTGAGCTCATAAAGGAAGTGTTCTGTTATCTGCCCCTCCGTCTTCTTCATTCTCGCTCGTCATGGGCTTCTGTATATTAGTGGTAATAGCCTGTACAGCTATTCTGTTAATTATCTTGGACGTCTTTGATGCATATCTTGACACGCTCCTCAAGGCATAAAGAAAGTGCATGTGCAGGAAAAGAAAGGCAAGGAAGCTTTTATGCATTAATGAACTTCTTTTTTGTACTTATCACTATGTCTGTCCTCAGAGAAGCCTTTAACTTGAACTTAAAGGAGTTATATTGTGGAAAACAGACTTTTGGTCTTTCTTGCTTCAAGGTCTCTTATATATTTGTTGTTTAATAAGTCTAAACACAATTTAAAAATGTATTGTTATATATTAATATATTATATAATTATATATTAATTGAAAAATATATTTTTAAATAATAAAATAAATTCAAATTGATGTATAATAATACATTTAAAACAGTGTTTATTTATTTTTTCTTATATTTATATTTTTTCTTTCCTGAAGTCAACTTATGATGTGAGTTAAGCACCAAAAGGATGTAATTTACTTTTAAATTAGCATTTTGTACTATTATATATATATATATATAAACATTTGAAGTGGATCAAAACCTTTCATCAAAGTTCTACATGAAATTTGAACAATATCCATTCTTGTCTTAGGACAACTTTGATTAACTTTTTTGATCCACTTCAAATGTTGACTATCTGCATATAAAATATTATATATATTCTGAGAATGAATGAGGAAATGATGATGAATGGAGAATCTTGATCATCCATTAAGCATCGAGTAACCCTCAGCTAGATCCAGTCACCTTGAGGACTGACACACCTCCTCCTAAGCTCAGCAGTGCCTGTCGGACACAGTTGGTTCTCTGTTGTCTCTGTGAGCCAACTGGACCCGGGCCACGATCAGAACACTTGCAGGTTCTGCTGAAGAAGCCCTAAAGTAAGAAAGGAGCAGGTATAGCACACAGACAGGCAGAAATCACGTATAGATTGCCTGTTCTCCGCTCAGCCCACCTGTACGTGGAGCTGACACTGTCCGCCCTTGACCGGACCCCCTCACCCGCACCAAACAATAGCCGCTTCAGCTTTAATGCACATATGTCATGCTAAGTGAATTTGTGGAGCAGATGGTCAGGATAGCATGGCAGGTGCCTCGGCAAATGTTTGCGTTTGCTGTGCTGCTATTTATATCGGCGCAAAACACAGCGGCACAAATATTTGAAAAGGCCATTGGGTGTTTTTTCAACATGCGTCACAATTATCAACGTGTCTTTTTTGTTCTTCCTAGCCCAAAACAAACAGATGGCAGTTATGGGTTCACTGCTGACCTTAGATTTCTGTGCAGATCTGAAAATACACAGCGAAAAGATGGATGAAGGTCTTAAATGAATAGTTCACCCAAAAATAAATATTCTGTCATCATTTTACTCATGTCGTTCCAAGCCAGGGTGACTTTTTTTCTTCTTCTGTGGAACACAAAAGGAGATGTTTATGCTACTTTTCAATCTAATGAAAGCAAATGAGGCTTCAAAAATGCAAAGAAAGCACCCTTTTCACTTCTTTTTTTATCTTATTGACTTGTTTTCAGAGAATGTGTGTTTATTATTAATGTTTTGAAGAAAGACAGTCATACTGGTTTGGAACGACATGAGGGTGAGTAAATGGTGAGATCATTTTTATTTTTTGTGCTGATTATCCCTTTAAAAACTAGTGAAAAATAGTTTTGACAATCTCTGGTCACTATGAAAGTAAGTCATATGGGATTGGAAACATGAGGGTGGTTAAATAATACTGTACCGTAATTAACATTTTTGGGTGAGTTATTTAATCCTTAAACGATTACCTCGGATCTTTATCTGGGACATCATTCGCCACCATCCCCCTCATTCATTTTTTTAAAGTTAGATATCAACCTTCTTAGTAGTCCTCAAAAAATAAAATTGTAAAAGAATGTCTGTTTTCTAATTGTTTTGTGTTTTTTTTGTAAAAAGTGTATGGGTCACTAGCAACCCAAGGTATGTAATAGTGTAAGTATATACTTTTTTCTGCGCAACAATAATTGAATGTCTGATTCACTCTGATGAATAGGTGCAGTTCACCTTTATTCCTTAATGTCTGACACAATAATGACTTGATGTTTCACTCATAATTACCACATGCATTAAAACAAAACAAAAATACACTAGCTTAATTAGCAAAACTTGAAATGGCTACTTGACTTTTTTGTAGAACAAGTACAGTTCGTGATCAAATATTAGTTTCTTGATACTTGATATTGTGCAGAAGCGATAGTTTGAAAATGAAAATTGAACACAATAGTTTTGAGATCGTGAATATGAGCCAGACACTGAATGTTCTGGTAAATAAGCTTTGACGAGGACAGTGATGAGGATAAAAACAATCAGCTCAAATTGAACCCTAAACAAAATATGCTTTATTTTATTATTTTGTAATTGTTGAGTTTTATACAAAAACCATCCGAGATCCATCCGTGTTAGATATTGATCCGGGAATATGTATTAATGATTGGTGAAACGTTCATTCATTTAAGGGTTAATGATGCCACAGTTTTAGCTTTTATTGTCAAGTAGGAATATTTAACACAATCATAAATGTCAGGGATAACACATAGACCATTCTAATCGCTCTAAACGTCTGTGCATCTCAACATATTTAGCAATGACCTAGAATCCAGGAATTAAACATTCAAATAGCTGCAACCAGCACTCCATTGTCAGGCTTGTTGACAGCTTTTGAATTTCATGCTTTAATGCTGGGCCTTCAGATAAACATCCCACTGTACCCACAAAGAAATGAATCATCGACGTCCAGCGACTGACACCTGCTCGTGTCCAGCGACTAGTAAAGTTTCTCATCCTTCTTTCCGCATTTGTATCTTTTCCTCTAATTATTCGCCAAAGTCTGTTAAGTCACGGTGCCATCCGAGGGGAGGAAGGGGGGGAGGGGGCCCAGATGCAGATTAGGCTCCTGAAGATGAGGGTCTAAAAGGGATTTAATGGTAGAATGGATTAGAGAAATCCTTGTAACAATGTTAAATAATTATAGTTCCAGCCGAGATCAAAGCAGCATTGATTGAACCCCTCAAGCCTTTAACACAGAGAGAAGCGAGAGAAAGAGAGAGAGGAAGAGAGTCTTGGAAAGCAAAGATTGGTAAACTCCTGCTCGGGCCGCAGCGGCGCTACACATGTGGATTGGTGAGGAAGCGCAAGGATAAAAAGATGTATCCTTTAGGAGAGCTCTGTCTGGCTTTTGTCACTGTAGCTGGAGATCCATTTGAGAGGTCTGATAACGGCGCAGCCGAACTCGTGAGGGAACGTTGTCAGAGGCGCTCGCGCTGATACCTAAGCGTTTTAAGACGACTTATAGACAGACCGGAATTTAATGTATGCAAAGCACCAAGTTTGAGCGGAGGCTTTCAGTCGGAGTTGTTTATTTCCCATGTAATCAAGAAATTTTGACATGCCTGGCTGCCGCTCATTTTCCGAGCGAGGGTGTCTTGTTCGCTGCTCTCAGCCATCTTA
Source organism: Abramis brama (assembly GCF_963993115.1). Classification (NCBI taxonomy): domain Eukaryota; kingdom Metazoa; phylum Chordata; class Actinopteri; order Cypriniformes; family Leuciscidae; genus Abramis; species Abramis brama. The sequence continues at coordinate 6,948,091 of NC_139979.1, forward strand.
CCGCAGGCTTTCTCTGTTAGTCTCGCGCAGATAAGTGGTATTGTGCAGAATCAGATTGTTGTGACAATGTGGTACAGTAGAATTTGGTACTGAATGAGCCGGGGTTATGTAGACGAGGTGGGTCAAAGAATCGATGTATTATTTAAAAGGACCTGTTTGGATATAAATAAGGTGCATGCGATTTCTGGTGATGTACCCGATGCATGAATACCCGTTTGTGGGCTGGGCTCCATTTTGTGTTTCCTTGAGAAGGAGGGGCTAACATTTGGTACTTCACACACACTTAATGTGTACCACATATACTTACTGTGCTGATGAACTACATAAGCATAGATTAGTCCGAGTTCTCTGCTTCTAGTCTTAAAGTGTCCAGATGCAAATTTCTCCACTGATCCGAGATGTTAAGAGGTTTAAAACCAATGACTTCATGCTTGTTATCAAATGGAATCAATCTGAAAATGAACAAATGGAGTCTCAAGGCCATGAACACATTATAATAACACTGCACTCTTATTATTAAGCTAAGATGTTTCTATTTCACTGTTCAAATATAAATCTAGACCTTGGTAGCGTGCAGCGGAGTAATCTGTTGTCTGGTTTTGTTTTCAGTGAATCTTTCATCTGGATTGTGTGTGTGTCTCTGTGTGTGTGTATTAAACAGTTGCTGGACCCCATTGATATCCATAGTTGGGAAAAAATACTAAGGAAGTCAATGTGGACCGGCAACTTTCATTACCAACATTCTTTAAAATGTCTTTTTTTGTGTTAAGCAGAAGAATGAAATTCATACAGGTTTGAAACAACATGAGGGTGATTAATTGATGACAGAATCTTCATTTTCGGGTGAACTATCCCTGTAAGGTCTGGGTAGATTAGATGGTAAGCACACAATCAGTTCTCATAGTCAATGTGTTGGATGCAGGAGAAATGGGCACGAATAAAGATCTGAGTCACTTTGACAAAGGCCAAATTGTTATGGCTAAGCGACTGGGTCAGAGAATCTCTGAAACGGCAAGGCTTGTGGGTTGAGCAATGGTGAGATTTTACCAACAGGAGGGACAAACCACAAACCGGGTTTGATATTGAGGGCAACGAAGGATATCCCTTCTGGTCTGAGCCAACAGAAGGTCTACTCTGGCACAGGTCACGAAAAATTGTAATGATGGTAATGGGAGGAATGTGTCACACTGCTGCTTATGAGTGTGAAGCTTTTGACCAATTAGGGTGTCTATGATGACCTCTGTCCGCTGGCGAAAGCACCTGCAATGGGCACACGAGCATCGGAACTGGGCCTTGGAGCAGTGAAAGAAGGTTGTCTGGTCTGATGAGTCCTGTTTTCTTTTACATCATGTGGATGGCCCTGTACGTGTGCGCCATGATCCTGGGGAAGTGATGGCACCAGGATGCACTGTGGGATGACGATAAGCCAGTGGAGGGAGTGTGATGATCTGGGAAATGTTCTGCTGGGAAACACTGGGTCTGGCCATTCATGTGGATGTAAATAATAATAATGCTAATACTAAAAGAATGATAATAATAAAAGCTTCTGGATTCACATGCAGTCAGAATTTTCCAATCCAAATCTTAGGCAGACCTGATGACAGCTACAGGAATATGAGTGGAATAAAAGAAAGAGAGGGAGGGCAAAAAAGAGGGTGTGCTGTGAGAGGTATCTGTATCAAAGCAAAGCCCCTTTTATTTGAGGGAGGAGCAGAACAACCAAACACACACACACACGCTATTCTTCCACAAACCCCCTAACCTATACTCCAGTTCTACCAGTTCAGTCGAGCCAGTCATGGAAATCTTTATGACATCATCTCAGCAAAAACAACAACAACAACAATAACAATTATTATTATTATTGTTGTTGTTTTGTTGTTATTGTTATTGCTATAGTATTAGTAGTATTAGTATTAAATCTATATGAAACTTGTACTTTCTTGTATATGTGTGTGTGTGTGTGTACGTGTGTGTGTGTGTGTTCAATTATGCAATTTTCATTGGCATATTAATCATCTTTTCAACAAACAGGTCCGCATTAATTAAAGCAAAGCACGGATAAAGACATGTGACTGGATCATCACTCTGTTTATCACAGAGCCAGAGTCAAATAATTCAGCCTGTGAGAAAAATTTTAATGTCTTTCCTCCTTTCCATTTTGTCTTTGTGTGTGTGTGTGTGTGTGTGTGTGTGTGCGCATGTGTGTGTGTGTGTTACGAGAGAGGGAGAGAGAATGAGAAGTTGAGAAACGAGTGTGTTGTCATAGTAGCTCATCTTTTGTAAAGGTTCTTGACTAGAGATTAATTGATTTGTGGTTCGAGAGAGTCGTCTGATTGTGAAATGGTTTTTGTAAAAGGGGATTTTTAAAGGAGTCCTTAGTTATGTTTCATTCATTCATTTCATTCTACCAAGATGCCATTAATTCCTATCAATCTTCTGAGAGATTTTTCTCCATTGGTAGTCGCTGCATGACGAATCACTGCTAAGTTAAACAACAGAGATCAGCAGCAGGACATGGGTTGTGTCAGAAAACTGCTGATTGTTGCCTGTAACGGGCAATGATTTTGCAGGCAACGTTTGCACACTAAGGTATCTCACAAAACTGATTTCAGACAGACTTCTGAGGCAGCGTAACGGGTTAATGATCTACAGCATTATAGAGCGAGCTTTGGTGATAACAAAGCAAATATTTATTACTACAACAGTAATTTCTCGCTAGAAATTACATCAAAAGTGGAAAACGTTGGTCAAAAACGTACATTTACACACAAACTGACCACCAACCACAACTTTCAGACGTCATCTTTATTTTTTAGCTCAACTCTCACAGAATGGAACACACAGGATTGTGGGATAGCAAAGAATACATCTGTGCTACCTTCAAAAATCGATCAGATGAAGGTTTCTCAGGATATAGGAAATTAAGCTAACATTGAATTCAGACGTGCCTTGATGCTTTTCTACTTTGCGATGCATCCTATCACCAGACCAAGCTCAATCTTTTAAGATTGAACATTAGTCTGGAGAGTCTGCTCTGTATTTTCTACTGCACAAGAGGCGTGATCAACGGGCATAGTTCAAATGACTCTGTATGCAATTGGATAGTCCTTCAACCAATCAGACCAACGATCCGAGTGACGTACTTTGCTTCTCTATCGTCATTGTGTTAAACCCGCCAATAGCGTGCCAGGTGGATAAACCAGTTTGTGATTTGTCCCCGCAGATTTGTAATGTAAGCAGGATAGAAAAATGATCGGGCTGGGTTTACCCAGTCTACCAAAGCCCATGATGTCACACTTTAGTTTTTTTTTTTTTTATGTCAAAAATACCAACCCCTGCTGGTAGATGGCAGAACTGCACATCTGACAGCAAAAAAAAACTGCATATATATTATTATTATTATCATTAGCCTATATTTAGAGGGCTCTTAAAAGCTTGAAATGGACATGTTATGACTTAATTGTCATGGCTCAAGTGATTGGCTCAAAACAACCAGCAGAAGTGAGCACCCGTGAGCAAAGATGGCAGATTTCTAATGGTGTATGTCCGCGGGCTCCTGTGCCAGCCGCGCAGCTGCCTTTGAGATGAATGGAAATGGCAACTGATAGATTCCTTCAGTTACTACAGAGCCCGTTGGTTCCGACAGACAGGGCTGTACTGGGACTGCAACTCCAGCTGCGGAGGTTCAGGTGTGTGTGGGCCGGCAGCTCTCTTCCTCTCTGACTTTATCAGCTCACACACTTGTGGGCGAGACGAGGGCGAGTCTCACCCTCTATACCTTAAACACAAGATCTCTGTGGTTTGAAGCACTCGACTGCTCCTCTTTCCTTCGGCGTCGCTCTCTGCCAATCTGAAAGGCAAACAGACCTACACTGGAGCTGGTGAAATCACACACAAACACACACTTGGTTTCTGCTGTGTTAGCTTGAATCTAAATGCACTCAAACAGAATGTTGCACAGGAGCGAGATCTGTTCTCCAGGAAGACAGACAGAAGGAAAGAGAGGGAGAAAAAAGAGAGAAATAGAAGCAGTGAAAGATGGAGAGAGAGAAACCAGAGTCAAAAACCGCCACATAACAATGCCGGAGAAAAATCAGAACATTTTCCAGCGAAAGATGGGCCATTTCCAAATCCTCGTGCCCTATCAGACAAATTAAAGTAAATCAAGCATGAAATGAAGCAGGAGAGCCCGGAGATAAGACTCCTTTAAGTCCTTTCCAGATTAGGATAGGGGAAGAGAGGTGCATCTGCTCTCTGCCAGCCGAGGAGGCTAGCTTCTCATTTCACAATAGCAGCCTGTGTATAGGATTACTTTCCCCTGTCACCGACACACACACACACACACACACACACTCACACTCAGCCTGAACATGTCCTTAATGCGTCGGCTCACTAGCTTGTTTTACACATTTTGACAAGTAATCTATAAATGTACAGCAGCTAGTTGATCATAGAATGGAGTGAAAACGTGCTAAGTGATGCTTTAACCTATAGTTACTGTATAGTGTGTTCCTGTTGCACAGCCGGTAGAACACGGTGAAAGACAAGGTCAGGGTTCGATTCCCATGCAGGGTATGTGCATGCTGATAAAGTATTCCTTGAAAGCCTTAAATACAAATGATGGGTAGTTGATGGGAAATACTTTTTAGACAAATCAGAGAAATTCTGCTCTCAGAGAAATTTTGTGAGCAAAATCCAGTAATTCCAAAAGGAATCCGTTTGATCAGGAGTTTTGTGCGAGGGCGAAAAAGTTCATTTGCAAGATTTTTTTCGAGTTGGTCACTTGAATTCACCATTCTGACCAACAGAAAGCTGCTTGGTTTCAAAGTGACTTCTGTGTGAGCTGTGTTTTATACAGTACATTGCTACGCTAGGGATAATAAATAATGGCCTGTTTTTGCGCTTTATACTTTATCTTTAAAGTATTTTAAAATGGATATTGGACATTGTTTTATGATTATACTGTACATGCAGTTGTTGCCTCAAAGTAATTGAGAGCTACTTATTTGGAATTACTTAATATGGAATAGGCTACTTATTTGTTACATCGCATGACTGCAAAAAATGTAAAATAATTTCTTATACATACAGGGATGTACACCAGGGCTAGTTGTCACAGTATCAATAACTAGACTAAAGTCCAATTATAAACACTTTTTTTTTCTCTAGAAGTATTTTTTTCTCTTGTATAATTGTATAATACATTATTTTATCATTTTTAATTTTTGAATACATGTCAGGTCAGAGTTTGATATTTTTGTTGTTTTTACTTATTACATGTTTGCCGTTTCATAAAAAATGTTGTGCGCCATAATTGCTATACTGTTCACATTTGATATGCTGCTGTTTAAGACCGCTGCTGTTTAAGACCGCTTCCATTGTGACAACTTGCCCCACATAGTGTAAGATGAACAAAAGATGAACTCTATATTTTTTTTTTCAATCAATGTTCAACAGATTGTTTTTCAACCCAAACTTTAAGGTATATACAGAATTAAACATACTATAAGAAATCCAGAGTAAAAAGTGTGACAACTTGCCCCAGTCTCCCCTATACAGTCTAGCATAAAATCTTGATGAAAGTTCATGTTATTTGTCAGATGTAAGTTTCCCTCCACATCTATAATGCTCCATGTTTTCCATGTATTATATTCTCACCGTAAAAGTTTTGACCCCAACATTAATTATCTAAGAGTTTGTAGATTGCAGTCTGAAATTTCTCTTTAAGAAACACACGCATTCTTGGTTTCAGTGTCGTGACTGATGTTTGTCCTCATGACTGATGCTTTTCCCTCATCAGGAGTTTGTTAGTTATTAAACAGCACGACCGTGACCTTCTACGCCCTGGTGTCAGGTTTAGGCCTTTTATCAGCCTCTATCTCCAGCCATTTAAAAACTCCTCCTGAAAGTGACTGATTTAACCTGCTTTTACGCCGTTTATATCAAAACCGGATGAGAGAGAGAAGGGGAGAGGGAGAAAAAAAAACTTAATCCATCTTATCTGTTGACTGTCAAACTGCTGGAGCTAAGACCTCCTCACAAAAGACAACTGGGTCAGGCAGGCAGGAGCGGCCGGATTTGTGCTGGAGGAAAGTTTGAAATGTGGTAATTGACTGGAGGATCGAGTTAATGACCCGCTCGAGCCACTGGAGAAAAACAGCACCTGTAAATGCAGCGGGAAAACAAACGTGCGGGAGATACTTGAGCTATTGTGTGACTCGGGAGCTTGGTAGTTATTAACACACCCACCGATAAGTGTGCGTTTATTTGTGTGCGTCTTGTGGAAGCGCAATATATCCGAACGTTCTCCTTCAGATCATCGGGAACGCCTTGAGATTCTTTCAGAGGGGCTGAAAGCAGCATTCATTCAAAGTATTTGTGAGCATTTCCAGTGAATGCAGGCACCATTAGTCAGTCCGTACTGACAGGAGAAAGAGGAATTATATCCCACATGAGCACTGAGATTTGTTACACCTCTCTGACTATCATATTTGTTAGCAGGAAAAAGTCTCCTCTAGATTCAGATAGGGCATCTTCCTCAAGTTTACGTCTAATCTTTTGTGTCCTATCATTCAGAGTGACAGAAGGAAAAGAAGCTGTGGAGATTGTTGTCGGAATGACTTTGCTCAGGTTTTGATTGAAATGAGCTGGAGGAAACAATCAAGGTTTAACTGTTAGCCCCTGCTACTGGATATCTTAACTACAGCATCAGACTCTAAATGATTCTTTCTACATTGACGATCAGTAGCCATATATTCTAAGTGAATACATTTTGTAAATATATATTTAACATAAAAATACAAAAGTATATACGTAAAACATTTCAATCTGAAATATTTCATTATAGTAGATGTTTTACTAGTGCACTTTTGTACTATAGTAGTACCATTCTCTGAAACACACTTGAGTACTACTATTTAAATACTATGATACTGGAAAATGATTATTCATATCATGATATTTATCAGGGCCAAATTTTTACTTTTGATCACACTTACTTGGGAACGAAGAAAAAAATAGGGTGAAAATTACAAGCCATGAAATTGTATGAAATATTCATATATTTATTTCATTTAGTTATCCAGTTTTTGAAATCTTTGATTTGTTTTATCTACTATTCTACTATCTACTATTTTAGAAGTTTTTACTTAAAAACGTGTATATTTTATGCTGCTGTTACTTAAAGTTTCTGGATGTTGGCAAGTATGTATATGTATATATATATATATATATATATACTTGCCAACATCCAGAAACTTTAAGTTTTTTTAAGTTTAACTTAAACTTTATATATATATAATTTATTTTTTTTACTTAATTACATTTAGTGCTTAGCAAGTGTAAATCCTTCATGGTATACAAAGTTAGGGTTCGGTAAAATTTATTAATGTTTTCGAAAGTCTGTAATGTTCACCAAGGCTACATGTATTTGATCAAAAATACGGTAAAAAAACAGTAATATTGTAAAATATTATTACAATTTAAAATAACTTTTTATATAATATAATATAATATAATATAATATAATATAATATAATATAATATAATCCTGTAATGCAAAAGCTGAATTTTGTCACATGATCCTTCAGAAATCATTCTAATATGCTGATTTGCTGCTCAGGAAACATTTCTCATTATTATCAATGTTGAAAACAGTTGTGCTGCTTAATTTTTTTTGGGATTCTTTTATCAATAAATAGTCTAAAAGAACAATTTTCAATAGAAATCTTTTGTAACATTCTAAATTACTTTGTCACTTTTGATCAATTTAATGTATTATTGCTGCAGCAAAGTTTTTTTAATATTTTTATTTTATTTTTTATCTTACAAACCCCAAACTTTTGACAGGTAGTGGAATGATTAGCTTGTGATTTCAGTACTTTTTCATGAGTGTAAGTGTAAGACAGACAGTTTCTTCTTCCATAAATAATGCATGTTCTCAGAATACTCCAAACTTCCAGCCTCTTTTAGTAAGAGGTTAGTTTATTGAGAGAGAGAGAGAGAGAGAGAGAGAGAGTGTGTGTGTGTGTGTCTGTGTGTGTGAGAGAGAGAGAGAGAGAGAGAGAGAGAGAGAGAGAGAGAGAGAGAGAGAGCGAGCAAGCAAGGTAAAAAGGTCCTTGTGTGTTTTAAAACAAGTGTCTCCCGAGGAGATAATGGTAAAGCCGTGGGATAAAAATGATGCATTTGCTTCTCTTCGAGCTGATAATGGGGGTTTGGAGGGGGGTGGAGGAAAGTTCATCGCTCTCTTATCGAAGCGCTCTGACATTTCTCCTTCAGCTGTAAAATTTCAGATCACATATCTCCTTCAGAGCTCCTGCACCTTTTATGAAGTGATACTGAGCTCTCCATTTCTCTACACATGCCCCTCACCGTATGTTCATTTGGTTCATAAGCTGCTGTAGATCTTGATATGTGACTCCTGTATTGTCACACGCGGCTGATGGGCATCTGTACCTTCCAACATGACAAATTCATGTGACCTTCTTTTTAAAGCATCCATTTTGATCTGATCTAGACAATTTCTGAAGTGTAAATGTTTAAAGATGACTATTGAAAAAAGAATTGTGTGTTTTCGGATAAAATACTTTTAAAGGTGAATTGTGTAATTTATGCACCATTAGTGGCATTATACGTTTTTAACCCTTAACCCTCATTTTTTTAAGTTAGACATCAATATTATTAGTATTCCTCAATCTATTCATGCTTAACCATATAACATGGGGAAAAATGAAATAGTCTGTTTTCTTTTTTTCTTGTAAAAAGTGTATAGGGTCACTAGCGACCCGAGGTATGTAATAGTGTAAGTATAACAATAATTGAAACCCTGACTCAATAAGTGCAATTCACCTTTATTCCTTAAGGTGGCAATGTCTGATGTTTTACTCATAATTACGGTCAGGCATAAAACAAAAGAATACACAAGTATCATCAGCAATACTTGAAATGGCTCAGCGATTAATTGCTGATTAAGTATTGAATGCAATCAAATATTAGTGTCACTGTCATTTGATTGTGGACTTGATTGTAGACACTGAAAACAATAGTTTTGAGAATATGTTTGAGAACGTGAATATAAGCCAGTCACTGAATGTACTGGGAAAATGAGCTCTGATGATGACAGTGTTGATGATCAAAAGCATTGCTCAAATTGAACACTTCCATATTCCAAAAGGTAACAAAATATGCTTTATTTTCTTTTGTAATTATTATTAAAACATCAGGAGATGCTATTGTAGCAGTTAGAGAGCCATCTGTGTTAGATATAGATCTGGGTCGCTAAAGACCCAAAAACATTGACAAAACATTCATGCATTTAAGGGTTAAAGTATTTCTATAAACAATTTTTCAATTATTTCTGAAATTCTTCACCTTTAATTGAATTTGATTCATTGAAATTTTAATTAGATTTTTTTTTTCTGTTCTTTATTAAAAAAATACCACTCATATTTGGCCTTTTTGATTGATACAGATATTATTTAGAGGACATGAAATGAGTCTCTGTATGTCAGATAGCATGTGCGCTGCCTTCTCTGACAACAATATTTCTGTTTAAAGGAGAGGTGCTTGATAATTTAACATTTTCGATGACAAATTACTTTCTCAGTAAGATCTAACCCACCTAATTAAAGGGATAGTTCACCCAAAAATGAAAATTGGGTCATCATTTACTCACCCTCAAGTTGTTCCAAACATGTATGAGTTTCTTTCTTCTGCTGAACACAAAAGAAGATATTTTGAAGAATATGGTTAAGCAAACAGTTGATGGGCCCCATTGACTTCCATAGTATGGAAAAATAAATACTATGGTATTCCAATAGTATATCAAATATTTATAATGTATATATGTAAATATACTATGAAATTTATCACATATCACAAGCATTTAAAAAAAAATGACAGTTGACTAGTGACTTGTAAGGGTACAAAAGACAGTTTGGGTTGTGCAACATGACAAATATGCCCACAAAATTAAAGAAATTACACTGTATAATTTGCAAAAAACTTTTTTTAAGCATCTTCTCACAAATGTATTTGTTTGGTTGGTCTGTGTTTGTTGAAGAAGTAACTTTTTTCTCTCAAAAAGTTGTTTCTTTCTCTTGTTGTGCTGTGACATTGTAGCTTTGTCTTAGTAGGTTCCAAAAAAACGTATGTTCTTGTTTAGTTTCTGTCTGTACTTTAAAGGTGGGAGACGTGATTCCCCCACCCCAATCCCCCATCTTCCCTCCGTCACAGGGGGAAACAAACAGTTGCCGCGTGCAGCATCTTTTTGGGGCTATCAGAGAAAGATCTGTGCACACAAAAGGGACATTCATGGTTCTGCCAGGGATCTGTGGTGAGGGGGAGCGGACCCCGGAGAAGAGCGACAGATGATCTTATCTAGGGAGGAGTGGAGGGACAGGGGGATGGAGTTCTCTTCACTCATATCAACAGCTCCTCCGTGCCAAGATGGTGGCATTTCAGGCCTGGTTGATGAGAGAGCTTTTGGGTGTTACGACCTATGAGCTCTGCCTGAGGACGCTTCATTACCACTACAAAACTGATCTTGCAACTTCTGTTTCAGTGATACTCACCTAATGGGTTGTGACCCAAAAACGAGCCACAGTTTTTTCTGATAATGACCGCAGTCAACAGGGAAAAACAATGCTAAACCCTTCTCAAAAACAGCTGGTTTAATGGTCTTAGCTGGTTTAAACAGGTCTAGCTGGTCTCTCACCCTGGCTAAACTTGATGTTCAGCAGGTTTAGTTGGTTGACCACCTGGAATCCAATCCTGAACTTCTGACAAGTGTTCTTAAAACCAAACAACAGACAACCTAGCTAAACTGGGACAACAGGTAAGACCAGCAAAACAGCCATTGTTTTCAATAATATGGTCACTGTGATTGTGCATGACTTGTTCCTGGATCAACATCTTTTGTTGATCCTTGAACAGCATTCCTGTCCAAAAACATAGTCCTAACCCTTTCTCTGCCCCTAATCCTAACCAATAACTTATCCCTAAAATCAGAGGGAAATGATAAGTGAATAAGTAGAAGCCCTAACCCTTGTTTTAAGCCTAAACTGGAGATTAACTGTAATCTTATTCCTTGTATTTGATTGATTTATTGATTGGACTGTTTTGGACTGTTCTACCCTGGAAATCCAGAGTTCTCGCGAGAGCACAATTTGAATTTGCTCAGCGAGTTACTCTGGCGTCGAGTAATGATGCTCGTTAAATATGCCCTTGTATCCGAGCTGCACCAATCACATCGGGTTATCTGATATAGGCGGGCCAGAGGCGAGCTAAACAGATGACGACAGCGCTGTGATGTCGAAGTCATTAGTAAACATTGCAAGATGGCTATGGATGAACACCAGTTGTCTGAAACGGCTTTGGCCGCTACAATGAACGAGTTAGACATGGCTTTTTATCTAAAAGAGGAACAGAAGACGCCGCTCGAATCGTTCCTTTGCAAGAATGTTGATCCAGGAAAATGATTTACTTGGTGATATCACGCTCACTAATCTGGTATAGTTAAAGGTATAGTTCACCCAAAAACTAAATTTCTGTTTTCTTCTGTTGAACACAAAAGAAGATATTTTGAAGAATGCTGGTATGGTAACCAGTTGTCGGTAGCCATTGACTTCCATTGTATGGAAAGAAGTAATAGGACAGTCAGTGGCTATTGTCAACTGTAGAAGAAAGAATTGTATACAGTACAGCTTGAGACTGAGTAAATGATGACATGATTTTCATTTTGGGGTGAACAATCCTTTTAAGATAGCAAAGCAAACAATCATAAAAAAAAACGAAATATTCCCCTTGAAATTAACAATGATTTTGTTAGTATTGATTTTGTAACAATTTTGGTTCTAATTTTGCATTGGCTCTTTGTCTAAAATAAAGCTAAAATAATAAAATATGAAATATGACAACTTATATAATATAAACTATATTCCATGAACAGATTTATAAAAAAATTCATGAGCCTTACAATGAGCCACCGTCCCTCATTGTGTTCGTCAAGCTCTAAACTCTAAATTTGGTGACACATCTCAAACACATTTGTTATTGATAAAACACTGATTGTTTATCATTGTATATTTGACTCGTGGAAAATCTAGATAAAAAGTACATGCATGTCAGTAATTGACCAGCAAAGCTGAAAAAATTCGTACAAAAAAATTCATCGCTATTCGTGCCAGATCCAAGTGGATAATCTGCAACTGTACATCTTGATCTCATAATCTATGGCGAGTCAACATCTAAACGCTTGTGGCAAACATGGCGATGGTGGCAGGCTGGCTCATTACGCACCCAGAGCCGTATGTCGTCGTCTTGCCTCTCGGGCTGGTGTCGTATCAGTAACAGCTGGGACGAGCCAGCTGGGACGTGAGGTTTCGAGACGTGGCTTGGAACGTTCTGCGGATGACTGGCACATTGGTTCTTACCAGAGTTAGGTCTTCAGATATCCTTGTGCAGCACGCCTTTCTCATTCACCCCAGCATGGGATGCGCAGAAGACTTCAGCGAAAGTGACAATGCGGGCTAAAGAGAAACTTGTGCGATCATGGCGAAAGGCCACAAGGTCTTATCAGAGTAGGAACAGAGCACATCAAGCGGTGGTGGGCTAGCATAGATTTAGCCTGTCTGTGATGTGGACCAGCTGCGCTCCAACGCTTAATTATTTCCCTTTAATGAGGTTCCCCACCTTCCAACAGGCTGGCAGGAACACAACAGGCTTCAGAGAGACCCCCCACCTCCTAAATTCTCCCACTATCTCTGCTGAGCTCCATAACATGGAATAAAGGCATTAGCACTGGAGCGGGGGTTGCAGGAAATAAGAAAAGCAATTCTTTGAACATATATAAGTATGGTTTCACAAGCAGTGTTTCCAACCCAATCGAACAAACGAATTTTACGAGGTGGCTAATTCGCACGAATTCATATGACCTCACTTGTATGAATTCATACGATTTTTGCTGAATCGTACATATTGTACAAGTTGCCCAATTCGTATGAATTCGTACGAATGACCTACCCTGACCCTGCCCCTAAACCTAACCATCACTGGGGTTTAGACAGATCGTACGAATTAGCCACCTTTTACGAATTCGTACGAATTGGTCGTGAGATAGCGTTGGTGTTTCATACTATTTCAGTTCTCCGGTAATTCCATGGTATTTGGATATTTACCATAGTACTGAATGATTGCCATATTCATTCACCATGGGCTTTGCCATCCAAAAATCCTATTTACTACATGGTTACATGTTTTAAGGCATATGCTGGAGGAAAATGCACTAAACGTCTGGGAATCTGTGTACTGTGATGTTTATTCAGTTGCTGGGGAATTTCCATACAAGCAGACTAGCGTGTTAGTATGTCACAGATACGCAGATCATATCTGCAGTGAGAAACACAGCTGAATAGGTCATTTTAAAGTTCAATCAGTGCTTCAGCCAACAAAGAACACGCTAAAGATCATCTACCCAACAGGCTTTTATTTAGCACAGGTCACCAAACATGCTACACTACAGAAACACCTTTATGTTGTGTGCGAGCGTTGCAGACACTGTCTGTCTGCAGTCAAAATCACAAATGATGCCTCTGTTCCTAGATATGTGTCTTCTGAGAGTTTCAGAAGATATCTCAGCAACATCTCGAACTGTGAGACCCCAATTTCTCAAGAGACCAAAGTCTGCAATCCAAAAGTCAGAGATTTCAATATGATTTCTCATCAAATTTTCTCAAGACCAAATAATCTGCACAATCTTAAAAATATCAGTTCCAAAAGGTGGGATCCTTTCATTTAACAGTTTTTAAAAGATCCATTATTTATTAGTGTGAAGAACATTTTAATAATCTAAAGAAGCTTTTTTCCCCACTTTTGTACATTGAAAAGGTTTCATTGATGTCAAAGGTTCTTCATGGAACCATCAATGCCAATAAAGATATAGATATTTTTAAGAATGTGGGCTATTTTTGTGTATTTTATTTGAATTTTATGAGAAAGTTGCAAACAATTCACGCAAATATTTTCAGTACAGATTCTCAGTCCCTGGCTCACTGTAAAGAGCTGTTGCTATGAGTGCTGTAACACAGCTTGCAGGAAGCTCGAGGGAAGATAGAGCAGATAGCACTCGAGCTCCGAGGGATAAATCTCCCTCCGTCGCAGGTTGGCCCCAAAAAGCTCTCAACATCGCCATGAAAACCAGCCGGAAGTCTGCTCTTGAGATCCTCGTGACAAGAGCCCCCTAGCCCTCAAGAGACGAGAGTCATGACCAGGCAGTCTATTATAATAACTGTTTGATTAATCACTGTCCTAAAAAAGCACACAAAATCTAACTGATTAGATAGCAGCGCTCGGGGAACTCGCAGGGCTAGCTGTGCTATCCCGTGACACGGTTAATTAACTCCGAGCTCAGCGCGGCACTAACAAGAGGCCTCGGCCCCCTTCCTGGAAAAACAGAAATAGAGCCCACGCTGCCAGTCTGTAAGCCTGTAACATCTCAGCGAGGTTTTATCAGAGAGCGAAAGACGCACTTTCAAGAGGAGTTAGCATCCCAGCGGTTTGATACGCTCCATCTGATCGCCATCAGCTCTGAGAACAGGTGCTGGAGTCTGTATCAAATACTACAGTCACTCACTGGAGGAGGCAGAAAAACACTCTATGATGCTCAGATAATGGTTTTTAGAAAACAGAAACTTCTAGCAATGAATATGTGATCGCATACGCAATCAATTCTGTATTAATACAGCTGGCTAAATATCAACAGTATTACTTTTGAAGTTATGAGCTACTTAAAAGAATTGTTAATGTGATTACTGTTAATAAATGTAGTTAGATTGTTGTGCAAAATTTGCATCATCCATCCATCCATCCATCTATCTAGTGTCAGAATTACATGATCAGAATTTGTAATGTCAGAATTTTTTCCTAACCAGCAACGACTAGAGACATGTTGTCAGTCACTTGGTTTCTATTTCTGTCACGTTCCCTCACTGAAATCGAATTTATTTATTTTTTAAATGTATTTCTTATTGCTTAGTCTCATCGCAAATAATAAAGGCATAAAAAATAAATATATTTATGATCACCTTGAAGCATTTATTGTGTGACACTGATTGACTAGCCTTTTCTGTCACATAGGAGAACTGGACCTGTTCAACAAAGATGGAGAACGTCGGATTCACAGCCGACAGCAGCTTCCTGTAGGAACCACGTGGGGGCCTTTCGAGGGCAAAATTGACCTAAACACAGATGCTCAGGTACGTTATCTCGAGTTAAACATTGACGAGGGTTAAAGGTGAAGGATGCACCAAATTAAAATAAATTAAATGGTTTGTTCAAACAGAAAGATCTGTTTATTGGTTGAACCAGCGACATTGGTTTGCGAAAGTTTCCTGTTTTTAAAAAATTAATTGTCTGCTAGAACAGAAAACACACACTTCACCTTTAACAGAGTCTCAGTATTTGTAAATCAGTCCATGAAGCTGTTCGTTATTACGGGTGAGGCTTATTTTCCCTGAAGTCCATCATTTGCATATTGACATACGGGAAAGATTACTGAACATAAACAGATGTTAATTGTGTTGCATATAGATTATAACCCAGTGCTACTTGAACATTCTAGCATCAAACTGACCTCAGAATTACCTCCTATGTGCTTTTAGCCATTTAATCGGTTTATTTTATTACTAAACTCCTGGTTAATATAATACCTTCTAGATTTGTTGTTCTCAGTTTGGATCTGATTCTTCCAGTTAGGCCCAAGTTGTAGCTACGTTCCTTCATCCGTTAAAGAAAGAACGGAAAAGAAGAAAGTGTTGACCTAACTACACAGGCGGAAAGAGGAATCCTTCAGGATTTAACATTCCATTTTGAATGTGGATTAATTAAGCAATAGTTATTAAAAATTGTAACGAATCTCACATTTATCCTGTTAAAACGTAAGGAAAAGTCTGTGAGGAGTTCGGACTTTGAGGCTCCATTCTAGGGGATTACTCTAACGCATAACTCATAACTTTATTAAATCTTCTTTTTTTTTTCTTTTTTTTTAATGCTTTTGAGTTGATTTTCCTCTGTACCACCCCTAGAAAGTGCACACAAATCGGAATATATTTTTGCTTAAATTCAGTTGTCTGATATATTTAAAGCAATAGTTCACACAAAAAGGAAAAATCTTTTTTCAAAATGTCTTCTTTCCTGTTTCTCTGTAAAACACAAGTAAATACTGTAAAAGTGGGTAAATAATGTAAATTTTGTGTGCATTATTCCTTTAAAATTTTAGAGAAAAACATTATCAGCAGTGATTTAAGGAAACCAATCATTCTGCAGGGTTAAAACATGTAATGTCAGAGAACAGCATGAAAACTCTTGAAGTTGAAATGAAGTGTGATGTCTTTAGGAAAAAAGCTCCATCTTCATTGATTCTCACCCTTAGAGGTGCACTCTGTTGAATTTCCAATTCACTGTGATAAGCACCTGTGTTACACTCTTTAGTGCCTGATCTGGGAAAGACAGAACTTGCTGATTTATGATGTGGACTGAACCCAAAATGCTTTCATTTTGCCTGCTGGTTTATGGATCTGAATGCAGCTGGCTAAATTGAAAAATGATGTCTCAAATGTCAAATGTTAGTATACCGAATGTATTCAGCATGCTGAGGCGGGTCAACATTGGTTCAGATGATCTGAAGGGACAGTCACACCAGCTTTTAATGCGCCGCTCATGTCATTTACTATGATTGAATGTTCAGAAAAACTCTGAATCTTTTAAGGACGGTTGGTCAAAAGTAGGGCTGTGTGGTATGCTGGTATATATTGTGATGATATAAAGTTTGTATCGATAGAAATGTTGCTACCTATATATTGTGGTATGTAAATATTTTCATGCAGTACAGGACTTCTAAAGTTATTTACATGTTAAAGCGATAAAAAAACATTCATGAATGATAAAATAAAGTGCGAAACTAAAAAGTAATCAGGCACAAAAGGCTTAGAAAAAGAACTCAATGCGGTGAAGAAAAACACTTCTCTCAGACAGCATTTGATCCAGAATTCAGTTCTCTTTTGCTGGTTTTTGCGCTTGAACTGTCAAAATGCTCATCTGGACGAGTATTCATTTAAACACAGTCGGTTATGTCTTAAAAAGGTTAGTCTACCCAAAAATGAAGAATGATGTAACAAGTTTCAGTTCTCAATGACTTACATCATATTTTTGTCTATACAATGGAAGTCAACTGGAACCAAAACTGTTTAGTTCCCAACATTCTTCAGAATATCTTCTTTTGTGTTTCTCAGAAGAAAGAAAGTTATACAGGTTTGGAACAACACAAGAGTGAATAAATGATGGCAGAATTTTCATGTTTGTGTGAACTAGCCCTTTAAGTGGACATAAACGGTTAATAACTGGATGTGTATCAATATATTGGATCTGTGCATTAGGTTTTAAAGTACCAGCAACCTAACATACATATATACAGTCAAACTAAACTAAACAAACTAAAATTTATTCAGACACCTTCAACATTTTCCACATTATTACAGTTTATTCGCTATAGTTTAGAAATGGTAATAAAATATGACAAGAACTCAGAGTTATCAAATCAGTTGATATTTCACTGGTTTTGGCCATCCTTCTGTTAGTACACAATTAGATAATACCAATTTAGGTCAACCTATTACCAAGCAATGTCAGTCTGTGGTGTAAAAATGGCAAAGAAAAGAAAAAAACACTGGTTAAAGAAAAAAACACTTAAGCAAAACATGGTCAGGCCAAAGTGTCTGAAAACTTTTTGGCCCCAAATTTTTATAAATTTTACTGGTAGAATTTTTGGGTATAATATGTCACAGTTTACTTTATTTTGCTATCCTGACTTAGATAAATGAGCTATAGTTCTACCAGAAAGACTCGGCAAGCAAATACTAATTGTTTGCATCAGCGTCTGCGAACTCAAACATGTGTAAGTACCGATCTTTTATACAGCAAGTATTAGGACATGATTGGATAGACGTGAAGTTAATAAGTGATTTAAGATTTAAATCTGGTGTCTGAATCATTTTTGGTTTGACTGTATATATTATCGTGAAATAAGGTTTTGGTTATATTGCCCAAATTCTCAGATCTAACTTTCATAAGCATGAAGAAAATCCCCAAAACGTTAGTGTTTTACATGTGGATGAATGAAAGTGAATAGAAAACCAAATCTTGTGTGTCCGCCCTTGTATGGTGAAGTAGGACATGAGTTTGGGGGCGTCCAGCACCTAGAACTGAATAAGGTAGCCCTCCTGGGGTGAGCGGGTAAGTGAGTGCAGTCAGAAGATCTTGGCATCTGCGGGGCAGAGATAGGGTCACATGATGAGGGCTTATCGGTGCGAAGGGCACATCTGATGTACTGAGAAGTCAGTGGAGACCAGAGGGCTTTTGGGAGTTTACGATGCCACGCTCTGCAGTCTCTACACATCAAACTCAGTCTGGATGCCATCCATCTTCGTTCCATTCAAACGATTCACTCAAATGATTCACGACTCACTGAGTCGCCTCTCACTATAATCGCATTTATTGATTTAACACTCTGGAGCGGATCTCCAAAAGCTATCTGAACAGTGAATCATACCTAGTGTAAAAGTGGACACTATTTTTCTATCATATTCCCTACGCCAGGTCAGAAAATAATTAGGTATTGAAATGATTGAAGATGTGAATAAAATTGCAGAACAGGCTGCTTTAACAGAGTTGTTGAAATGTGACCGAAATGACTTGCAAATTGATTTAAGATATATTGTGGTGTCAGTGTCCGATGGATGTTTGAACGGCTGTGTCTACAGAGCGCTTTCTCTCTGCGTCTGAGTGATAGTCGCCTGAGCTCTCTCCTCTCCTGCCGATCAATCAGGCCATTAGAGCTCAATTACCCAGCAGCCCCTGTGCAGGTGAGCGACGAGCCCGTCCACCCCACCAAATTAACACAAATTAATAATGACACTCAGACATAAATGTCTGCCATCTGGGGGCCGGGCGGCCGGTCTGGGTCGAAGCTATTGAGTAGCAGGTGTCTTCATCACGGTAATTACCGGGCCTGGACTCAACCCGTACTGCGGCCTATAGCTCTGTGCCTCTCGCTGCCCGGTGTCCATTTTAAGTGTTAATAATTGATTTGGAAACAGCCTAATAATGAACTACAGATTTACAGGCCCCTTTTCAAGATGGCTGTTAGTTAAGTATGGCTTTTAGTTCAGTGTCCGTCTAATGAATGATCTTTTCGCTAATTAAAAAGCTTTGTTAAGAAGCAGTGATAACCAGGCAGGATACGTATCCTCTACTTTTTCTGTCAATTTTAATTAACTGACAGTCTTGTCAATGGACGACATTTTCTGCTTTAATGTTTGAGTGTGTTTTGAGTGGGTTGTGCATAATTTACATTTGAAGAAACTGTTCCCTTTAAATGAATGAATATGAGTTGAGTTGGCCACACCTCACAGGAAGTCGAATTAGATTTTGTAATGACAGGAAGTAGAATCTACTAAATTGCAATTCAAAGAAATTCAACATGGGAAATGATGTGTTCTTTCAATAGATATAATTTGTTAAATATAGTCTTTGTATATGTAATATCTGATTAGATATTATACACATATTATTTGAATTTCAGGTCATTTTTATTCTACAAATTGCAGCTCTGTATCCTGTTTATTACCTCAATTTAAATTAATTTTGAAAGACATTATCAATTCAATTCTGATTCTAGCATAACCCTGGTAAATGTTGTATGAAGTGTTTGTTTGATTTCAGCAGATTTGCATTTCATTTGTCATCATAAACTGTATTTTATCATTGTATTACATCACTTGAGCATTTACTGTATGTTTAGGGGCGCAGAACCTGATTTCACCAAGTGTAACAAGTGTAACGTGTAACATTCCAATCAACCAATCCGATTTTTAGGGACGAGTTTACAGTGTATGTCAAGTTTAGGCTTAGGTGCTTCTACATCAGTGTTATTCACCTGTCATTTCCCTCTGATTTTAGGGATAACTTATGGGTAGGGTTAGGTTTAGGGGTAGGGATACGGTTAAGATTTAATTTTTGGACAGGAATATTGTTCTAGGGTCAACGCGTCAAACTCTGCAAAATCAGGATGTGCGGTAGGAAAGAATACTCTTAAATAAGAAAACCCTCTTTATTTCAGTTGTTTCTCCCAGAAATGAGACTCGATGGAGTGCAAATGGAGACTTTTGCTTAAGTCTCCTGCTCCTCAGATGTTTCTCCTGAGAAAGACTCCATGATCATAGGGTTTCAGAAGAGTTCTCAAACTGTGCTCAGATTCGCCAAGATATCTGCAGTCTCTGCAATCTCATTTCTCATCCAACTACTCAAAAAGAAACATCCGAAATTAAGAGAACTCTGGAGTCATCTGAGCTATGAAAGAGCATCTTCTGAGCTTGTGTTTGTATTGGTCGAGTGTCCACGGCTGCAGAAATGTCAAGCTATTGTCTTCATTTGCAGCCGTCAGAGGTTGACCAGTGTCTGTTGGGCTCCTGGATTGTTTTTATGCTGTAATTCAGCGTGCACCAGTGTATCGAATGAGCGGGAGGAATAATTCCAGCCATCAATCGGCTTTATCTCCTCCTCTTTGCTGTCCTCTTCCTCCTCCTATAGGTTTATTGTTCATCCCAAACTTGAACAAGTGGCAGTGGATTTTTTTCATGCCGAAATTATATTTTTCTTCTTGTCATTACTTCATTAATCAAGAGCCGGGCCTTTGGAAAAATGTTTTGTTTTGGTGGCTGCAATCTATTTTGTGGGAGTGGGTGCGTGTGTTTGAAAGGGAGAGAAAGCGAATGTGTGTGTGTGTGTGTGCGTGTGTGTGTGTGTGTGTTGTTAATCTGTGCCTGTGGCAGGTTTCCCCTCCGAAACGCAGCGCTAAGCAGCAGTATCGCATGCCTATTGTTGTAGCCTCTGTCATAGCAAGGAGCGCCTGATGCAGGCCTGCACTGCTCTGATAAGAAAAGAGGATTCAACATGGCTGGAAAGACGAATCAGTGGGACTTGAGAGTGGAGCGCGCACATACGCACATAGACAAACATCATCCGCGTGTTGGCACATGCATAACCAATTATTTACACTTACATCTAATTTTATATGCAAGTGGGGTTTATTTGCTCATAAGCAAGAGAACTCGTGCAAGTGTATATTTGGCATGTCGTGCTCATATAGATCTTATTTACATCTGAGGCTATATTTATCAGAGAGAAAATCTCCCCCGTTTGTAATGTCGCCCGCTCCTGAGCGTTAACGGGATTTTAATTCCTTGTTGGACACAAAAATGATTTTGGCAAGCCGAATGTGGCTTTATCTAATGAAATAATAGGCCCAAAGTTTAGGCGGGGAACCAATTTGTGATTGCACGCATCAATTACTTTGCTAGGCTTTAACCAGTCAAAAATGGCTCAGCTTTTAGCGTCTGGCTGAGGTTGAGGGGGAAAAGCGACAGGGCAAGTAAAATCAACACACAACTACATTATATGAAGAGCCTCATGTCTCTGTGAAACTCTGTTTGCTATATATATATAGATTGCTTAGAAATATATTAATGATCCAGGACAAACTAGACACTGAAGTTTAAGAAATGTAATCATTTTTTTCTAGATCCACCCCTGTAAGAAATTCCAACAGCACACTTAAAACTGTGTGTACGACCCATCTTTCTTCTGTAATTTGACACATTTTTGAATGAAACAAAGAGACAAATATAGTGCAGGACATTTTATTCATCAGGAATTGATTGGATTGTGAAAATTGGTCTCTATGTGACAGATGGTTAGATGACAGGGGTTGAAATTTTACATTTAAAAAAAGTTTACAAATACAAAGTTTGTTCTCTTTGGAATAAGTACAGTAAGACCAGATTTGTGAAAGTACATGTGGCCAATTTAGTCTCTTTTTATAGAGTCGTTCATCATCAGTCATAATTATTTGAATGGATCCTGTTAATGAATATAAATCTTCCTAACTAAACATCAGGGGTTATTATACCCTGGAGTAAAGACACAGGAGGTCCAGCATTCATGTCTTTGATTCAGCAGCTTTACCAATTACGTGCTCTGCTGCAGAGTTTCAAGGTACTAGAATCCAAGTACATTTTCATATTCAAATCACTGTGTTCATAATGCCACATGAATGAAATGAGTAAAAGCTGCAGTCCAAGGTGATATGCCCTCTGTGTCATCTTCTGTGCATTTTTAAATGACCGATGGTCCAATTGAAAACCCTATAAATTAATGGATCAGTACATGTGTTTTTCATGGGCAAAAGAAATAGGAAATGCATAAAGAATGATTTGTTTTTGTGTGAAAGCATGCCTAAATGCAATTGATTAGATATGAATCTGCCAAAGGGGCTTTCACTGAGCTTCTGCTTTTGTACTTTTCAGTGATGATAACCTAAAAAGCGTGGAATATATTCAATCAGGGTGGTTCTTTGAATAATATTTACTTCACTAATTATTGTACGCCAGGTATTTTATCTAAATGTGACTGAAGCTCCTGTGCTAGATGGTGAAGTTACGTTATTTGCTGTAAAATCGGGATACACATCTGATTTTTTATGATGTAGATATGAATTACTTTAATCACTTAATCACACTGCAGAAGGCTCCACAAGTTGTCATTTATAAAGTTTGACACATCTCTCATCAATTAAATATTCATGTATCAGATATTGTGACTAATTTTATAATGTTTTCAGCTTTGATAATACTTTTGATGGTGTAGTTAAATGTAGACAGGTTGATTCCTAAATAATATTTTTTATTTGAAAGCATATAAATTTGATGAAATATACTTTTAGCATACCAGATGAAATATTTGTGTTGTGAATATCTGAATTTGGTATGCATAATACGAAAGTTTTTACTTTGATCTGTTAGTAGAAGAATACTGATAAAATGCAACTAAGATATAATTTACTCATCATAATATTGAATTTCAAAATTCTTAAAGAATTTAAAAGTTCCAAAGAATTCAAATTACAGTCATTCATAAAGGTCTATACATCCCTCACTGCTTAAATGGTCATTTATGAGATATTTTGACTAATTTGATAATGCTTGGTTTAATCCAATGTAAATAATGTCCTGGAGATCTGGAGAGAATTCAGACGATCGTCATTATCATGATATTGAATTGTAAAATTATGCAAAAGCTCCACAGAAGTCAAATGATAGTCATTCATAAAGTTCTACATTTCTCACCATTTATTACATATTTTGGATAATTTGATAATGCTTTCAGCTTTGATAATACTTCTGTATCACATCATATTTTTGGCCTAAAACCATATAATTTAGATGAAATATACATTTTTAGCATACCTGACGAAAACAATTTGCAGTATATAACTGAATTCTTTACATATTATTCCACAAATTTCATTACAAAATTCAATTACAATACACTCATGTTGAATATGAGTCATTAGATATAAAATATTTTGCTATATATATATATATATATATGCGTGTGTGTGTGTGTGTGTGTGTGTGTCTGTCTATCTGTCTGTCTGTCTGTGTATATAATTCAAACTTATTCAGTATTTTATGAACGACTAGAACGACGGATCTCTCCCTTTTAATGAATTAATTGTAATACACTGATGCTGCCTGAAGGATACAGGGGATCTGAGGTCATGACCTCATGGTGGAGGAGTGTTTGGGATTTATTCTTCCTCTCTCTCTCTCTGAGGGATCCTCTCAGCCCGTTTCCAGCTCTATGACAGGAAACGGTGTGTGTGTGAGAGAGTGTGTGTTCTCTCCTCACAGCGCCAGCGGCTGCCGGGGCCACAGATGACTAGAGCTGAGATAATACATGCTCGACTTGATCTACAAGTGAACCTGACATTTCCCCCTTCTCCTCTTCATCACTGCATGTCCCAAACAGGCAAACAGATATGGAGGGAAAGCGATAAGCGGCCACCGCTTTGTGACTGAAGTGATGGCTACATAGTTTAGCACAATCAGGGCGAAGACACCGTTAAACGCCGTGTCACAATTCATGGTGTCAAGTTTGTGAATGATACATCCACATAGACGTCATTTGACAAGGGCTCTTTGCTTTCAGTCGGTGTGCAACAAACTGGATACCTTATTTATTTGAGCGTAAGCACCTTGGGCTGCTTTTTGAAGATTATTTGAAGAAATAAAAAAAATAAGCCACAAGAGGCTGTGAATTCTGTGATTTTATCAGGAGGAAGCAACACCACGATGCTTGTAAAAGTGGTCTAGCATTAGTCTAATATTAATTACCATCATTTATTTTTATTTGTGATTTATATTTATTCAGTTATTTTATGTATTTTAATTTGTAATTATATTGATTATATAAGCCTAAATTCAATCTGTTCATCATACAAAGTGATCGTGTCTCTTCAGAAAATTTGGACTAAACCGCTCAATTCATATGGATTATTTATACGATCTCTTTATGAACTTTTTGAAGCGACAAAGTGGTAGTTGCGTAGCTGTCAATGGAGGGACAGAAAAATCTCAGATTTCATCAAAAAGCTCTTCATTTCTGTTCCGAAGATGAACGAAAGTCTTAGGTGTTTGGAACAACATGAGGGCGAGTAACTAATAACAGAATTTTCATTTTTGGGTGAACTAACCCTTTAAGAATCCTGTTGGTGACACCATGACAGTCATTTCAGTAAAATAGTTTGTGGTGTAGTGGTTAAGGCTTATGACTCAAAAGTTGCTGGTTTGACCCCCGTTAACAGAGAGCCAAGATTTGAATAGTTTCAAATGCAATTTCTAGAGCTAACATGTGAATTGACGTCAGTGGTTTAGCTTTTGGAAGTTTTTTTTTGTCTGTAAAGAAGTTAAAACTAACGCCTGCCTAAAGCACCCTGAAGTTTAATATTTTGCATAACCTCATTCAAATCTGAATTAGCAAGAAACAACATAAGTTTGTCCACAATGTTGTCTCCCTCGGTTTGCGCCACGTCTTGCCAAAGGTGTTGGAATACGCCACGGCAGAATCCACGGCGAACACTGAGGGGGAAAATCTAGCACAAGGGAGAAGAGTTTGAGCGATGCCAGCTGCTTTGCCATCTGTCACTGTCAAGACTCCACTTGTGGGACACTGAAACAACTTCCTTGAAAAGTTGCCGAGATAATCCACAATAGTTTTCACTTGCAATCTCGAATCCCCTGTTGGAATTCAACATTCCACCGTGTGAAGCGGAGATGGTTAATTGGTGGCGAAATCCAGGACATGTTGGCCGTCTTTTCTCATACATGCACATATTTTGAAGTGCGCGACAAGCCAGTCTTGGCAATCGATTCTGAAATTGCCTTTCAAGTGAATAAACGTGTGATATATTGTCTAGTTAGGAGCTTTGAGCCAAATTAGGCTCTCTTTTAGCAAATGAGTTGTTGTATCAGCAGTTCACCAGTACAGCTTCTGTTTTTGAGTTCTGATACGTTAAACTTAATACCCGGTTCTGCTCGATTCTCTTGCCCTAACTTACTCTTACTTCCTCACAGGCCACAGCCGAGTTCCCCGTCTCCTCTCGTCTTTTGTCACACAAACGCTCATCAAACCAGTCCAGATGGAGGAGCAGCACTAAATGAAAGTATTCAGTGTGAAAATCGCAGATTTTTTGCAGCGGTCATCTGGTGCGCTATCACAGAAGCCTTTTGTGAGATAGAAACGCTTGGTAGAGGCTGCAGAAGTCTGGACAGCGTCTGGCCGTCTGTCCCGGTGGTCTAGCACATTAGGCGAGGGTGTACGAGCCTGTCAAAACGGGAAAATTAGACCACGGGGGTCGTCAGTAAACTAATTGGGTAACAAAGAGCATACGCAGCCCCGCAAAACCCTCGCTTTAACGGTCGGCGAGCCGAGATAAGAGAGTTCACGCCTAATGCGTTCGGAGGAGTTGAGTTCACTCTTATTTATTTACCTATGACTCAGTATCGAGAATAGGTTTTTACGACGACCCCATCTCAAATCATGTAGCGCTTTAATGCTGCCCTGGAAGATTATGCAAATGGTTGCTGCCTCATGCTGAGCATTTTCTTCACTCTGGTTGTTTCTAGTTTTCAGAGGTTGTATCACATCTGATCGGGTGGCTTTCATTCTCTGCACAGAATGCATCTAACGATGAGAGGAATCTGGGCAATGCAGTGACGTTTCCGTGCGATTGGTTGCCTGGCAGATGCCACCTGCCTCCCCGGGCCTCCAGGCATGCAGATATCTGTACAGGTGTACGGGACGTACAGAGAACCCCTTGTTATTGGCCCAATAGCGAGCTTTTGCTGTAGGAGTCGTAAGCAAGTTGCATGCAAAGATCAAAGAAGCCAGCAATTGGATTCAAAGTGGAAATTCAAATTGAAATAGGGGGGATCTATGGGGAAGGCACACCATTTCACGAGCCGAATTTGAGCACAAGAGCAAGGCATGTTCCTCTGCCTCCTAGACATTATTACAATGCAAAGCAAACATTATGAATTCATCGTCGCCATGTCCTCTTCAAATAATGTGCATGTGAGCTATGCACAAAGTGCATTTAACTTCACACGAGTCAGGCAGTCGAACACTCTACTTTGTTTGCTTTCAAGTATGCTTGAATTTGTTCAGGTTGTGTTGTGTGGATGATTTTAGTTATTGCAGTTTTATTCTAATTTGTGCACGCCCATTATTGTTGCATCTACACAATGGCAAGTGCTTCCTGCTTAAGATATTGGCACACTTTAAAGGAATAGTTGATGCAAAAATGAAGTTTTCACCACTATTTACTAATTTTTACTATTATTAATATATTATTTGTATTATTTATTATTTATTTTTGGCGAAACAAAAGGAGAAATTTTGAAGATTTTTACAGAGCTCTTTTCCATATCATCACTGTTCATAGTGATCATGACTGTCAAGCTTCAAAAAGGACAAAAACACACTATAAAAGTACAATCAAATTGGTCCATAAAACTTATTGTACTTTTCTGAAGTTACACGAACAAGCTTTGTGTGATGAACAAACTTAAATAATTTTTCATTAAAAATGTAAATATTAAAATAGTTCCCTTCTTCACAGCTCTCAAATATCATTCCCCATTATACATTAATCATCAATGATGTTTAAACCTGCCTTGACACTATATTCTTCATTGATTTTCAGTGTTTTCCTCACGCAAAGCTATGTTTGGCTTTGTAAAACTGTAAAATAGTGCATAAATAAAATTAACTAATTTCATAGCTCTTTTAGGAAAAGAGCTTCGTAAAGGTCCTTCAAAAGCTCTCCTTTTAGGTTCCACGTAAAAACCAGCCGGTTTAGAACCACATGAGGGTGAGTACATGATGTGACAGCATGTTCATTAATGGGTGAACTGCATTTCTTTTAAATTGTACCATTATAAATCTGGCCCATCACAGTATATGGCCGGGTGCATGTGCTAATGAAGTCCCCAGCAGCCTCTGACTGTACCATTCAGCCCTGGAGGAGAGACACGGCGACAGGAACAGCTCCTGTCCTGGAGGCTAAGTGCTCATTAAACCAGAAACCTTCAAAACATGCAGTCCAAGGCCAATACAAGACACTGGCTAGCATCTACCCCTCATTTTTCAATTCATCAGCTCAGTTGTTGCAGGTAAGATAACCAATCAGATGCTCAAGATCAGGAAATGGACGTTTAATGGCAGTAAAATGCAACGTGTCAAAGAAAACGAGAAATGACAACGGCGCATTTATACAAAACACACTGTCCTGTTCATTCGCTTCATTCAGCCATTTTAATCTCTGTCAGCTGTTGTCTAGGAGGTAAACAGGACACATTTCTGTCTTCAGAAAAGATTGAGATGAAATCAGCACTGAACAGTCAAACTATTTTTTAAAGCAAGGTGATTTTGAATAAATATGCAAGGTTCCTATAGCAACGACGAACAGTGCAAAACGATAGGCCCGAGCGAACCTCAATGGGTGTTCCTTAAAAGATTGGTAGAGCCGGAGTGATTCTCAATTTAATCGATTTCAAACGAA
This sequence comes from Abramis brama, assembly GCF_963993115.1. Taxonomy (NCBI): domain Eukaryota; kingdom Metazoa; phylum Chordata; class Actinopteri; order Cypriniformes; family Leuciscidae; genus Abramis; species Abramis brama. The sequence goes on from NC_139979.1 coordinate 6,976,106, forward strand.
AAAGTCAATTTAACAAAGTTGAAAAGAGAAAGCTGCAGAGAGGGGAGGAGGAGGAGGGGGGCTGAAAGCATTCTTTTGCACTCAAGCAGTAAACTAACTACGGCACGCGGGCTGAGATTTCTTCCCCATTATCTCCCACCTCACATTTGCTCTTAGGCAAGCAGTTTAAAAGCCAAGCGATTGAGCCAGTGATCCAATTTGAAATGCAGAAATGATTAGAGCAGCTTGCCTCATTTCATATCGAAATTCTCTGATTTATGACAGGGCAGGCGCCAAGATCTATCTCCAAAGGGAATTAGCGTGCAATTTCTCTTTTTGCATATTTCCGTTATTTAGCCTCCCAATAGCAGATGCTCGCTTGAAAAAAAAAAAAAAAGAAAAGAAGAAGAAGCAAAGACGGCACCAAGGAGGAGGTATCTTTTCATTTTAGGCAATGAAACCACTGCCATTTAAAAAGAGCAGGCTGGAACGGATGACAGACATGGGAATATATTTTCTGGGCTAGATAGTGATTTTGAAAAAATGGGGGGGGGGGGGGGGGCTTTATTTAGTTTATCAAACAGCACATGAAAAGGAGAAACATCAGGGTTTATTTTTAGAGAATCCATAATTTCATGTGGATTTGGACGTTTGCTGCGTGGAAGGGGAAAAAATGTCCCCCGCAACTCACCCGTCCAGCAAGCCTGAGGAAATATTAATACACGGAGATAACGAGAGCTGCGGGAAAATCTGTCTTAATGAAATTTCCAGTTGACCACATGCAATTTGTTTCATCATGGCGAACAACTAATTGAAGTCGCCATATCGAGGGTGCGTTATGTTGTAAACAGAGTCTTAGAGCAGGTCCGGTCCTGTTATCCTCACCTTCAGCCTTCACCTCTGCCTCGAAGACCCTCGCGCATGTCAGTCTGACATATGGCATTCATATATTCATATGGGGGGGGAGGATATGAGAATATGAGTAGTAGAATCTACTCTCAGTGAGAATGTCCTGTGAACATAGTGTGTGTGTTATAGGTTATACATGCAGAAAACAAGGTTCTGAATGGGTCGTTTGAAAAGAAAATCTGTCACTTCTATCCAAAGCGACTTGCATTACATTAAAGGCATACAATTCAAGCTTTCTTTGGAAATATAACCTGTGACCTTGGCGTTGCCAAGTGACATGTTCGACTATTCGAGCTACAGGATTTCCTTTCAAACTAAAACAGAATTTAATCAATTTTAATTCATGTCTTTGAATCTCTGCTTTTTAATACATGAACAAAAAATTAAAATGCAATGATTCAAGGACCTTGATCTATCAAATAAAGCCATTTATTTGGATTAAAATAGTCTAAATTTTACTCTTTAAACATTGTCCTTGTGTCATTGATTTTTTTGTTTTTTTCTACTTGCCAATTATCTTTACTTTTGGTTTCCTTATTTATGTATTTACATACTTTTGTTGTATCTTTGTAACATTGCTGTTTGTCTATTAGTCTTAATTATAGTCTAAATCATAACAAAATCACAACAAATTGAAAATTCCAATGTAAACTCTAATGTATATTTGTTTAATTGTTTTAAAGACCAGTATACATTTAATTTTCCAGCATTTTCATTGTTATATATTTTATAAGAAATCTCCAAAACCGGACATTTCAAGTTGCTATGATACATATGAACGTAGTACAAATGATCATAATGTATTACATAGAATTTAATAAATGCATACCTTCTTGTTTTATAATAATAATAATCTACATTAATATTTGAGGTATCCTGAACTTCAGATGTGGAGTGTTTCTGGAAGTGGAAGTGAAAGTGAATCTGACAAATCCATATCTAACCATAATTCTCATGCTGAATTAGATTTTTTTCCCACACACTTACCAAAAGAATGAAATGATTTTGGTCGATTTAAAGGCTTAAAATCAAAAGGTATAACATGCTTTTAATCTCTTCCTGTGCGGTTTGATAGCAGAAATGAAGAGTGCGTAGCGTGGACACTGGGATTTCCGGCGGGCAGGAGCGCGCTAGGGACCGTGGCAGCGGTCAGAACCGATATCATTAGCCCGTTGTTTACACACAGGCCTGGAGTCAGGGTGGCTCACAGTGTCACCAGCCACTTTCTTCCCTTCACCTCCTTCGGCTGATCAGAGGATCAGGGTATCAAGGCCGGATTAGCGGCGACTTGGGATTTGTGTGATTGGTTAATTTATTGCGGCGATGGCGGGTCTTTCATCTATGGCAACATTTAATCAGCTGCCGCCACACAGGCTATTACAGGTTAGCTCTTTTCTGCGGGCCTCCGCGCCACTGCCATCAGCTCCATCACAATTCCCCCTGAAATTTCCAAATTATCTGGAACAGGCTTTAGCCGCTCCGTAATAAAAATTAGAGCTGATTCCCGATAGAAGCTTTCGTCGTACCGGGCCAATTATAAATAGTACAGAGAAAGGGTGAGGTGGAGGAGAGGGAAAAAAAGGGGAGAAAGAGAAGGAAGAGGAAGGGGGAAAATAAGCCAACTCTGAGGGATGTTAGCGAGGAACTTATCGGCAGCCCCTGCTTCCCTCCTCTGATCCAAATCCGACCGGCTGAAAATTTATATTAGATTTTATCACACGGGCCTAAGTCGTGAAAAATCAATGAAGGTTATCTTTTATGTTGCAGCAACTTGTGGAAATATTGATTTTCATTTTATAGCGAATTTGGAGCATCAGTTTGTAATCACTCGCTCGCTGACTACACTGTTTTGGTCACTGTATCTCTTACACATGGAGAGAGAGAGATTGCAAACCAGTGGAGTGAGACTAGAGATCTGTTACTTACACACAGCGCCTCCGGTGAAGGTCTTAAATCAAGCATCACCTCAGCATCTGTCTGCAAATGAGACACTTTCGCTTCGCTTGTACATCGACGCGAGATTGCGAAACATTATCTACTGTTTTATTACAGTATGCGTGTGTTCATTTGTGTTTGACTTAATTATATTAAACTTGCATTGTTCGTTCGAACATATTGCAGCGGATTTAGAGTCTCTCTTTGATATTCAGATGTCTACAATCACAGATTACACTGTATATTTTTTAAATAAATGGTCAGTTTCCATAGATGCATCTGAAAGATCAACTCTGAGTACATTCAGAATAGCACAGTACAGATAATATTGTGTTTTTCTATAATACTATACATGAGTGAACAACCATATTTGCATAAATGTACAGTATACAAGCCGAGCATACTGTTTGCCACAATGTAGTAGTCTAAACCTTCTGTTCCCAGCGTGAATTATGTTAATCACAATTTTCTGACTCTTGAAGATATTTTTATACAAAACATATTTTTTTTATAAAAACAAAGTTCAGTCATGAAACTCTAGATGGCACAGGCTGATAGGTCCTTAACTCAGTCTGCTTGCAATCACATCATTATCTATAGGGCACAGCTGATTGGTTCCTGCTGTATCAGTAGCCAATGAGCTCGCTGCTCAACCAATATTTGGTCAGCATTTTCTGTAACAGTCGCTTTCAGAGACCCTTCCCCAGCTCCACCTGTATAGATCTGCTATGGGTATTTCATGCATGCTATATTGTACAGCAGCAGCATGTCTTACTTGTTCACAGCAGCGTGTTGTGTTGGCAATAGCAAGTCCCGTACTTGCTCTGCAGCAGCAGCAATAGCAGATCTATTCCGTCAAGACCAAGCATATTGTCATATCCATTACCATACCAAACACTTAGAGAATTGTCATGACAGAAATATGTTTAAAATTACCATTTGGAACCAGTATAAAGTGTATTGTTTACAGAAGTAATTGTATTACTCACTATGTGTCCTTAATGTTATTGTAATTTTTGTAAACTGCACTGCACACCTAGTGAAGCAACACTGAATACCTCTGTACGGCTTATCAGAGATGATAGGCAAGCCGCACTGAATTAATGCAGGTCATGTATTTTGAAACACTACTGTTTTAAACATTTACCTATGCAATGCATAATGTTCTATGAAAGCATATGTACTGCACAGTATGCAGTACTGCAGCAATCGTTTATGAAAAATATTGATAAATGGCGGAATTTGATTCTCATGATACACATCTACATTTTAAAATGTACATGTGTGGCCATTTTTTCCATTTATTGCATCATTAGCTGCTTTAGCTGGGGAACTTCTGGGCCTTGATAGAGAGAAAGAGAGAGAGACAGACAGGGCGGACCTTTGCTTCTGAATAAGAGATGACTCCAGACGGTGGGGATCAGAGAAAGGGTTAATCTGATTCTCATTTTAGATAGTTGTCGTGGCAACAATCAGACTGTCTGTGGTGCTCTTTGACAGGCCTGTAAAATTCTCAGGTCAGCCTGGATATAAGACGTTATTGTATGGCTAATTTGAGATGTGAAACGGGAGCTGTGTTAAAGGACCGAGGGTTGTCTCGCTGCCAGTGATGCCCACGTAGACGTCCAGGTGAGGGTCAAAACACCCTTTAAGACAAGATTTCACCTGTAGTTTGATAGAATAATGAAAATATATAACTCAATTGTATAACCTAAATTAGATTGAGAGCAAATGGATAAGCATAATAAATAACACAAATGAGATCTTTTTAATATCTCATTTATTTCTTGACAAAAAGATCCTTGTAATTTCACAGGTATCCCTTTTGTTCTACACTGTAAAAAGTTATTCAAAGCTGTAAATAAAACATTATTGGAGTATGTTTTCAAGATGTCTATCCTGAAAAGTTCACACATAATTCACTTTTAATAATTCACAATTTGCTAGCAATTTCTGAGAGAAATCTGAATTTTAATAGCAAACTTTGCTGTGCTGTCTTGTGAACACAAGACAGCACAGCAAAGTTTGCTATTAAAATTCAGAGATCTCAAATATTTCTCTATAAATTCTCTCAAGACCACATAATCTTATTTGCCACCCACATTATTTTTTTTTTAAATCTTTACAATATATGCTGTTTCTTTGTTTCCACTAAAGAATTTAAGAAGAAAAGTGACCAAATTGACAACATTTCCCATTTGTTTCTGACATCCTATCTGTTGTGAATGCATACCTTGCAACAGCTCGAGGGATGTAGACTCGGGAAAGGAAATGATGTCACGTGAGCTGCTTGAGACTGACTCCAGCCCATTTTCACTTAGCTAAACTATTTCTGCTGCACTCTAATGAAGGTGTGCCTGGGGCGTCACGTCTAATGGCCCAGAAAGACAGACATTTTGCCTGCCAGTAATGGGCTACTGTAACAGCTGTCCAAGATCTCTACCAATCCTGCCTCGGAGTGAGCTTTCATTGCCCTTTAAAAAAAGCCATTTGAAAAATGAAATAACTTGCATAGAGAACAGCCGGGCACCAGCAGTGTCTCTTTCTCCACAAAAGGGTGCGAGTTCATTTTAGTAGCTTTTCTCTATCTTACCGCTTTCACCTTATAGATAGAACTTGAAGCTGTGCGCTTCGACCCCGGCCAGAAAAGAAAAATGACGTTACACATTCGGAATAATTTGCCGGAGCATTATAAAACTTAACCTCAATCGGCCTTTGAAATGGATACTGATTCTTTAAATTCTTCTCTGCCCGTTGCAGGAAATAGTGAGATGGTGGCGATAGGGAGGCACAATGTGGCCAAAGTTCAGTCCTGAACGCTCGCCGAAAGCTGCCCGCATTCTTTTTGCAATTCCCAGGCACCTGAGAATCAGGACGTAATCAGAGAGATCAGAAACTGGATCGCTGGGGAGAATTCAGGCTGATAATTCCACACTCTTTGGAGTTAAATGCAAGGACGCTGGAGAGGTTATTGATACTGAAAACACCATTAAACTCTAGAAATTGTTTCAGTGTCAGTTCTCATCATGTGTACATATATCACAGAATCGTCCTCTCCAGTCGTCATATTATTCTTTTGCCTGTCCTAAAAAGGTTCAATTTTGTGTTTTATTCATTTATTTTTACTGAAGGATGTTAAATCAAGTCTAATAAGCCACGTTGTCACTACAACACTTACTGTTTTTACACTTCGCAGACATTTAAAACATTAGGATTTCCATGATGTTTTAAATGTTTCATTGCAAATCGTGATGATTTACATTAATGTCTACAGTTTTGATAGAAGTATCATATGTTCACGAAGGCTGCACTGATTTGATCAAAAATACAGTTATATTGTGAATTATTATTATTATTATTATTACAATTTGAAAAAGCTGTTTGAATATATTTTAAAATGTAATGTATTCCTGTGATGACAAAACTGAATTTCTCCAGTCTTCTGTGTCACATGATCCTTCAGAAATCATTCTTTGCTGAATAAAAGTATTAATTTCTTAAAATTCTTCAGACCCCAAACTTTTGGCAGTGTTTGTCACCAAAATAAAGATATCTTGCTGGATTTTTTTTTTTTTTTTTACATTTTTAAAAGAAATTTTACAAAATGTTTTGTTCATTAAAATATGTTTTTTTCTTTACAAAAGGAAAATATGCAACAAGCTGGAAATTAAACAACTGCAATCTATCTCCAAAAATCAATGATGCTTCCAGCCATTTTTGTAAATTCAACAAAACCTCATCTATGTTAGTTAGCTAAATAATATTGGATCAATTATGATCATAGTGACAAATCAGCAGAATTTGCAACAACAATGTAGAATATATCACAGAAAACCAAACATTTAAGTTTGTAAAACATAAAGAAGGTTACATAAGGTTTCATTCGTTAACATTAGTTAATTACTTTTACTAAGATTAATACATGCTGTAGAAGTATTGTTCATTTTTAATTCTTGTAAACTAATGTTAATATCAACATTTACTAATACATTATTAAAATCAAACGTTGTATTTGTTAACGTTAGTTAATGCACTGTGAACTAACTTGAACAAACAATGAACGACTAATATTAACAAAGATTAATACATACAGTAATACATGTATTGCTCATTGTTAGTTAATGTTAGTTAATACATTGACTAATGTTAACAAATGAAGCCTTGTTGTAAAGTGTTACCAAAAAACAAAGGACACGATGCATGTAAATTGTTAGTGGCAAAGCAAGTGTCAGTTCCGTCAACTGACCCAAAACTGTCACACTGCAAGTAAAAATGTGAACGGAAAAAAATCTGATCTTTATTGTTGATCCCTGTTGAATATCACAAAGTTCCTTATGATTATGAGCTTGTTGCTAAACTGTCCCCCAAAATAAACAAATGATTGTTGTGTGCATGTGTGTGTGTTATCTCCACCTCTGCAGAAGACGAAGCCTCACGTCCCGCTGGTGTTGAACGCAGGCCCCAGGTGGCTGCTGGATGTGACTTGGCAGGGAACAGACGACAACAAGAACAACTGTGTGGTTTACAGCAAAGGTAAGAGGACGCTTTATCTGCCCCGTACCAAACACACATGCGCCGCACACTTCTGCTATCTTTTCTTTCTTTCTTTCATTTTGACCTGTGTTTGTGTACAGCTCATGCTCAAAGATGTCTAGTGTGGCTTTGGTTCCCGTGTCTCTTACATCTATTAGCATTGCGATTTGTAATGTAAGGTCGTGGGGTCACAGGTCATTGTGATTTTGCTGTGACAAATGTCATTCGCTGACATTTGCTTTAATGACATAATTTTCTGTGTTTGCAAATGCTTGTCAACAGCGTATGGCCCTAAGACAGACGTGATGGATACACATGTTTCCTCATGCATCAAACTGCACGTGTGGAGAATCATCTGGGCTTCAAACGCAACATTAAGATTTAATAACCCATCCATGCTGTCTAAACTTCACACAGTATGAGTGTGAATACACAGCTACTGTTTTTTCCACCAGAACACTATAATTTCTATATAATTTCTAATAAATTCCCACCCAGGGTCATTGGAAATGCCTGTGGATACATTTCTTCAAAATCATATTACGTTGCTTCTTGCACATTTTGCAACACTTTTTAGTAAATTTTCAGTAAAAGCCTGTTTAGTTTTACAGATGAATCACGTCAGATGAACATGAATCTGGCAAACGTTTTTCAACAAAATGTATGTATCGTGGCATTTCGGAAATAAAAATATCCAGTGAGTGGCGCTAAAAGGTTAGCGAGCATGAGATTAACTCTTTCCCTGCCAGCGTTGTTTTTTTATTTTAAAAGTTGCCACCCAGCACCAAAATGTCATGGCCTCCATAATATTTTGTTGTATGAATATCTTAACAGGCAATGTATCAAAAGAAATAACAGACCCTCTGCTTTTAAACAAAACAAATCAGTTTTATTCTAGCTTCATGCATTATTTTAATACTGCATGTGGGTTAGTTTCATAAAAAAGCAACATTTTGAGCAAAAAGTTGAGAAAATTGTGTTTTTGTCAAAGACTACATCTGTATGGGATTCAGAACGATGATCAAAACATAGATGGAGTCCATCAACACCCCCAAATCTTGCACAGTCCTATACCTCGTCCTGGGTCAACATTTCATTGGGTAAAATTAGGCCATTTTGATTTATATGCTGTTTATTGTTGATGATTGCATTATTTTTCATATGCATCTTCTTACAAGATCGCTCGTTTCTTCTTCTTTGCCTGTGTTTTGATCTGGAGGTACTGTACTCGTTCAGGAGATGCGTAATAGTGCCCCCTACCTTATAACAGTGAAAACACGGAAAACCGGGAACACGGAAATGGCAGTTAAAATGCATTTGCTGAAGCAACCATGCCTTTTTAGTTTGATTCTACAAGTCTTTGAGCTCTTTTAATGAGCGTTGTGAGTCTGACTAATGGGACTTATAACCAATGCTCCACATCGCAAGCATCAGGTGAGCTTCTGAGCAAGATTACAATGCTAGAAAAGCCATACATAGCTGGAAATGTGATGTGTATTACTAGTGTTTTGAGGTCATAACAGACATGATGTGCAAGGAACTGTGAAAATAAGCCTTTATAAATCTATAATTTGCCCTGAACAGAAATACAAGTTGTTCATTTCAGCTAGAACCTGCAGTGAATTATATGTATACGTATAGGCATGTTTTTTGCAGTTTTGCAAAAATTTAGGTAGAGGCACGTACAGTATGAGCCTGGGATGATAAATTCAAATGACTTTTTTGATGATGTGGTATGGCTATTAGCAAGTTAGCACAGTTTTACTGTTGACACAACTGGATTTTCAGAGTGAAATATGTCACTGTGTTTTGGGTTTTTAACAGAGCATTGCTGCATGATTGCTAGGGTGTTCTGGATGGTTGTCAGGGTGTTGCCATGTAGTTGCTAGGGTGTTGTGGGTGGTCTCTATAAATGGCTTGACTCTTTCAACAACCTTTCTCCTGTCCAATTGCTTATAAACTTTATAGCAGACCACTTCTCAACAAGGTATTGGCTAATTTAGTAATTCGGCTAATTTGAGTTATTAGGCTAACAAGCGACACTAATAACTGTAGTCACTTTTGTGTTTTAGCAGAAACGGTGGTTTTCGTGATACATTTGTGTAAGGGAAGCATGCTGACCTGACAATTTGAAGTGTTGTTCCTTATTAACTTGTTTTTATGGGCATATTACTTTGAGATGCATGTATAAATAAGTAAATACGCAAAGTACAAGGATTTCAGAGTGAGAGCCCTCATTTAGCCGAATGTTTTTCAGATGATTATGACTCTCCTCTGCGCTGAAACATAGTTTCTTCCCCCTCAAAGTGAACATGAGGCAGACGTGGGATTTTTCCTTTCTTAGCTCTCATCTTCTAATCACTGCACTGCACTGGGGGGCTGATCCTCTTTACCAGCGCCTTCATTTGTGCGCTTTATCAGCAAATCATTAAAGTTTTGATAAGCTGTTAAAGAAGATTATGCAGTTCTTTTAAAATCGTCTAATCTTTTTGCCAGGAGACTGAATATGGCAAACAAAAAGGCTAATAACAGGATTTCTGGAGTGTTGTGTTAAGTCTCTATAATTTCTCCTCTGCCTTCCTATTTATTAGCAAGAGAGAGAACGATTCAACTGTGAGGGCACCGATTCAGCTGTTCTGGACTGTATTTGAGCAAAAATGTACGGTTCTAGATGTTGATTGGTCTGATTGTTTATTTAATTGTAAATGCATGATCATTTTCTCCTATTTTTTATTTATCTTTGGTGTCATCTAATATTTAAAGTTGATATTTAAAAACAAATAATGTAATAACACTATTAAAGTGTAATATTTAGTCATATTTAGCAAATCTCAGAAATGAATGGTGAATTTTCATATTGTGCATTTGTAATGGTGCCTAAATTCACTTAGAAATTGAATAAATATACAATTTTAAAATCAAAAATATCTATTTTTAATATATTTTAATACCATTTATCATATTCAGCCGTAACATGAAAACATTTATTTATTTATTTGAGACATGCACTTTTTGTAAGTGTTAGCCCAAAAAATAAATATGTACATAAAAAAACACACACAAAAAAACACCATGAGACTAAAGAAAATAATGAGGAGGAAAATAATGCACACTTTCCCTATTGGCCGACATCCTTGTTTAGGATACAGCACAGATTTATTGACATTTTATTGCGAATAGTTGCATCAGCGTTCTCTCAAGGCCTTGAATGTTCACAGTCCAGTCTACATACATCACCCTCGCTGCGCTAAAACACCTTCTGTGAACAGACACACATGGTGAAGACGGTAATTGTGTGTTTGCTCCAGTAATAAATGCATCCCAAAATATATTTAGGCCTGTTTGATTCCCTGCGGGCGGCTTCGAGCAACCGATGGAGGATTCTCACTGAAAATAGCGCGTCGAGAATAATCAGGGAAACTTTGGACAACAAAACTGTAAACAAACACTTGTCTTATTATACTCCATCTTTTTCCTCAATATTTAACAGTTTTAGGTCAAATGAAATGTTTATTGTCATGATATAGATGCTAATAGGATTTCAGGATTGACCTGTGCAAGAACTTCACAATTTTTATGTTTTATTGAAGTTTTTGGTTACTTAGTACTTTTGAATGAACATTACAAAGTCTACAGACATTGCTGTTTTTTTTTGTGTGTGTGTGTGTGTGTGTGCGTGTGTACGGATGTGATTATTTGAAAGTTTGTCCTCTTGTGTATTAAGGAATTAACTATTTGAGATAAACCTCCCTCTAAACCGATGTTATTATTTCCATAACTTAAATGTGTTGTTTAGAAGTTAATGTGCCTGTCAGACACTGAAATGACACTTAAAATCAAATTTATTCTTTTGAAATTTGGGCACCAGACAGTTGAGCTCTTGTGCGTTTGGACGGCAGATATTCTGCTCTAGTGTGTCTGATTATTTAAAGGTCACCTAAATTTTTCCTCTAAGCCTCTTAGAAGCAGGAACAGTCAGATAGAGCGTGTCAGAGGAGTCGAGGGGGAAATTTGGCCATTGTGCGTGTGGAAATTGACCAGTGTAACGAGAGCGTTTTACATAAGCTCATAGACCGCAGGACTGGACTAATTCACTGTGTCTTTGTGCGGCTCATATTCTGTAATTCCTCTCCATCTGATTCTCCTCCAACACATCTCTATTGTGCATTTGATGTGACAGAGTCAGAGCAGAGACATGTTACCTTGACCTCCATCGTTGCCTCGACCTCCAGCCTTTTCTTTCATAATCTTCTGTTTCTCACATTCCCTCTGTGATGGGAAGCACTAATAGGGATGGGAATCATAAAGAAATAAAAAAATCCTGGTTCAGATCCTGATTCCACTTCCAGTTTCAGTTCAAGTTCTGCAATGATTCCATTGATTTTTTTAAAGGGGTGGTTGATTATGATTTTACTTTTTTAACTTTAGTTAGTGTGTAATGTTGCTGTTTAAAGTTACGACGCTCAAAGTTCAAAGCAAAGGGAGATATTTTATTTTACAGAAATCGCTTCTTAAGGACGCTGTAAAACAAACGGTTGGTAGGGACTACAATGAGCTTCTTCACGGGTTAGTGACATCACTAACCCTAAAATTGGCATAAACCCCACCCCCGGGAACGCGGTTTATAGATTATCATGACAGAATATGCTAATCACTGACTAGAAGATAGTTAACTCCTACATAAATTCATCAATTAACCATTCAGAAACATCCTATTGCATTCTACATGTTGTCACTTCTTCTTGAGTCTCAGCATCTTTGTCCGCGACTCCGGTTTGAACATAAAAGGCTAAAAGTTTTTGAAATATTCAGTGCGTGTCTGTGTGAGGTAATCGGAGCTGCTAACACACACAAGCTGTTGAAGCTCCACCCTCTGCGCCGGGAGCATCAGCTCATTTGCATTTAAAGGCACACAAAAACGGCGCGTTTTTGCTCATCCTCAAAAAGTGGCAATTTTAACATGCTACAAAAAAATAAATATCTGGGGGGTAATTTGAGCTAAAAATTCACATACACACTCTGGGGACATCAGAGACTTATTTTACAACTTGTGAAAAGGGCATTATAGGACCCTTTTAACAATTCCAATGATTCTTTCAATACATTTGAAGAAGGACCCCTCAAAATAATTAGTCCTAATTATATATTAAGGCTAAGGCACTACAGGAGAAACCATTGTTTTTTCATGCACTGGTCAATCTGGTTTGAATTGGACCACCAGGACCAGTTACATTTGGAACTAATTTGTGAGTCTTTTTGACTGATTCGTTAAAAAAGTCCAGCTCATAAGTGAAGTGAAGTGACATGAAGTTAATTTGTCCTCTGCATTTAACCTGTCCAAGTTAGTCACACATTAGGAGCAGTGTGTAGTGAACACACACACACACACACACACACACACACACTACACACTCGGAGCAGTGGGCAGCCTGGGGAGCGAATGGGGTTTAGGTGCCTGGCTCAAGGAACCATTGACCACAACTGCCCGAGTCATTTGTTCAAGAATCAAACTATACCAGACATATTGTATGTTTGTCATTGCATGTAATGAGATGTGGCCTAATGGTCAGAGAGTCAGACTTGTAACCTGAAGGTTGCGGGTTCGATTCTCAATACCGGCAGGAAAATGTAGATGGGGGAGTGAATTTCTCTTCCACCCTCAATACCCTGAGGTTCCCTTGAGCAAGGCATCGAACCCCCAATCGCTCCCCAGGCTACCCACTGCTCCGGGGGTGTGTGTCCATGATTTGTAGTGTGTGTGTGTGCTACTACTCACTGCTCCTAATGTGTGTGCTCTAACTTGGATGGGTTAAATGCAGAGGACAGATTCTGAGTATGGGTTACCATACTTTCACATCACGTGTCTTTTTATTAATTATTGGCACCAATTTCTGCCTCATAACATTCAGTTCAAACTTACAACTAAATACGATTTATTTTGCAGTGGTGCTGCAGATTCAGCATCAATGCAGAAAACAGAAGCGTTATCATAACCGAATGTCATGCAAATGATTCGTTTGCCATATTTTTTTGGAACCGGTTCTGAATAAGAACCAATTCTCGATTCCCAACCCTAATAGGCAGCGAGCCGTTTCATCACTGTACAAACCGAACCTTCAAACATATATTTATCTCCATTTGCGTGCATGTCTTTGTGTAAGCGCAGTGCTGGGTGAGGGGTTTCACGCTGGCAATAAAGCGCTAGAAGACGGACACATGCCAGCTGAGTTTGGAACGACACAAAAGACAAATGCTGTCATGTTTTAAACTGTTAAGGCCATTAAATTGTTTTCATTTCATCTTCCTCTTTGAAAGGCACGGAGGCAAAGCACACGGAGGTGCCAGGGTTATTATCTCTTATCTTTGAACAGCGGAAAATACTGCAACGCATAATAACCAAACAACTGCACACAATGTAAAATTTCATTATCAGGGTGTTAAAACTGGGTTGTACCCTGAAGGGGTCCCCACCACAGCTCTGAGCGCCAGCGTAATTATGTTTAATTAAAATACAACAGAGATCAACAGAATCATTTTCATTAGGAAATTATTAATGATTCTTCCGTAACAATAATTGATTGCAGTGAGCCAGGCTGTAAGAACAGACGGTCAGAGAGAGAGAGAGAGAGAGAGAGAGAGGGGGGGGTTGCATAATGTTAAGTTGAGCACACACACACATAAACATACACATTTATTGGACATAAAGTGTACTAACGAAGGGAATTGTGTTGAACATATACAGATTATATTTGACAAACTTAAACAACTAGTTAGTCATAGTTAGTATGACAGGAGGATTGAAAGTTAAAATAATGTCATTGCTGTTTTCAGCCTGTGGAAGCGGGCTGTGGAAGCACTGTCACAATGATGACGGTGCTTTGATATATAAAATGGCACTGTAATTACCATATTCATGCATCATTTTAATTAAACCATATATACCAAAACAACACATACAAAAAAAAAAAAAAAAACATGGTAATACTATGGTGCATATTGAAAAACAAACATGGTATTATCATTCTGAAAACACATGGTATTCAAAGACATAATACTATGGTAATTAAAAATCATGGTATTACCATTGTACATATTCAAAAGAAGCATGAAATTACCATGGTACATATTTGGAAAAACATGGTATTATGTTATATTACTGCATATTTTGTCAGTGTGTGTGTACAGCTTTAGTAGCTCTCTGTGTGTGTGTGTGTGTGTGTGTGTGTGTGTGTGTGTGTGTGTGTGTGTGTGTGTGTGTGTGTGTGTGTGTGTGTGTGTGTGGATCACAACCTCCTGCTGCTACTATTAATTATGATTCAATTGTGTAGCTCTGGAGCTGCTAAGAGTGATGTTCAACTCCCCCGTGGCATTTCTAATCAGCTCATGAAGTACCTGCACCTGGAGTGAGTGAATGTGTGTTTCAAGACTGTGAGTGTGTCTTGTGAGAGTGTGTGTGGGCTTGATGATTTAACCTGCATAATTGTATAATCGATGTTGAAAAATGCCCGTGCATCGATTTCCAGAGGGCAGACAGATCTCAGTGTCACTGTGAGAGCTGAGCTTTTTAACACTGTCTGGAGCCGAGCCTTCAAGAGACAGGAAACAATACACTTCCTGCATCCCACAATACATCAGCGGATTATTGCACAGCATCTGTTACTCTTCATGGAGGATAAATAATATAGTATATAAGCATGCTTTAAGCATGTCCTGGTTATATAAAGAAAATAAATGTAAAAAAATATATATTTTTTATTAATAATGATATAATAAAATATTAATTAATAAAATAGGGCTATGTTTTTATTTTATTTTTTAATGAATTGTGACATTATTTTAATGACAATTAAGCACAATTTCCCTCAATTTCTCATTACTGTATTTTTTTTTAAAAGTAATTTATTTAAAATAATTAAAAATCTTTATATTACAATAACTGTTTGCTAAAGTACAGTAATGCAAATAAAATTGGAACTATAAGAGTTAGAAAATTATTTAAAAAAAACCCACCTGGATACATTACAGTAATGAGATTTTGTGGGAAAACTTGCTTAAAATATCATTTCACACTGTAATAAACATTAAGAAGTTGCATAATCAGTAATAAAAATCACTAATTATATAATATAATATACAATAATAATAATAATACAATAATAATATACACTTGGGGTGGGATATGACATGGACCACACACCCTCCCTCCAGAATGATTGACAGGCCGAGTTTTTCAGTTTCCAGAGCCTGCGGCTGTCACAGAGACGGGTGTGATTTTTCAGGACACATATTTCCTTGATATTCAATGCATGTGAGATCAGTAAAATAGATGTCTACAGTAGAAAGAACAGCTATATTTTCATTGTTTATTTCTTCTTTGTGTACAGTGGGGTGACAATTCTTGATTTGTGTGCTGAGATTCTTCACACCCAATCTATATGTACCGTGATGCTCATTTCCCGTTTCTAAATCGGTAAAATCCACCCACGCAGTAGCTATTTTTCCATCTGCAGACATTTTTCACCATGTTTAAGCACATTATTGTGATTATCTATCTTGCGCCTTTGGACATCAGCATAAGTGGATTTAGAAGCTTTCCTGTGTGTTGATTTTAAGTTTGGACTCGAGTCGCTTTAAACACGGGCAAAATGGAGCACTTATCACCAAACGATTAAGAAGCGAAAGCTAATGTGATTATGAATATCATCATACGTTCTTACAGCATAATCAACAAGGAGCCCTTGAAAAAGAGTCGTTGACATATCTGTGAGTGTTTAACTATAGAATAATTGAATGGAAAATTACTCTCCTGAAAGAGCCTATATTCTTTTTGCCTTACAAGCTCTTGAACCCTCTGAAGTTTTAGAAATGAATAGAACAAATTGACCATTTAAAAACCAGGCATAAAAATGCTTTTATTCTTGGAGAAAGAAAAATTTGAGCGTCCAGTTTTATTATATAGGGAAATGTATACTCGTAAGGTTTTGGAACGACATGAGGGGTCAGTGAATGATAACAGAATTTCCATTCCCTTTACCGTCAGAGCCAACGGTGATGTACAGTAAATGTGTGAATGTCACGTGCGTGTGGCATTAGTGACCTATCGGAGGAGGTAACATGGAGGCTGACAGTAATGTTATGCTGCATAAAGAGTGCAGCCCTGCGGCCGAGGAGACGACATCCCTGGACCGCCATCCATCCTCACACAGTGGGTGGCTGGTGACCCGCGTGATGGTTTTATATCCATTTACTCTCTCTCTTTCTCTTCTCCCAAACCTGAGCACCAGATCACTTTATCCAGGATGTGTTTCGCTCAAATCAAATCTCTCTTTCTTCAGATCTAAACCATCCTCATGCTTTTATCACACAAGGGATTCGACAAGGAAATCTATCAGTTTCTGAGACTGGCTTCAAGAGGTTTTTAGGTAGAGAATGTATTTCAGAAGACTTTTCTTCATTGGATTTTTCATTACACACATACGTATTTAAAGATATGCAAAATTCTTTATGATTTATGAGTGATTTTGAGTTGTTGGTGAAGTATAATTGTGATGTTATTTGTGTATTTGCTCTAAAATTGCTTAAATGGGGTGATAATAAGAGAAACTATCAAATAAAATAAATGTTTATTAAGACAATGTCGCTAAATAAATCAGTAAAAATCTAGTTAAAAAGCATTAACAATCTTTCATTTGTATTCAGCAATCTTCATCAATCTGCAACAATTTAGTATTGTAAATGAATGAAATGACAACGGTCATTTTATTCAGAAACGTCCATAAAAAATTTAGTTTGAGTTTTTGACAAAGGACAGTTTGAACTGATTCACAGAAATTATTGGTAACACTTTACAATAAGGTTCATTAGTTAACATTATTTAATCGCACTACACAAATTAATAATGAACTGCGCTTCTACAGCATTTATTAATCTTTGTTAAAGTTAATTTCAACATTTATTAATACATTATTAAAATCAAGAGTTGTATTTGTTAACATTAGTTAATGCACTGTGAACTAACATGAAGAAACTATGAACAGCTGTTTTTTTATTAACTAACATTAAAAAAGATGAACAAATACAACAAATGTATTGCTCATGGTTAGTTCATGTTAGTTAATACATTAACTAATGTTAGCAAATGAACCTTATTGTAAAGCGTTACCAAATTATTGAGATGTCATAAAACAAATTTGTGAACCAATCTTTCAGACTGGTTAATGAACCCAATCCATTGATTTATTTAAAGGAGCTGACTCAAAGCAATAATTATCCGAATCAGACATTTTATTTTGCTCATTTTGTTTCAATAAATCACTCAACCCGAATAATAGTCATAATTATTGTGACATACTGTATGTTGTGTCGGTACAGTTTGCCTGTCCTTCTCACATTTATCCCTCAGACCATAAACAAGCCTCCTGACCACCCCATAACTAACGCTCTGGTTAACAACCCTTTCCTTTCTGCTCCATTCCTGTTCACTGCACTGCGGAGGGAGGGAGAGTTTGGGGACGAGGTGATGGTAGCGCCATCTGTCCAGTCTCTGTGGGTATTGTCATAAAGAGAGCCTAATGTTGTCATCATCCTTACATGGCAGAGGTCATTACCGTTTATAGAGGCACATGAAACTTTATGGCACATGAACTTATGCTGCCATGATGTGAAAAGCAATGAAACAGGATCTGAACAAAATCCGCACAATGATCCTGCATGAATTGCTACGCAAATTAAGTAAGTAAAATGTATTCTTTGAGATGTAGTGGTGAATTTGTGTATATTAATAATAAATAAATAAAATATATATATTTTTAAATGCATAAGTACAAAAATTCAAGGCTACTGCAGAAAGGGGGTGCTATGCAAAAGTGTTGTTCCAAATAAAAATGACAGTTGCAAATCATGTTATAACTCGTTTTAAAACCCTCAGTGTCCCTAATATGCTTTTTCAAATTTTACCTTTCATGCCGTGTGTAATATAGCTGTTTGTGAATGTAAAAGGTCTGCAAAGTTTTAAAGATCAAAGTGCACGACAAATAAAGTTATTGTCTCCTAAAAGAAGAATTGATTCCGAACTGCGGAAATGAGTTGTCAGCAATTCCAGTCTCACTTCCTGTTACAAACTTATGTAATATTGTAACGCATTTGCATAATTCCAGCCTGTTGTTTTTATTGTCTGCCTGCGAAGAGCGTCTACTTTGACCCGCACTTTGACTCTGTAGTTGTAGCTGAGGCCTGGAAGAGTTTGGTTTGTGTTGTTGACATGTTGAGAAGATGCTGTTTTCAGCGCTGCGATTCCACTTCGCATTCACTTCAAAAGGGTGAGGACTCGCGCTAGAATTTATTCTGGAAAAAAAAAAACGATGCTAATGTTACTGTTTGTATCAAGCCTCTGGTTCTGAAATTCAGATATGGTAATGGATGTTTTGTTTCTGACACGCGCTGTAAGCGGTAAACCAATCACACCAGACTGGGACATCTGACCAATCAGAGCAGAGTAAACCAATCACAACAGGCTGGACCATCTGACCAATTAGAGCAGAGTAGACCCATCACAACAGACTGGGACATCTGACCAATCAGAGCAGAGTAGACCAATCACAACAGACTGGGACATCTGACCAATCAGAGCAGAGTAGACCAATCACAACAGACTGGACCGTCTGACCAATTAGACCAGAGTAGACCAATCACAACAGACTGGGACATCTGACCAATCAGAACAGACCAATCACAACAGACTGGGACATCTGACCAATCAGAGCAGAGTAAACCAATCACAATAGGCTGGACCGTCTGACCAATCAGAGCAGAGTAGACCAATCACAACAGACTGGGACATCTGACCAATCAGAGCAGAGTAGACCAATCACAACAGACTGGGACATCTGACCAATCAGAGCAGAGTAAACCAATCACAACAGGCTGGACCATCTGACCAATTAGAGCAGAGTAGACCCATCACAACAGACTGGGACATCTGACCAATCAGAACAGACCAATCACAACAGACTGGGAAATCTGACCAATCAGAGCAGAGTAAACCAATCACAATAGGCTGGACCGTCTGACCAATCAGAGCAGAGTAGGCTCAAGGTTTTCAGACTCTTTGAGAAATGGGGTGATGTGCAATCTATATTATGAGAAAATTAAAACTGTTTTATGACCTGTAAACCTACTGTAGGAGACCTCCAAAACAAAATGAGGAATCTTTAAAATAGCATAATAGAGGAATTTTAAATGACTATATAAACAGGAAATTGTTCCGTATTTATATGTATTTGTTTGTTTTTAATGAATACTACATAGGAGATATTTGTGGGTTTATGTTCCACAGCAATCTTAACAGCTGTACGCATGAATTTTGCTGCCATCATTATTTTTGCAATTCAGTTTTGTGCCACTAGTGGTGCAGAAATGACACAAATCACACTTTCACATCCGTTCGCGGCGCCACTACACTCGGATCGACGATCAGTTGCAGGTTTTCATCCACTCTCTGTGTGTGCTTACAAGAGAGGGTGATTTCTGGGTTCCGGTCGCCGCGAGGTCGCCTGCTTTTCACTCGAGCCGGGCTTCGGCTTGATTTAAAGACCGTTAGGAATGGCAACAAGAGGGAGAAGACAAAAAAAAGACGGTCGACAAATCAACTCCCGCCGATGCCTCTCAAGGTTTCAACTGCAACCTATTCAGGAGGAGAAAAGAGAAAAATATATACACACTCTATCCTGTCAGGAGCTTTTGGCTTATCTTGAGTGACTGTCAAGGCTGGGAATATCAGGGAATGGACAGAAACATATAAAATTAATAAGCTCCTGGATGTTGTCGGAAGTTATGATGCTTCCATAAATCCTGGTTTGATCAGAGAGGACAAGGCTTAAAGCCGGAGCCGCCTAACGCACACGGCGAGTGTGTTTCGGCCTGGCTTCTCATTCTGCCGTGGAGATAGACGCCCTTAGCTGGCGAAATAAGATTTATCTTCCTTCCTCCCCCTTTCATGACTGACAAATCTGAGAAAGCTGGAGGCGACTCGGCAGCCATTACTACCTTAAATAAAGGGCATGGGCTCAGCAAGGTGAAACTTGGGCCAAAGGCACGAAAAATGTGCAGAAGAGAAAAGAAATTGGCGCTTACTTATCAGTTGTACGTCCCGTGTTGGGTGAAAGGTCGAAGAGCTTTTTGTTTGTTTGTTTGTTTCTTATAGCAAAAGGATGGATGCTATCTGTCCCAGCATCCAAACGGCGAGGCTTTCTGGAGTGGTGCAGGTAATATTTCATGTCAAGAATTAGGCAAGTGAACCTCTGTGGTT
This sequence comes from Abramis brama, assembly GCF_963993115.1. NCBI lineage: Eukaryota > Metazoa > Chordata > Actinopteri > Cypriniformes > Leuciscidae > Abramis > Abramis brama. The sequence continues at coordinate 6,996,768 of NC_139979.1, forward strand.
TTTTTCAGTGGGTGGCGGAGAGAAACATTGATCATCGTCTCGGCAGCGAACACCGATGCGTTGGCTTTTTCAAGAGGATGTTCTGTGTCGCTAGTACATTCATTGCAGGGTAATTAAATGCTGCAGTTGTGTGTGTGTGTGTGTGTGTGTGTGTGTCTTTCATACAGCTTGAGTGTGTAAGAGGTTGCAGTTGTTACTAGGAGAGAAAACTAAACAATAACAATGCTTGCTGGACCAGATTAGAAAAACTGTATTTCAATTTGAGGATTTGTATTGAGAATGTGTCATGCTTTCTGGGCATGCCAATACAAAATGACTCACAAATACAATTGTAATGATTGCACAGAAGAAATCACAATAAATAATGCAATTAAAACCATAACTGAATGAGTCAGATATGATGTATATGTGAGCACTTCTTTCTTTCTTTTTAAGTTACACCAGTTGTCTTTAGCCCAATGGAATTGGACTTTATATTGATACCTATTTATGGATTCATAAAGTGATTAACAGGCTCTTTTTGTTATGTTGTGTCATTAGTGATGCACTGATATTAAAATGTAATTCTGATAAGCTGATCAATCTTTTCATGTTTTGGCTGATTACCAATATTCTATACTGTTTTATCAAAAAACACTACTGTTCAAAGTTTTTGAAAGAAGATATGTTTATGCTCACCAAATCTGAATTTATTTGATCAAAAATTAAGTAAAAATAGTAATACTGTGAAAATGATTACAGGTTAAAATGACTGTTTTCTATTCAAATATTGTTTTATATGTAATTTTTTCCTGGAATGAATTTTCAGCATCATTACTCACATGATCCTTCAGAAATCATTCTAATATGCTGATTTGCTGCTCCAGAAACTTTTCTTCTTATCATCAGTGTTGACAATAGTTGTGCTGCTTAATATTTTTGTGGAAACCTTGATCATTTTTTCAGGATTCTTTAATAAATAGAAAGTTCACAATAAAGCATTTATTTGAAAAATAAATATTTTGTAACATCACAAATTTTTTGCTGCCACTTTTGATAAATGTAATGCATCCTTGCTGAATTAAAGTGTTCATTTTAAATCTTACTGACCCCAAACTTTTGAATAGTCGTGTAAAGTAAAAACAAACTGCTGTTGTGTTTGTTGTTAATATCATTTGGTTTGCTTAAGTTGTGTAAAAAATACTTAAAGGGGCATTCCACCCATAGGAACATTGTTTTTTATTTAAAGTGGGTCATATATGTAGTCGAAATGTAAAATAAATTTTGAATTTGGTGCCTTCGTGACCGAGGAAAGACAAAAAATAACTTCAGGACGCATTTGTATGAAAGACAACAACTCCCACAATGCACCACATTGCACAGCTCCGCAAGCCACTCCCACTAATCCAGAACAGCGCATATCTGCATATAAGAGAAATCACTCTTCCGTCTACAAGGCTAGCTACCAGCAGAGCTTGAAATTCATTTCACACAAAATGTCTAGTTAGTTGGCGAACTCATTAGTGCATTACTCCTCGTTTTTATTTCTTTCGAAAAGGTGAATTATTGCATGGTACCGGGATGTTCAGTCAGAACATATGCGGTGCGAAACTAGGATAGTTCACAACACAAACGTCCGTGTCCTCGTCTGATTCAGAGATTTCGTCCAGGCGAAATTGTCATCGTTGAAATTCTTTGCCGCAGACGGACTCTATCTCTGTGTTCGTAGTTGCATAGTGAGATCACCGGCGCCACCAGTCCGCCCTAACTCGAGCCAGTCCGGGCTCCTCGTCCGCGGCAGGCAGGTCTTCTGCCTCGGCTGCTCTTCGCTATAATGCGGCTTGTAAAGGTAGCCACAAACACCTGATTCAAGCATCAGACTTCCGAAATCCTCTTCTTCTATATCATATTGAGCACTCTCCTCCGCTATTGTCATAACTTTACATCTGTCTCCACAGCGCCTGTTAGCTTAGCTTCAAACAAGATGGAGGATATTGCTTTCAGTTTCAGAGAGTAAAGTCCCACCCACTGATCTGTTATAGGTCTGTAGCGTGAGCAGGTCCCGCCCCTGGGAAAGATTGGAGAGATGAGGAACTAGTGCTTGTAGTCTCAACAGAAATCCCCCCCTCTTACACTTCCTCCGACAATGACGCAAAATGACGATTTTTGCGTCATTGTGGGAGGAAGTGTAAGAGGTAAATAACGGATTTCTCCCGTCTCAGGGGAAAATGAGAGAGTGTTGCACGACCATTCGATAGTATGACTGGGTTTCTAACAATGCAAAGCTTAGTGCAAATGGGTGGAGTGTCCCTTTAAAGGTGGGGTATGTGATTCTCTTTTTTGTCCATTTTTTCTAAATCACTTGAAATCCTATTCCTAACCCACTTACAGCCACTGAGTTAGAAGCACTGAAATGAAAATTAAACAATTTAATCATCTGTGGAATGGGCAGGACTCGAAAAACTCCAGCCAATCATTTCCAAGACCACCTAGAGTCATACCCCCTCCCCCCATCCCCCTCCCATCCATTGCGTGTCCATGTTCTTCGAATGGGTGGATGGAGTCAGGGCCAGCGTTGGAGGAAAGAAGGTAGGACCATTTGAGTTGTGTATTTTCAAAATCTGCCGGCCGTTTTGCAAATCTCATACCCTACCTTTAATTATGCTTTATAAAGCCCCTTGAGCGCTTGAAAATTATTATTTATTATTTAAAAGCTGTTGCTATCATTAATAAATGGATTGGCAAGATACATTTGGTCATGTGATATCAATGGTGGCGCTTATGAGGAAGTGACCCGTTCGTGTCCTGTAGACGCTTTTTCTAGACGACTAATACTTTTCATTTAAAAACTATTTTTCAAAAATACTACTTGTTTTTTGTGTGTAAAACTTTTTGAATTAGCACTAAAAATGATTATGTACCTTTAACTGTGAGCTAGAGGAGATTTCCACAGCTTTCACAGGTCCTGTAAATGCATTCTGTGAATAAGTGTTTTCTAGGAAATAATTGAATTGAGTGTTTGACGTCTGCGCTCTGGGTGCTTTACTGCTGAACTGGTTCTGAGCGGAAGTCTCTCAGATTATCCTGTGAATTGCTCTACCTGTGAAGTCTCCGGTTCGCCGATGGCTCTTCTGCATGAATTATTCAGATAGGCAGAGTCCTCACAAAATGCTCGTGAAGGAAGTGAATTCTGCTCACTGGTAAACAGATTTTAGCGATTTTCTGCTCCGAATCCCTTCTGAGTTGAGTTGTGCCTCTGTGCCAGTGACGGATAATTACATCACATCTCTTTTTCCTCTCCAGACCTGTTCAAACTTTCCCCTGAACCCACTGCAACCGCTCCACCACTCCGTCTGCATCCAGAATCACCAGTCAGGGGCGCAGGGACGATCTGAAAAGTGGGGGAGACATATTATAAACCTTATAAACGTGGCTGATGAATATTGAATAGGCCAGTAGTCAGTAGTAACTAGTTTGCTGAAAGACTGGTAAGTGGGTGTGAGACATGGTATTACCACTTACATCTAGTCTCCAGCCATATCAGTAGTGTGAGGGGAAAAAAGTCCCTTTATATGACCAGTTGAATTCTTTCTTTCTTTCTTTCTTTCTTTCTTTCTTTCTTTCTTTCTTTCTTTCTTTCTTTCTTTCCTTACAGTAAATAATTATTACATATTTATTACAATTATTTAGTCATTAATCAAATAAATACACATTTACACGTCAATATTTACTTAGTACAATTTATTACAAATAAATAAATGCAATTCATTAATGATAAATAGTTATTAAATTGATTGATTGATTTATTAATAAAAAAATAGAAATGGCATTTTGATAAATATTTACTACAATACAATTTATTTATAGTAAATATTTATCACATTTCCAATAAAATAAATTAAATACTTATTTACACATCAATATTTATTTATTTATAATAAATATTTATTACATTTATTGATTTATTTCTTATTTAAAAATATATTAAATACATATTTATACATCAATATTTATTTACTACAATTATGTATTAAAAATAAATAAATTACAACAATTAATTTATAATAAATATTTATTAAATTGATTTATTTATTTCTTATAGAAATGGAAGTGGCATTTTGATAGATATTAACTACAATAAGATTTATTTATAGTAAATGCTTTTTTAAATTTCCAAAATATAAATAAAATACATATTTACACCTATTTATTTATTTATAATAATTAAATACATTTTGATAAGTAAATATGTATTTAATTTATATTATTGGACACAATTGATATTATGGGATGCAAAATAAATACGACACATTTCTGGCATTGGTAACTGAAAATGTTTCCTTTTGCATGATCATGCATCAACTGATAGGTGTCGTTATAAAGTCCAAGATGACGTCCATATCGGCTAGCACAATTAAAAACAACCCTAACCCTTTAAACATAACATAAACCATAAACCTGCTGTGAGACGTTGTGGTTCAGTCAGTGCAGCTGATGCATGTGTGTGTAGTGTGTTGTGGGCTGCAGTCTGACCTTCACCAAGGCATTATTTGGGAGGGCACATCTGAAACCGCTGACCCGTACTGGGCCGCACTAGAGAGGAAACACAGCAGACATGAAGGAGTGGCGTTTGGCTGGAGCCCAACCACGGGAGAACACCCGACCCGCTCACAGCATGGGCACGTGTGTGTGTGGTGTGTGTGTGTTTCAGATATTATGGACAGTGTCATAAAACGCCTACTGGTGCAATACAGAGGGTTCAGAGTATCTCCAGCATTCCAGGGCAAATAGGAGGAAAGGACACACACACACAAAAAACTTGATAAGAATGAGGTCCAAACTAAGGCCGGAATGTGTCTCACTTATTTACATGACATACCTAAGAAAAGATTTATTACTTAGATGTTTCATTTTAATATCGTTAATCACCATGTCCAGGTGTTTCTCACGAATTTCCTTAGGAACAGACACGGTCTGAGAATCAGAAGAAGCAAACATCTCCATTTTGCTTGCCTCCAATGAAGTATGAATGTGATTTTTCTCTGACTTTGGTGTCTTGGCAAATCAGAACACACTTTGAGACATTTCTGAGACCACCAGAGGACACTCATGTGAGAATACTGCTGTTTTTCTCAGGAGACACATTTGAGATAATGAGATTTGGGATTTTTTTGGGATCATGGCCAATACAAGCATAGTTTGAGAAACTGTTGAGATCATTAGAGGAAACATTAAGTCTATGAAAACAATTGACAGATCTCATTTGGGATTTTTCTTTCACAAAATATACTTTATGATAATTATTTTTGGCAAGATGCAAAGACAGATGGATATTAGAGAGGCAGATGTTATGTAATCAAATAGCAATTAATCATTTTAATCCATTTCTGTTCAATTTCAATTTATTTCTGTCATCAGTTTGAAAACTAAATTTTTATATAATATACTGGTTTCATTCATTCATTCATCAGAAGCTTCATTTCAGAGCAATATAAAAAGTTACCGCTATTGAGCCGTTCATTTGCTCAATGATGTTTCAACTGGAGTTCATAGGCTGGTATTATTGTTCTCTCCCTCCAGATTAAAGCTAAAACAAGCATTTCCCACATGTCATAGCATTTGATAATATTTGCTTCCAATCGTCAGAGGACTCGCACTGCTCCTATTAGTGAACATTAGCCGTTTAAAGCTGTTTACACACTGCAATCAAGGCCATTGGCCGCCTTTACCACTTCACAGATAAATAAAGCACAAAGTTTGTTTTCCTACTTTGTCTTTGAGCTCCTTCTCAGCAGAGGAGAGGCCAAAACCCCAAAGACGGAGGCAGGGAACACTCCTGTACCGCAGCTTTGTCATCACGCTTGAAGAATTTCTGTTTAATGTACTGTAATGTGGAATTCAGCAGGGACCAGTTTAATTGAGTTTTACACAAACCAGTTGGGAGCGGCGCTGGAAGCTAGGTGATGTTGAGGTTCTTAATCTGTCTCTCCGTAGAGGGTTGTTGACGAAGTGGTTCTTTCTCTTTGTGCGGGGAAAAAAGAGGAAGCCTAGGAAATGATACATCCGTGGATAAAACCAATTGGCAACCCTCAAAGGGAACGAGGTTGATAAGACAAATCCAGCACTTGTAGAGAAATAAAAGAATCCAACTGTTCATTAAAGGCGGAAACAAAACAGGCGATTGAGAAGGCAGGCCGGCTGGTCGAAAGAGGAGAGAGAGAGAGGCAGACAAACAGAGATGGCTCCTATCAGAGGAAAGGATTGGAAAATAATCAAGGATTTGTGAGCTGAATAATAACCAGACAAATACTGATTTTTTTTTTTTTTTGGTTCCCGCTTTCGCAAAATTAGGAAGGATGGACCACAATTATCTGACGCAGGACGCCTTTTAGCTGCACTTCCTCCTAATTATGAAAGATAGCTCAAATCTAGAGCTTCAGATGTTTCATAAAAGCACTTGGAGATTCAAACTTGCTGCCAAGACTTCAATGTGCCCATAGGACAGAAAAATCACAAAGGAGATCTCTTTAATATCTCAACTGTTTCTCCTAGAGAGCGAAGAGATTAAATGGAGGGCGAGTGGAGACTTCAGCAACATCACAAGTCCTCTGGGTTCGGTCCAAATTCTGAGCTCGGAACCCTCCCCTCGGACAGCACGCCAAATATGCATAACCTTTACTGTAGCTGATTATATGTAAGTGTGATACATTGATATTTGGTTATGTAACATTTGCCTGTCTTTCTCTGCATCTTGCTGTAAATAATTAGCATAAATCTTCTTGTAGGGGGGGAAAAATACTTGACTGGTGTCATGAAAAATTCTAAATGAGACAGTGATGAGACTGAATGGAGAGCAGATGGAGACTTCTTCAAAATCCAGAAGTTTCCCCTGAGAAAAAGACTCCAGTAATCTCACATGCGTCTCCTCTAGAGTTTCTAATAAGGTCAACAATGTCATTAAAATGATAGTTTGGCATTTGAGTTTATCTTGTGAAGAAAAAGACCACATAATATCGTTTTAATATCTAAATAGTTTTCCTAGACCGCGATAAAATTGAATGGAGTGCAGATGGAGACTTCTTCAAAGTTCAGATGTTTCTCCTGAAAAAAAGACCTCGATTATCTCAAGTGTCTCATCTAAAGTTTCTAAATAGGTCAACTATATCATTTAAATGATAAATTGGCATTTGAGTATATTGTTGGAAAGAAAAATCCCAAATGAGATCTTTTTAATAAGTCAGTTGTTGCTCCTACAATGCAATGAGATTACATGGAGACATTTTAAGGATTCTGCTTATGAAAAAACTCCAGTGATCTCACACAAGTCTTTAGGCATCTCAATAATGTCTCAAACTGATTTGCCAAGATACTAACATCTGCAGTCAAACGTCAGAAACCTCGATAATTTCTCATCAAATTCTCAGGAGACCAGATTCAAAATCCATGCTATCGACATGAATCATATTGCTCTGTACTCTTACTGAATGTTGACTAATGTCTTTGTAAGAAATTTTAGGAGAAACATCTGTGACATTGCATAAATGAGATGGTCATCATGTCTCCTCTTCTATGAAAGAGCAACCTCTGAGCAACTTAATTTTCCAGTGGTTATTAACATGACACGTGAATCTAAAAAGCAATTTTAAAACATTTGGAGCGTGTGCAGAATAAGTAGATGAGCGAGGATGTGTGACCGCGGTACTTCAGCTGACCATAGCTGTGTAGTGAGAGACCGTCCAGCTAACGGTGATATAAACACACACACACACACAGATAGAGGGCTCAGGAAAGGCAGGGGCCATAATCAACGCTTGTTTGATCTGCATGCTTGGACATTCCATGGCTGTTTCGTGTGAAATAAAGCCATTCATCAACACATCAATAAAAATATAGAGCAGATTATTATTGCGTTGGCCGCCCCATACAGCTTCAGTCGTAAATAATGGCCTGCCCGCCACTGCTTATATTAATTAGAGGTAGAATGCAGATAATGCGAAGGCTCTTTTATTGCGGCGAGCTGAATCAATTTTACAGTGTTATTCAGACTCGCACAAGGTCAGGCAAAGTTGTTGAGACAAGATGTGTCCCTTGTAAAACAGGGTTTTTCTGATCAGCCCCTGCGCTCTGCAGTGAGGACAGATACAGAGATTGAACTTCTTGATGCGCTCAATACCTTTGCATTGATACTTGACTGGTGTCATGCATGCTTTCATGTTTATGTGTATCTGGTGGGACATGAGTGACCGAAAAATTGCTCACAGGTCAGACAGCAGGGAAAAACACTGCTAATGCAAGTAAGAAAATGCAACTAACCATGTGATCATCCAAGTTAGGAGGACAGAATGAATAGGTTAATCAACTTTTAAAAGGGAGAAGAAAACACTTCCTGAATCTTTTGTTGTTGATGTCAAAGTTTGTGTGTTCAGACTATGTAGTATTTTTTAATTATTATTTTAATGGTATTTCAAACTGTTTGGTATCACTTTCATCCTAAAAAAAAACATGAATGTATGTTAACATGGATAATCATAGTTTGTGCATTTTTATGAATTATTAGATTAATAAGTACACTGCATTTCGAAAGTTTGGGGTCATTTTTTTTTTTTTTTTTAAGAAATATATTTTTTATGCATGCAAGGACACATTAAATTGATCAAAAGATGCTTATGTTAAAAAATATTTCTATTTCAGATATGCTCTTTTCAACTTTCAACTTTTATATTCATAGAAATTCTATATGAAAAATCAGCACAACTGTTTTCAACTGTGATTATAAGAAATGCTTCTTGAGCATGAATCAGCAAATTAGAATGATTTCTGAAGGATCATGTAACACTGAAGACTGGAATAACTGTTTAAAAAAAATTCAAAGCTGAAAAACTTTAGCTTCGTCATCAAAGGAATAAAAAAAACTCTTTATAATAATATTTTACAGTATAACTTTTTTACCGCAATTTAGTGAGCATAAGAAGATGCTTATTCAAAAACATAAAAAATATTTTAACCCCCAGTTTTTAATGGCAGTGTGTGTCATATTTATCATAATATTTATATTTTATTATATTTTTGTGTAAAATATTATATTACAGTAACCTAACATAAATATTATGAAAAAATAATGTAATATTTTATGTTTCCTTTTGCCTAATAATTGACAGTATACTTCTTCATCTTCTTCTAGTCTTTTTAGCAATAGGCCAGAGGTTTAGAGAGCAAACCGATGTGCTGAATCTTAATTTAAGCTGGATTTAACATGCTCAACCACTGCTCACACTGTTCGCTCTCTCTCTCCAGTAAAGTCATCAGATTAGATGACAAAAGCACTATTCTACCACTCTGGAATACCTTCATAACTCCCCAGTTACTTCTGGGAACAGGTTTAACATGGTTTTGAGTGGTTCAGATGACAAATTCCAAAATCCTTTTTTTTCTTTTGGGGAATTCATTATTGATCAGATCAGTGAATGAGAACCACTGCTTTAGGGGATTCACTCCAGTGTTTCAGTGCAGTTATCTTTCACATAACTTTACAGTGTGTCTCTGCAAATCTCTGGTCTAGATCATTTCAGTTTGTTTCAGAAATGACTAAAAGAACTCAAATGCCTATTTAGTTTTGACAAATGACTTTATAATCTCATTAAATAACAGTGTTCATAGCTCCAGGAGAACCAGTACATTTCAGTCTGTTTGGATAAAATAGTGCAATAGTGCCTGGCCTCTTTTTCAGAAGTGCTGGTTCCGGAGGTACATTTTTTCCATTCATTTTTTTTTTTTTAAGAGTTATAAATGAACCAAGCCAATGAGCTACGAGGTTAATCACCACACTACAAACTTTGATTTGAAGCAAAAAAGGTTTTTAAAATGGGACAAAAAGACAAAGGTACACTTAATGACTAAAAAAAGACTTTTAACTACAAGCTTTGCGAAAAGCATAATCAAATAAAAAACAATATAAATATAAATATATATATATATATAATAATAACAATATAAAACTACTCATTTACAAATGTTGAATCGTTTATTGCAAAATATGCATAGATACACAAATATGTAAGTATTTCGAGATCGACTCAATTATGTCATTCGCAGTACTTCTTGGGAGTGGGCGGAGCTAAAGAGCTATTTTGGCACTTAATGTAGTTTTTCACCAGGAATTCAGCTGTTAAACACGATTATTTTCAAAATAGGCTGAAATAATGCGGGCTTTGGGCTTCAACAGAAGCAAATACCACAGATTAAAGGTGCAATATGTAAGAATATTTGTAATAAAATATCCAAAAATCACTTGCACAGTATGATACTGTATATTTCCTGCAGTTGTGTACTTACAATATCCCAAAAGTTCCCAAAGATTTTTAATTTCAGAGAAATTCCAATTTTAAATAATGGCTCGTCCCTGGTCATTGTCGCCTGTCAATGAATTAATATCCACGTTATCCCTGATTTCCGCTCGTACTGCCATAGTAACCATGGTGACAGACATGGACAACTGCGTTACGTCTAGTCGGACGCTCATGCTGTTGTTGTTTCGTTCAAACATTATGGATCATGGCAAGAAGACTTTGGGACAAAAGGAGAACTAAAACGAGGATCAATATCGGCGTGGCGTTTTCGAGATGCCGAGAGCTCCACGTCCGCGACTAACTTCGACTTGACACTGAGCTTCAGTACTTGACAGATATGCCGACATGTGAGCAAATTTACATAAAACGAATCAATGTCAACATGACGAAATGTTATAATATGATCAGTATGTTATTCTAATGTTGATCTAGCTTACTGCTTATCTCATATAGCCAACAAACTAACACATAGAATAACATAACTTACAACACACTCAAATGCAGTTTAGTATGATCGTGTAGACCAAGTAAAACAGTGCTGCGTTACCTCACAAGTTTCATTCGTCAAATAAACTGACCTGTGTGTAGTAATTCAGCACTTGCGGGTAAGTTAGCTCGGTAGAATGAAATGTCCTTATTCCTTTATTATACGCGTGACTCGCGTGTGGCGCTGATATCTGTCTCTCATTAGCATTCGCACCTTGCTTCATACCACAGTCATGTTAAAAAACATCAATGTATTCACTCATCCATAAACATTATTAGATCTATCGGCGTGTCGTCAAGTTCCATAATTCCGCTTAGCGTCATCAACCTACGCCTTTGTTATTGTAAGAGGTTAGCGACCCCTACTGGCGAAAAAAATTACATATTGTAGCTTTAACAACCTCGAAGCTCACAGTAAGGCTGTCTTTAAAAGCTTACAAGTTATTGTTCAAAATCAATTTCCCTATGAAGAAAATGAATGGAGTTTTTACTTCCGGAACCCGAGTGTTTCCCTCTAAAGTGACATTCAGCACTAATTTTCTATAGTCCCTTTGAAGGCCACCTGTAGAGCTTCCTCTTTCTGCAGTAACTGGGCTGAAATTATGCCATTCTCTGTCCGTGAATATCACACTGACCTGCTGTCTGCAGTGAATATCTCCATCTCTCTCTCTTTCTCTCTCTCTCTCACTTACTCTCTGCCCGCTGATCCGAGCGCTGACTCCTGTTAAATCTTGATTATGGATTCTGTGACATTGTAAATGACGGGTGGATCGGGTGGGATGTCTCGGATTAATCGGCGGGCACGGATGCAGATTCTGTCAGTAGACTCCATCTCGAGCAGAGAGGCTTCATTTCCACTCGGCCGCCCCCGTTGTGCATGCAAAGCAGATTTAGTGATAGGTAATCCATGTAAGGTTTTTAGCACAGCTTTTCAGAGGATTGGAGAAAAATTATGTACGTTTTAAAGGAAGAGTTCACTCAACAATCAACATTTAACTATCATTAAATGTCATTATTTGCTCGTGTTGTTCTGATCCCATGTGCTGGTATTTTTTAAGGTGGATCACAAAAAGGAGAATTTTTTTAAGAATAGCACTATGAACAACATTATATAGACAGTTAATATGAGTTATACAGACTACTTTCATGGTGCTTATTGTCATTAAGTGCGAAAAAAAAAGATGCTTAAAGTTTTCTCTTGATGTGTTCCACTGAAAAAATAACTTCAAATAACAGGCTTGGAACAACATAAAAGAAAATAACTATGAATAACAGTTCCTAGTGACCATCACAGGCTCCAGAAATGACCAAAAAAAAATCTTCTAAAGTATAAAGTACTTATGTGCTGCATTAAGAGTCTTTTGTATGTCATACCATGGCTTTGCACAAGGAAATTGGATGTTATTGACTGTAAAACTATCAGATCTTAAATCTTATTGTCCATTTTACATATTTGAATTGGTGGGGTTGCAAGACCAAGCCTATCAATGTTTTTTTTGTGTGTGTGTCCAATGCTATGAATCTTGAGATGCATCAATATGTCATTTGTGAATTTGAACAAAGGTGAATGTGAATAGCATTTAGCTTCAGCTGGGGGAATTAACCTACATTTAGAATTCAATTTACAGCAGGGGAATTAAATTTACATTTATCAGATAAACTGATCGAATGGCTTTAGAAATCGTATATAGCAAATGGGTTATATGGACTGCTTTTATAGTTTTATGGTGCTGTTTTACCATTAAGCACAAAAAATGATTGATCTTTTGGCCTATTTATAGGCCTATTCTAAAGCCATGATTGGTTGGTGTAAGTAAAGCAATGAGTGTTTGCACACGTGAGGAGTTAGCGTGAGGCACTGATGAATTAGTGTGGCATTTTGATAGGTTGTGTTTAAAAAAGATACTTCCTGTTAGATTTTTTTTGCGTTAGACAGTGAATTGTGTGTTGTAGTTTGCAAAAAGTGTTTTATAAAATTTAAAACTGAGTCGAAGGCCGAGAATTAATGGATGGTTTTGCAGATTTGGTGTGTGGTTCTGGTGTTTCAGTGTCAGGTTTCAGAAATTGTGTGACAAGTAAGGATTTTGTGTGTAAGCAGTTGAAAAAAACAGGTTTGGAACAACATGAGAGTGAGTAAATAACGACAGCATTTCATTTTGAGATGAACTATCTCTTTAACATGGCGACTATAGTGCCTCAAAAATGTTTCAAATGGGAGGAAAAGCCATCTTATTCTTTCCTCCACCTTCTCTTTCCGCCTACAGAAGCGCCTCCAGCAGTCTCCATCTCGATCCCAGAGGACCTGAACTTTGCTAGAATATTCCTGAATATCACATTCTTCCCAGCTCTCTCCCTCCCCCTCCGCCTTGAAAAAGTTTGTAGCACCTGTCACCTGTCAAGCGTCCGGTTATTTTCTGTCGGTTTTATACTGCTCTTTCATATTATGGCTCATTAAAGCGCAGCGCGGTCCACGGCCGTATTTACATAGCGCTGGCGGGAGAGTTTTAATTTGCACTGGTACTGAGCATGACCGTAACTGAGGAGTGCAGTGCCACAAAATGACTTTTCTCACTTGACATCCCCCTTAGAAAACACCGAGCCGGGCTTAATTGCTTGAACAGGGCCACAAAAGATGGAGACGGAGCCCCTCGCCGGGGGACCTGGGGGCCGCTGCCCGGCTCCTCATTGGTCCTGGGCGTTCTCGTGAGATATTATTTTACAGCATGTGACCATCCCATTAACCCTTTCAAAATGCCTCACATTCTCTTTGGCTACATCTTTATTTTTTTCCACATGAATTCATGGTTTTCTGACCCAGCGGTTTTCTGTATTTCATGATTTCCTAATATTAATGCATGTTTTGTGTCTTGGACATAAAAATTACATCATGAAAGATGAACATTCTTGTTTAAGGATCAACTTTGTCTTGGTTGTTTCTCATAAAATTCCATAGGAGAAATATTTTTTTTTTTTTAAGATCTCAAAAGTCTCAAATTTGATCTCTGTGTAATTGCTGTTTAGGAGAAATCATTGAGATACTAAAGAGATTTCTCTTTTGATTTTACTTTCCTAAGGAATTACATTGTGGAAAAGACTATTGTTAAGAATATTTTGTTTCATAGCTCAGTTTTCTTGAGTTCTCAGTCATTTCATGTTTAAGTATCAATTGGATCTCAGATTATTTTTTCTCTCCTATTCCTTAGGAGGAATAAAATAAACACAAATGATACATTTGTTGGCGTACAGTACAGTAAGAATCGGATGAATTTGATGAGAAATGTTTGAGTTCACTTTGAGATCTCTGACTTTTGATTGCAGACTTTGGCATCTTGGCAAATCTGAGCAAAGTATACATTTTTAATGTATTTAATACATTTTCATCAGACTGCTGTATAGGGGAAACAATTGTTTATTTTGAGATTTTTCTTTCCAATGGGATTACATCTTGACAAAACAAATATGGAGACCTCAGTTATGTTTCATTTAAGTCTTTCTCTTTGTCCTTTTCTCTCCTTTGTTCATTGATGTAGTCAGTTCCTAGATCAGCAGTAGTTTGAGGTGCTGAGCCAAAATATCACACACACACACACACACACACACAGAGCTCTGAAATCAATCACCAGCAATGGGGTTTGGCTCTGATCTTGCTCATCAGCCACACACACCAAACCACTCAGTACCATCAGCACCATCACTGCCGCGCTCAGAATGCGCTGTGGTTTCTTGGAAAGCATATTGTATCATTTCACCATCTGTCCTGGTGGAGGAGATGGCCGAGCCTGTTTACCGTCTGCTGCTTTCAGCGCACGCAGATCTGGAGTGTTCTTTCTGGACCGGATCAGTGTGGATTGGATCGCGGTGGAAACAGGGGTCGCCGCAGAGCACGAATATCAGCACTGGTGGAATAAATGTCTTCACAGGCGATAGTGCCCATGGATTTATATTATATTATTGGTCTTATTGTGCATTGGTGCATGTCATTTCAAATAAAATGTGCAAATGTGTCATGTTTGCGAAATGCATTTCATTTAGACTTTAATATTAATTCAATTTTAGGGAGTTCCAACTCTACAAAAGTGATGGTATCACAGGGAAAATCCAAGGTATTGATTGATTAACTCATTTCTATGCCAAGTTATTTAGATGGTTGTGGCGACGTCTGGTTCCTCCGTGTGGCCGCTGGCTGCGTGTTCGGATGCTCTTTGGCTGATGGAATAATACGGAGCAGATTGGTGGAGATCTGCAAGCCGTGTTGTTTGATCTTTCCTCTTCACGCCACGTTTGCTGGCACTCACCATCTCAGCCTCACCGCATGGCGCAAGCGGCACTGGCGTGGCCTCAACCTGCCTGCCAGCTTTCTCTCTCTCCATGCCAAACTTATTCCCTCATGGCTGTTCCTTACACATTCTGCACCCCTTTTTACAAGAGCTAAACTAGTGCAATCACAGGACGAATAGTTCAATATACATATGAATGGCCCATACACTCATTTTTCTGATGGACACAAAAGAATTCTAGTAGCGTTACATTCAATTCATCTGCTTGAAGCCAAACCAGGCCTCTCACATTCAATGCAGAAAGGCTGTCGTTCATGAATCGTGATGGCCGGACTAGAGATTCTCCAGAGAGTTCAGACGGTGTGTCAATCTGAGAAACCTCAAATGGTGTCTTAAGTATCTTTTTATTTTTCATTTTTAGTGTATTCTCTCTTATTCTAGAGCGTCATCCTGTCATTATTTAGTGCACAATTAAAAGTTTCAAAGGAATAGTTCACTAAAAAAAAATCTAATGACCTTCTTTCTTCTGTGGAACATGTAATGAGAAATTTTAAATAATGTATTAGTTGTTTTTTCCATGCAGTTGCAATAAATGGAGACTGAAGCTTTCAGGCTTTAAAAAGGATTCGACTGCTCCAGAAGCATCATTAAATGGACCTTATGACTTGTGCGCTATATTATAGTCTTCATAAGTCACATAAAAGCTTTGTGTGACAAACAGACCATTATTTAAGTCATTATTCTTCACTAATAATCATTGAGCTGTTAACCGTTGTGATCGGGTCACTGAGTTAAACTCAAGAACTGGACCGGTCTGATTCTTGAATGAATCTTTCAGGTTTTGTGAATTTAATCATATAATTTATTGAAAGGGTCCAACTCATTCTGAATGATTCGTTCACAAATCAGACATTTCTAACTCTCCCATAAATTTGCTAGGATGGAAGACATGAGTTTTAATGAACAACCCGCAATATAGTACACAAATTGTTTGGAATAGTTGTATAATGCTTCTTTTTGTCATTTTGAAAATTTGCCGCTAAAGTCCTCACTCACTCTCTCTATATTAAAAAGAATTGATATGTTCTTAAAAATATTCTTAAAACTTCACATTTTGTGTTTCACAGAAGCAAGAAAGTCATATGGGTTTGGAACAACATGAGGGTGAGTAAACGATGACAGAATTTTCATTATGTGAACTATCCCTTTAACAAAACTAAGCTCAAACGTCTCATAGGTCTGTGTTCGATTGCTCCAAAAACTGTCCTTGCACTGTTACGCCTTGTTTTTTTCTTTCCTTTTTGTCACGATGGGTGGGAAAACCTGCGGCTAATTTAGTAATAATAGTGTTTCATGATGTGTAAGCCCAATTTGCACACTTTCTTTGCCATTTCCCCACTCTGCCGCGCTATCTCGCCACATCTGCCTCTTATCTCCTCAGCGTGAAGCACTTCATTTGAGGCTAATGGCATATGCCTGATCCTAATCTCTCCCATTCATTCCTCCACTGTGAGATGGAGATCTTCATTGGCAGGATAAGACAATATGTTGAAAAAAGGGTTTTCGTTAATGAGCCGTGCCGACTTCTTCTTCTGTGCTTTTGAGAGTCAAAGGCAGACAGAGCTCGAGATTGAGTCGAGGAAGCAGAAGAGATGGCAGCTTTGCGTGAGGGTGCGTAACAGTTTTTATTAAAGGGACAGAGGACATGGCTCATTTAAAGGAGATATTTAAAGATCAGAACCTCAGAAACATTGTTCTGCTTCTGTGACCGAAGTATAGTATTTGTCCGTAGTATTCTTTATTCCACATCACATGATCTTTGTTGCTCCAAATCTGTTTTTATATGTTATGATTTTGAGGTCATTAATGTGTTAAAAAATGTGTTTGCATGTGGGTGTATTCTTACATTTTTCTGGGCTTCCTCGACTACCAGCACTCTTGATAACTCCAAATGGATTGTACAGTAAGTTAGCATTGGCCTTTCAACATTCACAACCAGATGAGATGTTGCAGCAAACACCCAAAGGGACGTAAATAAAGTTGCACTCGACTCTTGATGTTCCATCACCTTCTTCACTGTGTGTCTGAGCTCAGAGAGTGGGTTCAGTTGTACTGTCTGCAACACTGGGTTAGTTTCTCAGCCTCCTGGGCAACATATGGAGGCCTCGGAGTT
The DNA here is from genome assembly GCF_963993115.1 of Abramis brama. Taxonomy (NCBI): domain Eukaryota; kingdom Metazoa; phylum Chordata; class Actinopteri; order Cypriniformes; family Leuciscidae; genus Abramis; species Abramis brama. The sequence goes on from NC_139979.1 coordinate 7,014,029, forward strand.
GTTGCTGTACGTCTCAACTGCTGCGGTACAAAGTGGCGCTCTAACTGCAGCCCTTGAGATCTCATTAGAGGCCTGATTCAGCGGCGTGGCTTTGGGAAGTTGCCGTGGGCTGCACAGTCTCGACCAAGACAGGATCTGTACCGCCTGCCAGATCATAAACAACATTTGCATATAATGTCAGCGTTTGGCAATATCCTTTAGCAAAGGCACTATCTACCCTTTGACAGTTCCTCAACAACAACAACAACAACATAAAGCTGAAAGGTAAACGATAGTGTTTAGTATTCAGGTGAACGTCAACAACAGTACAAATATATTTGGAATGTTCATCTTCCGTTTTTTTCTTGTTATAGAGAAAGAAAAAAATTATTTCTGTAGTCTTTTGATGCAATATGATAGCTTTGTGTGAGGAAAATCTTTATTTGCTGAAAATCTTCCCTTCTGCTCCAGTCTCATTCAGTTCAAATATGGTGCAGTGAGAACATCAAGGGCCAGATTTACTAAACGGGGCAAATTATTGTGAGAGCGCAATTCCAAAAAAAAGCACAGATGGGAGTGGAACGTTTTGCGCGTGATCTACTGAAGAAGCATACAATAAAGAACGCAATCGTAATCTACCAAAAGCAGTGCAAATTAGCATCTGGTTAAACCCTGGTTTTACATCCCTTTGTGTTTGCTGCAACATCTCATCTGGTTGTGAGTGTTGAAAGGCACATGCTTTTTTGGGGCATTAAATACTGGGGTTAATTCACCCAAAAATGAAAATTCTGTCAGTAATTACTCACCCTCATGTTGCTTCAACCCTGTAAGACTTTCGTTCATCTTCGGAACACAAATTAAGATATTTTTTTATTAAATCTAGAGCTGGCTCACTCCTTCATAGGCTGCTAGGTAATTGCATCTGCCGGCCCAGAAAATTTTGTTAAAATAGTCCAAGTGACTACAGTGGCTCAACCTTAAGTTTATCAAGCAATGAGAATACTTTTTGTGCGCAAAACCCCCCAAAAATAACGACTTTATTCAACTATTCATTTTCTTCCGTGTGGGCCTCTGAGTGAGTTCACAAGAGCAACACGACGCATGCGTGAGAACTGAAAAGATGACGCTCACGATCATTTGATGAGAAAGTGTGAAAGGTAAGCCATTCATTTTGCGGCATTGGTAAGGGATTTTTATCGTTGGTTTCTCGCAATTCGGACATCCAGGAAATGCACACTTTAGAACCATTTTAAACACTACATCGAGACCCATAGCGTCATCTTCTCAGTTCTCGCGCATGCGTCGTGGTGCTCTCGTGAACTCACGTCAGAGGCCCATTTTACTATCACTTGGACTATTTTAACTATGTCTTTACTATCTTTTCTGGGCCGGCGCATGCAATTACCCAGCAGTGAGCCAGCTCTCAGATTTAATCAAAAATATCTTAATTTGTGTTCCAAAGATGAACGAAAGTCTTACGGGCTTGGAACAACATGAGGGTGAGTAATTACTGACAGTAATATTTTTGGGTGAACTATCCCTTTATATTGATGAGCGCAAACCGTAGTAAATTACCTTGCATGACTAATTTAAATACTTTCCTCCCATAAAGTTTGCATCTGAAATGGAAACTCCTACAAATGCATATGCGATAGGGTCAGCCGCAAAAATAACCCACGCCTTTTAAATTTTTCACTGTGTGTCTTTAGTAAATCCTGACCTTTTTAAAATCCTTTTAAAAGCCAAAAGAGGGTTTTGCGCTGGCACAATTCTGCCCCCAAGACTCAAACCTTGGTGCAACTCCCCATATTTGAATTCCGCTTTCAATACTTTGCAACAATGCCAAGGTATTTGGTTTGTTTATCTTCAGCAATTGTTTCTCTTTCTCCCTCATAAAAATGAAAGAAAAAATCTCTTTACTCAGTTAATTATCATGCTCACCCTTGGGTGACTCAAAGGCGCACGATTTCTCTCCAGATACTGCCTTTGCTTTAGAGGCGTCACTGTTGCGGAGCGCACCGCATATTAGCGCTGGAGTAATTAGGTGGCATTAGGTATTATTCACACCTATCCAACTGTATTAGAGCGTCGAGCTCTGCGTTAATGAGAGCGTCTAAGCCGCTGCGCCATCGAGGACGCTCCGCCGTCCCCCCACCCTCGCCGCTGTATTTGTCATGCGGCGTAGTCTCACACAATCAGCCTTCGGTTCCTCTATAATTGCGGCATGGAGCTCCACACAATGATAGGAGCTGAGAGAATACAGTCGCCTTGACAGATGTTGTAGGTCTTTGGGGATAAATAAAGAAAAAACAGGCGTAACCTTTTTTTACTTGAACTGTAAATCACTTTGTGCTGCTCGCTCTCTCTCCACCCTCCCTCTCGCACTCCGTTATAGATGGAAAATAAATAATGTGTGAAGGTGCGATGATTTGGGTGATTTAGGGCGAGCTTTGAGAAGCGTATTACGGGGGTCTGACAGGCGAGGGGAGATAGGCTGGTGGTGTTAAGAGGCTGGGATAAGAGGCTGTGACATTATGTCTGCGGGGTTAAGGTGTCGGGCGTCAAAGCATCAGCTGCTATTACTGGATCAATACCTCTCAGTTTTGCACTTATCTCTGGGCTGATGGTGAGCAGCTTTACTGGATGCACACCAGGGACTGAGCGCCGACTTCCCTTCTGTATCTCTCTCTCTCTCTCTTTCTCGTTAGATAATGCCGGTGAGACCTTGAGAAATTAGTATCAGTGTAGAGTTCAGAGTGAAGCATTTCTTGGCTCTGTGTGCACTTTAAGTGCAGTCGTCGTTTTTTCCGCTCATGCTGTGGTTTTGTCGCAGACTTCTGTTTCCATGCTTGGAGAGTAGTGAAATGACATTATTGTCCAAATAAAACAAAATACTTAGATTTGCATTTTCTTAAATTAAAATACTAGTGCAAAGGGGTGATTGGCTCTTTTAACTGAAAGGCGAGACTTTCATTCCTACAGTCGCAATTTTGAGAATTGCTATTTATAATAAAATATTATTATATATTTCACATATCCTTCCCAAACTTCCCCTCCAATGATCCTTTAGGATATATACTGTGGCATGTAACTCAGTCACTCCTACTAGCCACTTTGGTGGGTTGAATTTTATATATCATATATAAATTTTTCAGTTGTAGTTTTTTAAAAAGGCATCTGAAACAATAAACTAACTGCAATGTATTGTTGTCAAAAATATCGATTTTTCGACACATATCGATACTGAAATATCTGAAATGCTTCCAATACTCATTTTCCACAGAAGAGATTCATGATACCAGCTGCACTTTCTCATTCTCTCATCTCTCCGACAGCGAGTTGACACACAAGCCCGCCTCCACTCACTCACTCGTTTCATTTGCTCTGTATGAATATTGTTGGTGTTACAGGGCTTGAATTTCGGTGTGGGATTGCACGTATTGCGCATAATTTTATTAATTCCTGCAGATTTTGTGCTCACACAGAAAGACGCATCTCAGTACTAAACTGAGTTCTTTTTCGCTGCTTATACAGTCAAATACACACAAAATACTGTCAAAATGCCGGTCTAGGCAAGTGTTCACATAAACACAGTCAGTTATGTTTTTAAATGAACGTAAACAGTTGAGAAAGAAAAAGCAGTGTAACAGAATAATGGATCCGTGCGTCAGGTCTTTAAGTGACAGCAGCCTAATATACCTGCTGCCAAATTATGAAATAGTATTAAAAAATATCAATATGGCAGTTTTTCCCCATGGTATCGATCTCAAAATTGTGTCCAGTGAAAATGCTAAGTGGCTTGTAACTTTGGAAAACCACTAACCACTAAGCCTTGTAAAATACTAAATATTTATATCATTTATTTTAAAAAGCAGCTATGGTTGTAAATTGGAAGTTATGCAATACTTCCAAAAAAGTTATCTGATTATGTAACATATTACCCTCATCTGTGGTTATGGTGTGTGACATTATGGCATCTTATAGGTAAACCAAATGTCCTCCTGAAGTGTCCTGGTTCATCAGCACAGGAGAGAGTGATTTATTGTATTAGCATGAGGCCACAGAGAGAGCGTTCCGGTCACGGTTGTCCTTTGATTTTTTTATGTGGAGAAAAGTGTTGTCAGGAGTGGAAAAGAGGCAAAAGTGAGTGAGTTCCCCAATGGGGCGTTTGCCTACTTTCAAGTCTTTCATTAAACTTCAGAAGCCAGAGTTAATCCTTGCTACAGCATACAACAAAAACTGCATTCAACAATTGAAAAGGAGGGGGAAAAAAAGAAAATACGATGGGGGAGGGTGGAAAAAGAGAAAAGAACAGGCCCGATCGCTCCATATTCATATTCCTATGCAGCCGTTATCACTTAAAAGGCTTTCTAATTACAACAACAAGACAAAAACTCCTTGGATTCATTCCAGACCCGCTAAATGATAAAATAAGCTCTCACTCTCTCTGCCGCTTAATCTCCGTAAAGCACCTTGGAGCGTCATCTCCCAAATACATGCCACTGAATGTGGAAATGCCATTTGGAGATGCAGGTGTGACATTTGATAAGAAACTTCTGGATTAAATATGTTCAGCTAATGAGGAACCCAGCTACCATCAGGGCAAACTATTGGTCGGATTGTGTGCGGGCTGATAACATTCCACAACTCGATTATTAATAAACAGCCCTAGTCTCTCTCTCTCTCCCTTTCTCTCCTTCAGCTAGAGATGTTGTTTAAAAGTGCATGTTAATGCTGCACTGAAACAAAAAGTTGAAAGCAGAAATGACTTCAGATCAGGGTCTCGGAGGGGTTTTTTTTCAGTGGTGGTGGTGGCGGCAAGGCTTCGGGGCAAGCGTGTCGTCCGCTAAGCGCTTGGTGCATTGAGCCAGAAGTCCCCTGCCCAAGCTTGACATTTAGAGTGATTTGGAGCAGATTAAGGCCGCATTAGTGCCGTGGCCTGTCAAAGGGCCGTTAATGAAGTGTGGGGGGCGTCCGGACTCAAACCATGGTCCCGGATTCGGGGTTGACGCTCTGATGCTCTGTAGTCGGTGGAACCGATCGATAAATCCAGGCCGCACGCATCACAGTGGGCCCGGAGAGTTTCTCGGAGGATAACTGGACTGCTGTGACGCTCCTGCCAAAGTCTCCGGCTCGTCTCATTGGAGAGTGTCCTTCTAAACCTGCTTAGCTCAGCCAGCCAGAGAAAGAGTCTGCGAATAACGGCAGTGTGTTACCCGCACCAGTGGCTGTCCACAAATATCCATATTTAAATTAAAATTAGAAGAACTAAATGTATTCCGAGCGCCGGATTTGGCAGGAGTTGGGGCGTCTTATAAGGCCAAGCGAACTCTACAAGACAAAAGCAGGCCACCATTTGCATATTTCGAGAAGTTTTTGTTTTGTTTTATACACTGTACCCAAATAATTGCAGACTAGATCATTCTGCGAACACCTGATGGATAGTCAACTAGATTTTGTACAAGTCTGAAATTTATTGTGGCATCTATTCTGTGTGATTTAAAGCTTTTTGAAGCAAGTTGAGAGTCTAAGCAGTCAAGTGGAAAGAAGTTGCTTATGCGCAGGTGAGATTCTCCATATGATATACCGCAGATAAGCAAATGTGCACAATATGATAATCGTACATGTTCATGCCATGATAAACCAGTATACCGTTACAACCCTATTCTATATTTAGCTGCAAAAATAAAAACAGCTGGCCATTTTGCATTGTTTTAGCATGTGCAAATGAAGGTTGCAGGTGTCATGCTGTCACTGAAGACATGCTTTATGATGATAATGAGAAGTTGGGTTAATTTTCAGTCTCTGCCATCAAGCGTGAGAAGTTCACAGACCCGCTGTTCAACGCCGCCCGAACGGGGCCACCGCGCAGATAACGCACGGGTGACGATGTCACGTGCCAGTGCCGGCGGTCAATTACAGAGACAATTGAAACCGTGAGCTAAATTAATCATTCAGACAGCATATCAAACGCAACCGCCACAGACTGGCATGTTGCACGTGTGTGTGTGTGTGTGTTCGTTTAAAAGATAAACAAAAGAGCAATCTACAATCCACTGTCATTAAAGAGCCTGGGAGATTTATGTATTTAACCCTAGTCATATTTAAATGGCAGCATAAATAAAGTTCTTTTGAATTGTGGTTGGATGAAGGCGGTGTATCTGCAAGACTTCACTTCATGCTGGTGTTGCGGAAGCTACTTTACCACTGCTTGCCAAGGTATAAGCTACTCGTGATTTTATATGCAACTATACAAGCTGCTAACAAAAAGCTAACAATGTTGAAGCTACTGTTGCATGAAAATACAGTGTATGTACTTATCCCCTCAAGCTCAAATGCTCAAGCTCTTTAAAGCAGGATTCTGATTGTCTGTCAATGTTTTTATCGCTCATCTGCTTATCGTTTCCAAAAATATTGTTTCTCTGTGCTATTATCGTTTACTATTACTACTATTACTCTGCTGTTCTTTTATATTTACAACGATCTTTAGAACTATATATTTACCTTTATAGTTATTATCCTTAGTGTGAATGGGCCTTAACTCCCCAACACTGATAGAAAATCCAGCTCATGATCAGTGACGTTTGTGCAGACAGCGTGATGGTGGAAGTGAGGTAATGGACATCATAAAATTGAGTTGTACAAGGTGTGCTGCACATTTCATAGTTTTTTTTTTTTCTTTCCACCGCCGTTTTCTCTCCTCCTTTATGTGGAGGGAATAAAAGCCATGGGAAGAGACTTTCATCTCCGTAGGCCCAATGCGACAGCTAATCTTTCCCTCCTCTGCAACAACATTTCCACTCCAGTTCCTATCCACTCCAGATGTATTTGCTCTCCGCACCTGCTCGTGTCCCGTTAAGATTTAAACGGCAAACACAGAATGCCCAAGATAACCTGCACGCAGGGGCTTTTTGGAGACACTTTACTCCCTCGACATTATTTTAAAAGAGCAGATCTGAGCTCTCCGCCGCTCGAGAGAGACGCGATTATCTGTCGCGATCCCTCTGCAACGCACCACGGCCATTCATCTCTCTCTCTCACACACACACACATGCAAAGGCCTGATCTGAATTTAAGGATTTTGGCAGGTATGACTGTAAAGTCTGCGTTGTGACACTCTCATTCTGTCCTTCCTCTGATGAATTGCTCTCTGCCGTATGGAATCTTGCAAATCCTGCTCTTCGTCAAAGGCATTAGTGTATATCACTGCAACCTTTTCAATGCAGCACATGCATGTCCGCTTTCTTTATAACGAGGTCTGTGAACATACTTACACCCGATATTTTATTTTTCTCATCTTTCATAACTCAGGGGACATAATTGAGATCTCAGGTTTCTCCTAAAATTCCTTCAGAGAAACATAAATAGACACTAATGAAATAATTGTTGACATTTGTGACCCTGGACCACAAAACAGTCACATGGGTCAATTTTCTGAAATTGAGATGTATACATAATCTGGAAGCTGAATAAATAAGCTTTCCATTGGTGTATGGTTTGTTAGGATAGGACAATATTTGGCCGAGATACAACTATTTGAAGATCTGGAATCTGAGGGTGCAAGAAAATCGAAACATTGAGAAAATCGCCTTTAAAGTTGTTCATTTATGTTCATGATTGTGCTGCATTCACTCTTAAAAATAAATGTTTTATATATTTACGGTAGGAAATTTACTAAATACCTTCATGGAACACTGATTTTTGGCATAAAAGAAAAATCGATAATTTTGACCCATACAATGTATTGTTGGCTTTTGCCATAAATATACCCGTGCGACTTGTGACTGGTTTTGTGATCCAGGGTCACATTTAAGAAAAGTGTAGAGCTGTAAGATTAATGTAGGCAGCAGGGTGAATTTTATGAGAAATGTTTGAGTTTACATTGGGATCTGACTTTTGATTGCAGACGTTAGTGTCTTGGCAAAACTGAGCTCAATTTGGGACATTTGGAAAATACAGTAAAAGTGTACAGTAAAATTGTTAAATATTATTACAATTTAAAAGAGCTGTTTTCTATTTGAATATATTTTAAAATGTAATTTATTCCTGTGATGCAAAGCTGAATTTTCAGCATCATTACTCCAGTCTTCAGTGTCACATGATCCTTCAGAAATCATTCTAATACGCCGATTTGCTGCTCAAGAAACATTTCTTCGTTATTATCAATGTTGAAAACAGTTGTACTGCTTAATATCTTTTGATGAAATCATGACTATTTTTTTCAGGATTCTTTGATAAATATATAGAGGTCAAAAGAACAACAAACTCATTGTCCCGCCCTAAACTCACCATATTGGTTGAGCCAGTGTTGCTAGTCGGGATCAACTCAAATAAACACAACAATGTCACAGTGTTTACACTTTTCTCAGGGAATCAGTCTACAAATTGCCTACTTATAGTTATTAAGATGGCACAGGAGAAGTATTTTAACATCTAGTCTGGTATTGTATACAAATATATTTCATTTGACCTCTCTATGTAATGACCCTATTTCGGTCCCTCTTGGGCCAGTAAATCTGGGCCCTCAGGACGGGACGGGCTGATGTACCTGTATATTAAACTCAGTAACTGTTTGCATTCTGCCTGTCAGGATTCTATTATGGAGCATGTGGCGCTCCTTGTTTTGATACAGTGGTAATTTAAAGAGCGTCTTAATTGACTTGATTTCTCCTGCATGCACTGCAGTGAGCCTTGTTGCTTTATTAGGCCACACACAATGCGCCAAGTTCAATTTTACCATTCATAATGAATGCAGTCGTGCCATTCAAATGCAGCCATAAGCACACAGCAGATAAGAATTTAATTAAATGTAGATTAAAACCAAACAGGAAAACACACTCGCTGATAATTTTTTATCACATCCCCTGGTCATATTTTTTTTTCTCCTCCTTCGCACTTTCAACTTGTTCTTCCTTGGGCTACAGGACTCTCTCTCTCTCTCTCTCTCTCTCTCTCTCTCTCTCTCTCTCTCTCTCTCTCTCTCTCTCTCTCTTGCGAAGCTGCAAAAGTGAAGCACCTTGTGCATCTGGCTTTCGGTGCCCTGAGATTGAATGGAAATGCGAGATGGGGGACGGTCGCAGGTTTAATCAGCGGCGGGAAGGAGAAATGAGGGGCAGGAAGAGGAGGGGTGAATCACTAACTTAACATGAACCGAATTACATGCACAAACAAAATGTCATAGTGACACGACTGCGATTGGCTGGGGGAAATGCGACCTCAGCACATGTTTAAAGTGTGTTTTATAACCGTATATAATATGAAATATGATTTAAACTGAAGCACTGCTACAAATTTTTGGACCATACATATTTTGGTCACTTTGGCATGAATTCACCGCTCATGTTTTTACATTTACAGTGCCTGTAAAATTTAAAAGTTTTGTTTTCATTTTGATCAACAATAATCAATCATTTAAAGCCTGACTAACTTTTTTTGCAAAGTTTTTTGCTTAATGTCCTCTTCCTCTATAATAAATAATGTAGTAGCATTTTATTTTACAGTCCTGTTCTGCATGTACATTCTATGTACTTATTATAGTAATTGCAATAACTGGGTAATAACTAGGTACTAACCCTGAACCTATCCATAACCTTTACCCATGTAGTTACCTTATATTACCAGTGCTTTCTTAGGTAACTACACTCTAAGTACACGTACTGTAAAATAAAGTGTATTTGGTTATATAATGCAATGATTCAGCTGTTTTTAAGCATGTCCAAATACTTTTGGAGCCACTGTATATAAAGCAAATAATGACAATTCACATATTAATCATTGTGTTTTGTGCTGCTAAAAAGATGAAATCTGTATAAATATAATGAAATGTTGAGTCTTGTGCAGAAGTGGTTCACTGGACTAGCACGAGGAGTTTAGCAGATGTTTCGCGCTCATTAAAATGTCCCTGTATTCAGCATATCCTGAATCACAGAGTATGTTTGCTTCTGAAAAAAAGCAGAGCGGCCCCCATCTGGCACATTTATCCCTGTAAATATTTTGGGGATATATTTGGGTTTGTTTCTGACACCTTTCCAAACTCTTTTGCCGTTTTTGTGTCATTTTCCAAAAGTGTGCTGCGAAGTGAAGCCTTTCAACGCATATCGAGAAGTTTTAATGATGCCGTAGGATTTTCATTTTAAAACAGTCCCTTTACCGCTTTATTTCTTCTCCTGGGATCACCGTCTCACACCAGCTGAAGTGGGCACGTCCTGGCACAGCGTTCCCACCGGCGCCCGTTCCACGTTTGCTGTGGATGCCAGGGCTGGTGTGTGCTGCGGTGAGACCCAGCGAATCTGTTCCACTCTATTACCCTCGTGCCTGCCGCCCACCTTTACTGTGGGGAAAAGAGCAATTTCCTGTCGCAGTCTGTTTGATCAAGTGCTAAACCCTTATGATCAATAGAGAGACAGATGTCAGCTCCAGATGGCCGTATGGCAGTACCTGGGGCAGTGGACAGGCCGTGCCAGGACGACAGCATGGCACTGTGCAAGGGCAGCAGTGTCCTCCCTCCGCACCAGCCGACAAGCGCAATTAGATCCTTTAGCCGCTGAATGTTTATTTCGGATGCTCGAAGCGACGGAGGACGTAATTAGCTTGCGCTTTGCACAATATGTGGAATTACAGAAGGGTTACGGTGCAAGCAGTTCGGGTTGCTCAGGTACACTGAAAACAATTTGGTGTACAAGCAAGTAAATTCTTTTACAAACAATTACAAAGAAACAGCAAGTAACACTGAAAAGAAAAAAAGAATGAAATGGTGTTTTCTTGTAAAAGGTACTTCAATAATACAGCCCTGCATCTTGGAAAAAAATTGATTTGCAAAAAAGGCCTAATGTTATCTAATTTGATGATGTCGAGTTAAAAACAAAAAGCAAAAAAAAAAAAAAAAAACTGTCCAAAACTGTCTATTTGTTTTTCAAATTATATGTTCAAAGGTTTTGGATCGGTAAGATTTTTAATGTTTTTAAAAGAAGTCTCTTCTGCTCACCAAGGCTCCAATTATTTGATTAAAAATACAAAAAAAACAGTAATATTGTTAAATATTATGACAATTTAAAATAACTGTTTTCTGTTTGTTTTTTGTATTTTGATTAAAATAAATGCAGCCTTGGTGAGCAGAAGAGACTTCTTTTAAAAACATTAAAAATCTTACCGATCTAAGACTTTTGACTGGTAGGTCAAAATAACAAAAGCAGTCAAATGTCAAAAGTTTTAGTTTTCAGTTTTCAAAATATAGCTTTTAAATTACAATCTGTAAAGGAGTGAAATCCATTTAATGTCCATGAACGCAAGTTTATAAATATCTGTAATTTTCTGTCGCTGTTTGGATGTAGTTAAACATATTTGTTTTCAATTGTAAAACAATATGTAGTCATATTTGCATTTTCTTCTGTCACTTGCCATAATTCTTACCTTGCAATTAGGATTAGGCATAAAATAATGTCATGCATGTGAAAATTGTCTGAGAATTGAACAAATAGTTGTGAATTGGCTCAGAGGAAGGCAGTTTTTCTGGTGATTAAGTGATAATGCAAGACTTCTTAAACCTCACAGATGGTCGTCGAAACCAAAAATGCTACAAAAGCCGCATAATATTTTGAGAGCAAGTGTGACGTGCTAGAGCAAAACAGGCACTATTTTTGGAATCAGCACTCCAAAATTAGTAAGCAACAAGTACTGGATTACATTCAGCAAATATGATTCAGGGCGATGTGATATTTTGTTTACAACTTTGAAACATATTTTTTTACGCTGTAAGATTGTAGATGATGTCTTTCTGCACCATTAGAAAACAAAACTAAACCTTTGCAAAAATAATTTGCATTTAAACAGGTTTCCAAACCCTCTCTCGTCCACCATTGTTCAGACAAACACTGTCTCAATTGTTTACTGTATTAATATCCTAAAAAATGACACGCTCATCCTTAAACGCCCCAAAATGCATTATCACTGTGAGACATCTTTGTCAGACTCTCTTCCTGAGATCTGTCCATGTCACAGCGATCCTTCATCTTCCAAAATGGTTGACAGGTGCATCAATCTGGCTCAATCTCCCACGAAAAAACGTCATTGCCAGTCGATGTTTCCAAAGAGGAGAAGGAGCCATTTTTTGCAGGCCGTGCATTTGCATGAGGGCAAGCATCCACGGGCCCATGTGGCACGGGGACGGAGCCATGTTGGAAGAGAACGGTCCCGCTGGATCCCGGCCGTTCACCTGCTCCCCGGCGTGGAGCATGCTGGGAAGGGGAAGCGGGCCACCGACCACAGCTGGGGGTCTGCCGCTCAACTCAACACTACCGCTCCCCGCTGCCACGAAGCCGCGACGTCCCATTAACGCTGATGGTCAAGACGGGTGGCGTGTGTGTGTCCCTCCCAGCGGGGGCCGCAGTAAACACATGTCGACTAGCCGCAACCATTACGCGGTAACCTGACGAAGTGAGCGCTGATCTCGGTGAGAATGTTTGCTCAACACTCTCATTTACCCTTGAGTATTTCACGTCGAGTGAGCTGAAGATGAAAAGCAGATCAAATTCTATTTTTATTTTTCATAATTAAAAGCACGTACAAAACAAATGTGTCATTTCAAGCCAAATATATATTCATTTTCCACTGCGGGATGCTTGCTTTTCATCCATAAATGCTTTTTTAACATTCATGTGATGTGCAAACCGAGTTTGGGTTTGGCGTTAAACTGATGAACGGATGTGTTTTTATAATGCTAATTCACATCACAGCTGTTGCTCTAAACACTAAATTAAAGCTTTTGTCAGTGTGATTCTCGAATCTGCAAATGAAAAGTACTTCTAAAGGGATTTGTCAAAATCAGCTTTTAATCATTAAATAAACATCAAATTTTGACTTATAAATCATTCAGTATTATGAACACGCATTTCATAATCAGAAACCTGAACTGATTTGAGCAGGAATTTTGTGCAAATGTAATATTGAGAACTTTTCTGAATGGTACTGAGGAATTACTATACTGTGCCATAGTCTACTATATGACACTACTAATACCGACATGTTTTATAATTTTATATGATGACAACTGTCATTGTATTTTCTTGAACTCTTCCACAAATGTATCATGCGCAAAGAATGTGAGCATGCGTTGAGTAATTCTCCTGATGCAAGCAAATGATGCTTCCGAAAATACTGTAAGACAATGAAATAGCTGAAATGCTTACAAAGGAGTGAACTCACTTTTAAGAGGAATAAGGAAGGGACAAGTAGCTGTGTGTCTGTGTTTGGTCTCGTGTGGTTTTGGGATGAGCAGAGAGAGTTCTGATACTGTAGGTCAGATCTGTATTACAGTATGTGAACAGTGCCCCCTTATGGCCATACACAGTGATTGTTGACATTGAGACAGAATCATATCAGTGTGATGGCTTATCACTAACGGACTTGCTGTATTGGTTTGTTATGTTTTTGGTCTTATAATTACTGGGGTTCAAACTGTAAGTGTGCATTCACGTGTAGTTCAAAAACTAGTGTTAGCAAACACTGCCTGTATGATCATCTCTTTACTTAGTTCAGTCTGAACCCAAGTCAGCATGACATGCAACCCATTTTACTTCCATTTTTTATTTTTTATTTACCACATCTATTTCTGAGGCAAAATGAGAAACTATTTGCTGTTTGTTGGTATTAGTTTTTTTTTTTTTTACTTCACACTTTACTATTAGCAACTTAGTGCATTCTGCCTGCTAGTATAGCGTTGTGAGAAGCATTTCATCTCCTTCTGATAGCTGATAAGCCTATGCACAATTACTTTTTGGCATTTAACATTGTTTCGTTTTTTTCTCCCTGCTGTCTAATCAGGTTGCCACCCTCCATTTAAGAACTGCTCTCTTACTTGTTTTTTATTAGCCTGCAGTTCTTATGGAAAGAAGCAGAGGAACATAAAGTCATAATTACATGTTGTTCCTTATGCAGAAGATATTAACAGAAAGGAGCTAGTGGAATATTCTGTTATTTGCTCTGGCTTTGCATGTAGTGAATGAATTATTAAATACTGAAGGTAAAAGCCGCCTGATCTTTCTGGAACCAAGACACAATTTACACATCAAATGCACCATTATTGACACAAAATATAAAGGATGCATTTGCCTTCCTTTGCCCCAGATTTGTTTTTTGGCAGTGTCGTTTTTGGCGTAGCGTTGACGCTCCGTCACGGCCTCCGATGCAGCCTTTTGTCTGGACAGATGGGAGAAACAAACACAGATATGTTTAACTATGCATTTTACAGCAAACTATTAAAGTCTTCTACTGTTTACACATGCAAACATTTGAGTAGCTGTCCTCCGGCCAGTTCATTAGCAAACCCTTCTGTCGGCTTTTGCCACAAAAAGACGGAAAGAGACAGCAAACGACGCTAGAAAGGCTTGTTTTGTGCTTTTACAACACGGTCGATCTTTTAAAGTGATCATTCAAAGTGCTCGTGCCCTGCATTAGGTGCCTTTGAGGCTTTCAGACGACGGCTCATCCTGGTGTGTTTGATTAGAGCGGCATGGACTTACACATGTAATTGCATAATTCTGAACCCCCCTGTAATTCCTTTATGTGAACATCTTTAAGTAAGTGTTTAAAAGCATCATTAGTGCGAACGAGGGGGGAGTTTGGGCCGCGAGGACGAGCCTGCGCTAGAGGATTCTATACCGCGAGATTGTATGAAAAGAAGCTTTTTTTTAAAGTTATCTGGACTATGTACAGGATACCGGGTTTTGATTGTTTTAATGAAGCAGCTGGCGTATTGTGTGTCCTTAATTCCTCCATTGTTTTTGGAATATGTCATAGTTCTTTATTCTTTTATCAGGTGCGCTGCAGGAGGATGGAGACAATAGGCTTCATTGCGACTGCGTTGGCCGCGGCACAAAGGCCTTCTGCTGCCTTCAGACAGCTCACAGGCGAAAGCAGCACCGCGCTGGCTACGCTTTTCACCGAGGGTCCCGCATCTCTCACTTTAGGGCTGCCCATCGACCTGTGCGTTTCAGTGTGTGAACTTACAATGGCACAGACAGGAAGTCTCCATCTGAACTGTGGTTGTTCTTTAAGTTTGACTTTTTGACCCTGCGAGCACCTTGAGTTGGAAACGCTGGCCTGATCTCCCATGCTGTACTGTACCTGCGAAGGGTTCGAGCACACTGCATGATGAAGTTAGGTTTTGTTTGACATGGAATACTACTCTTACTGTTGCTGCTTTATTAAGTAGACATTGTGCAGAAAGCCAATTTTCTACTGCATTTGCCAAAAATATGAAGTACAACAAAGTCACTGTATCCATCAAAGCATAGTGCTCAATTTCAGTGTGATGGAAGAATTGGAAGTAACATAATCTACCGTGTGTGTGTGTGTGTGTGCGTGCATGTGTTGCCATAACATTTTTCACAAAATTGGATTAAAAATGCAAAGCTTTTATTTTTAAGATGATAACGGGCAGCAGTGTGTTTTTTCAACTAGGTTGCAGGTATATTCTTCTGGTAGGGTCACAGTTGGGGGAAAAAATGCTAAATGCTAATAATTGAATGTATAATCATGTACCATTTAATCATGTATTAATAGCAGAATAAATAGGCATAATAGCTTTTAATAGGTAGGAGAAAACATTTCCCCATATCTTTTGTTGAAGTCAAAGGTCTTCCATCCAGTGTAAAGTATTTTGAATCAAAGTTTTGAAAACTTCAGAATTTAGAGATATTTAGGAACTAGATTTTGATTGATTTATTTTTTAAATGCCATTATTGATAATTTAGCATTTGTTGTGTCTATGCAATGCATGGTATACTATTATTAATTATTAATATTAATGGTATTGAAGCATATTCCTAGTTTTGTATGATACAGTATTTTATTAACTAAAACTAAAAATGATTAAAACTCGTTTTCATTCATTGAACAAAAATGCTGAAATAAATTATATATATATAAATATATATATATATATATGGAAAAACTTAAGCAAAAATGAGAAATGTTGGCAACTAACTGAAATCAAATAAGTTTCAGCTGAAGATCTAAAAATAAAATAAAGCTTAATTAAAAATATTTTTTTTAAAACAAAAAATTACAAAAACACTAAATTACTAAAACTGAAAAATACATACACTAAAATAAATACATAAAACTGAATACATAAAAGCTCATTCAAAATATTAATAAATACTATAATTTTGTTTAAATAATACTAAAATAACACTTTTATGATACGGTTTTTGGTACTTGGAGTTGTTCTAGAAGCTGAAGCAAAATCAGTTGAAAACCTCTGCTGTAAATCATAAACTTTCAGCCTCAAAAACATCATCGGAGAAGGACTGTAACACTAATATCTTTCTGATTATTATTACACCTTATTTCTGGGCAGTCGAAGTTTGTCAGTGATTCGCTTTGAGATGTTGAAACTGGCCATCCCACAATGCCGCAGCGGTTGTGGCACCCTGCATACATCACATTCTGGCTTCTTTTCTAGTGCAAGTAATGAGTTCTTCATGCAACTTCCAGCAGTATTGAGCAGGCAGAGGTGACCTGCGCCCTCCTGCTGTTGCAGGTGACAGTTTTGATCTGCGCTGATGGCGACGGTAGTTTTTGTTATTTTAATTAGGAGATAAGGAACGAGAGAGCCTCTCCAGGCAGTGTGTGGTGTGTGACAGGATCCCGCTGATGAAGAGGACCCGTCTGAAGAGCGTGTCTCCCCGCTGCAGATCCACACGTTGATAAGCTGCTCTTTCTGGCAGCAGTCTCGCATTTTTTTTAACACACTGAAGCTTTCGCAGTCAGTGCCTGTGTTAGAAAGCCATTTCATTCACTAACTTTATTTCTTTTTATATATCTGATCTGATTGTATGATATCTTTCATTTTTGAGCACCCCTGAAAAATAGAACATTACAGTGATTATTCAATGATGTGACTGTCAACAGTCTGACCTAAGATTCCATCTTGTGAAAATTTGTACTGATTAGCAGTGTTGGGGAAAGTTACTTTTAAAAGTAATGCATTACAATAAAAGTAATGCATTACTAACTGCTTTAGTTACTTTTTAAGAAATTGCGTTGCTTTTGCATTACTTTTTCTCACCTTGGCTGGGCTTTCTTGTTTGTTTTTAATAACAAAACAAACAAAAAATCTATTTTTGGCTAAATGTAAAAGCTTTTTTCTCACCAAAAGTGAAATGATTAAGCCTCAGGCTAAAGGAAATGCAAATTCGTGCATGTACAGTAGAGAATGCTCAAATAAACCTTTCAGCTGTGCTGACATTCTGGATTACAGAAGAATAGCACGCAGGAGTCCAACATTCATAAAGTGCAACATTCTTACTTCAGCAATAAATAAAAAATAGACAAACGTGGTCATTCTTGCTTATTAGTATGGTTGAATTGGATCATCGAAGGTCAGCAGTAAAGACATTGCTTAATAAAGTGAGTTTAAATACATATAAAGTATATTTGAGTAATTTAACATTTAATTAGTGCAGGTTTGCATTATATTATGAGTTTGCATTTATTCATTTTGAAGAATACTAAATCTGTTTTTGTGCTGGTGAGATGTGCCTGCTCACATTTAGTGTAGAACTACAATAACCATGTTTACACAGCGCACACAACGCCTCTGCACTTACTCACGATTTCTCTCGACATGAGGACAGGAGTGCTGTCAGTCAATAAATAGGAAAACAAGGTAACTTGCGTTGCATATTTGAAAATTAATCCGTTACTTGTAATGCGTTACACCCAGCACTGCTGATTAGCTTTTGCACGACTACTTGTTTTTATTAGTCAACTTGACCAGCAAAGTAGTTAGTCAGTGGGTCAGTGTTTATGTTTGCCTTTTGTAAATTTTCCTAAATTCAGGAATTACATTCCCTTCCTGTTTTTCTCTCATTACCTTTCCTCCCAACAGCTGGTCTGAAAGCACAGCTCATCTTCCCCTCTGAAGCTCAGTCAGTGTGTTTGAGAGCTAACAGAGAGCTTTAATTAATTGTCCAGCTTCCCTACTGAAACAATGTCCTAATTCTGCCATTTAGCATCTGCGTATCATGGTTTGTTGTTATCTCGGAAGCCAGATTTTTTGTAAATAGTCATTTTTAAAACTTTAATCTCTTGAATGGCAAATGAAGTGTGGCTGAAATCCTTCCGTGTGTGAAGATAAATGCTATCTGAGCTTAAACCCCTTCCACTGACTTCCATCTATCCCTCCCTGCTTTTCTTTTCCTGTCTACTCTGAGTATATTTAAAATGATCAAGCAGAATGTTTGATCTGAACTCCAAATGTTAGATGTGCAGTAGACCTTAAAGATATACCATGCCTTTAAAGCAACATGATTAATTAAAGCTAAAGTGTGTAACATCACCACCCAAAAAGAGTGATTTTTTTTTTTTTTTTTTTTTTTAAACCCAATCCCCATCTTCCATTAATTGGACAGATTGTACCTCCCCAAACTCTCACTATTTTTACCCAGTGTTGCTGTGTCTGGCTGTCAGTAATGTTTTACTGCAAAAGTGTTTATGAATTTATGGCTGTCTTGGAGTTTCCGGTATAATTTCCAGATAAAGTAAAATTAGCATTTGATGGGGGGAAAAATACAATTCCTAAGTGTGAAAATGTATAATAAAAAATCACAATTTTCAGTTTTTAAAATTTTTTAAAATGCTATTTATTTCTGTGAATGTAGAGCTGAATTTTCAGCAGTGTCGCATGATCCTCCAGATGCTGATTATGCTGCTCAAGAAACATTTCTTATTATTATCATTGTTAAAACCTGGAAACCGTGATACATTTTTTTCAAAGATTATGTGATAAATAGAAAGTTCAAAAGAATAGCATTTATTTTGTTAAATTTTGTTGAACCAACTTAATAAATTTAAGTTCCTATGTCATACTAACTTGCAAAAGTTATGTATGACATAGGAAACTAGTAATTTGCTCAAAACTGGCATTTGCACAGTTATTGTTTATTGAGTGAAACAACACAAATCATGGTCATCATGTAACCACCCACAGCATAAGCACACCACCACTCTTCTGCACAATGGTAACCTCAAAAACAAAACTGAACTCTTTACTGAAAAACCTATATAATAACACTTAATTTCAAAATTTACTCTCCTAATTCAGTCCCATGCAAAGCATGCTGGGAACTACAGATCCACTGCCCAGGTAGTTATATCAACAAAAAATGATTAATGTAGTCCCAACTCAAAATTATTAAGTTATCTTCCATTTTACAAATTTAAGTGGATTTAACAATGAATTTTGTGACAAAATGTTTAAGAACTGTGTTACAAATTTGAACAAGCAGCAAAAATCTTGATATAAATGCATCATAACAATGATCAAACTACTTTTACAAGAAAAACATTTGCATACATTTTAAACTGAAGTGGCTAAATGCAGCTAAATGATGTGTCTATTATTCTCTGTCACACAGGTGGTCAGTTGTGGTGCACCACTACCAAGAACATGATGGAAGGCGAGGAGCTGGTGGCATTCGCAGTGGACTTTGACTCTCGATTGCAGGCGGTCAATCACATGTCTCTCGGTGAGGGCATGTACCCAGCACGCCTCCTGGACACCATCCAGCTCCTGCCCCAGCAAGCTGCCATGGCCTCCATATTACCTACAGCTATAGTCAACAGTAAGTTTAGTCAACTCTTTCTGTTTACACGCAAACTCAATAACTGTCTACAGGCATCATAAACATGTATGCATAAACATATAATGTACTTGTACAATAAAGCTGTAGGGTTTGGTCTTGCCGTAAAACTTGGTCCCAGTATTGCTGCATATGGGGTTTCACCTGTTCCGGAGCTGCACCGTTAAGCACTCCAACCAATCATTTGAGCCAGTTCAGAACAAACTACACTGAAAACAGAGTATGCGGTAGTTATTCAGAGATTAACCTCTACTGGAGGAACAAGATGTTCTGCCCTTCCGTTTAGGGGTACAGTAAACATGTCTGGACTCTGACCCAACCTTGTAATTGCAAAATTCAAGCCATTTGCAAATACTTTGTTTGTTGACTTTATCAGTGAGGTCTGGAGTTCAGCTTGACACAGAAGATGCTGCTAGCAGATGGTGCAGTGTTTTCATTTGCCCTTGAGGAAAGGGCACAAGCCTACTGGAATCATCTCTGTTGCCATGCAACATCACAGCAGAATTGTTATTTAAAACCATTTTATTAGACTATTTGAGTAACTTCTCCATCTTCTTCCATCAGCCGTAAATATGAACTGACATACAGCCGTCCCAAACACTCCTAATGCCCCTTCTGATATATCCCCTATAGGGATGGGATTAAGGAATTGCACAATTCCACCATTCCAGTTCCACTTCTGAAGAACAAATGAAAAGGAAAAAGAAATACAATTCCATAGCCAAATGATGAGAATTTCATTAATAAATACAATTGGCAATAACTATATAATGAATGACATTAAACAAACAATAAAAACATAATATTATATAAAAATAAACAAATTAATATAGTTTACATGCTTGCATCTGTGTTTCAGAGGACATCTTCCCCTGTAAAGCATGTGGGATATGGTACAGGAGTGAGAGGAACCTTCAGGCCCACCTGATGTATTACTGCAGCGGGCGGCAGAGGGAACCAGATAATGTCCCAGAAGAGACTGATGCCAATTCCCACCAAACTCCCAGTATCTGCCCTTTCCCACAATGCAGCAAGAGCTTCAGCAACCCACGTGCTCTGGAGATGCACTTGAGCTCACATAGTGAGTACAGGGTATTCTGTTATCATAATTAAAGTACATTTTGACCATTTCTCTTTTTTTTGTCACAATCAATGTACATAAAAATTGCATAGGTAACTTTTTAATTGTTAATTTAACTTACTCATCACCCATTCCTATTTAGTACTCATTTAGCAGTCACAAAAATAGCAAATCAGCAGCCGAACCCAGCCAACCTGAACATTAATGAGAAAGATGATTAATTATATAAACAATTTCAAATTATATTAATATTATACTATTAGTTTCACAGCATGTTTAGTAAATAGACACAAACAGATCTATCACATACACAATGTAAAATTAGTGGAAATGCTAGACTTACAAAAAAAACAACTGTCTTTTTTCTTTCTCATAGGTGTCAAAATGGAGGAGTCTCTTCCCCCTGGCACCAGCTTGAAATGCACAATCTGCAACTTCACAGCAGATTCACTCCTTACATTCCAGCACCACATTCTTTCACACCTGTCACAGGCAGCCTTCAGATGCAATCACTGCCACATCAGCTTCCAGAACCATAGGGAACTGCTGCAACATCAAGACTTACATGGACACTCTGGGAAGATTCACAGGGAGAGTGACAGCGAAAACTCCCCACGAGGAGGAGAGGAAAGTCTGCAGGCGGCAAGAGCAGAAGTGTCAGGCAGGAAGGATGTAGTCATGCAAAGTCCCAAAAGCACACCCAACAAGGCCAACAGTCCTGATGGAGAACTTGAAAGACCTGAGAAAAAACCTACCCTCGGACTGCAGAAGGGGGAAAGTCACCCAGGCAGCAAGGCTAGTTTCTCTTACACCAGAATCAAATCGGAACCCTCAAGTCCACGGCTAGCCTCCTCTCCTGTCCAGCACAACATGGGCCCAACCTTCCCCATGGGTCCGTTTTTGTCGCAGTTTGCATTCTCCCAGGACATTTCTGTGGTACCACAAGCATCTGAGATTCTAGCAAAAATGTCAGAGCTTGTGCATCGCAGGCTACGCCATGGAGGGAACAGCTACCCTCCTGTCATCTACAGTCCTCTGATGCCCAAAGGAGCGACCTGCTTTGAATGCAACATCACCTTCAATAATCTAGATAATTACTTAGTTCATAAGAAGCACTACTGCAACAGTCGCTGGCAGCACATGGCAAAGTCCCCAGATTTCTCTAGTGTTCCGGACAAGGTTTCCGATGCCATAAGTCCAAACAGTGGCCACACTTCAGTCGGTATGCTCCCCGGATGCCTTCCATCGGAGACCGACAGTCATCTCGTGACAACAGCTTGCTTGAATTCGTCTGTTTTGGATATTATGAATGCTAGTGGGAAAGTGCCTGAAAAAGACCTCACTGGGCAAGTAAAGAAGGTAACTACACCAACAGGAGTTGAGGAAAGGCTTGGTGGAAAACAGCCTGAGGTGAAGAGTCCCAGCACATCTTTGGTGGAAAGTGACAATGACCCAAACAAGACCACCTGTGAAGCATGCAACATCACCTTCAGCCGGCATGAAACATTCATGGTTCACAAGCAGTACTATTGCGCCACTCGCCACGACCCACCCATGAAACGCATGTCCGCGAAGGTGCCTGCCATGCAGCGGACCATGAGAACGCGCAAGCGGAGGAAGATGTATGAGATGTGTCTACCTGACCAAGAGCAACGGCAGCCCATGGGGCAGCCGGGCTTCATGGGTTTGCCCAATCTAGGAAATCCCTGTACATCCCAAGAGACGGTAGAAAGTCTGGCCGACCGCTTCCATCCACGATGTGACATTTTTCCAGGCCTTGTCCCGAAACACTTAGATGCTTCTCTAACCGTCTCCAAGCCCATCCTTGCCCCCAAAGGTAACACTATTGCAGACCCACAGGAACTAGATGCTCCAATAGATCTCAGCAAAAAGTGCTCACCTCTTCCTGACAAGTCGTGTAACTCCCCTAAAAGACTGCTGGACTATCACGAATGTACCGTCTGCAAGATAAGTTTTAACAAAGTGGAGAATTACCTAGCACATAAACAGAACTTTTGCCCTGTCACAGCTGCTCAGCATGGTGAGATCTGCAATCTGGAGCAGGCGATGTTCCAGGGCATTAAGAGCGAAGGCAATAACTCAGATGACATCTATGACAAGAGTTCTGTGAAATGCGAGAAAAACGGTGGCAACAAGTTAATGGTGCAAAACGGAGGCATGTTCCAACCACACCTCGGGCCGGCACCGGACCTGAAAGCTTTCGGTGATGCACAGCTCATGGCCTCGAAAGATGAGAACAAGAACATGTTTTTGCCTCACTGTCTCTATCCTGGAGCAATAAAGAAGGTGAAAGGTACAGAGCAAATTTCGCCGTATTTCGGGATAAAGAGCGGCGACTACATGGCAGGGAGTCTCGCAATGCAGGGTGAGGCAGCCGAACAGGAGCAAAGCAGCAATGGCGCAGGAGAGACGGGCACAGAACCACCTGCGGCCAATGGCTGTGCCCATCCCAGCAAGGAGCCACTGCCCCTGCTGCCCAAAAACAGGGGCATGGTGATTGTCAATGGTGGTCATAAAGAGGATCGCCAGACACCAGCAACTCCCCAGCAAGAGAATCAGCCTCACAACGCCTCATCACCAGAGGAACAAACATCTCCCACGTGGGGAGCCGAGAACCCTCCCGACCCAAACGAGAATGTATCACCCACTTCTAAATCACCCATGGAAGAATCCGCACCTGCCGGAAAAGGCATAAATGGTTCAGCACCGCCAGCAGGCAGTGGGAAGTACTGCCGCCTCTGCGACATCCAGTTCAATAACTTGTCAAACTTTATCACTCACAAGAAGTTTTACTGCTCGTCACATGCCGCTGAGCACGTGAAATGAAATTATGCTCTTCTTCCCTTGTTCTCCCCTCTTATTTTGGGTACACGGTCGTGTCTGAATTAGTGCATCATGCAGTTTTATATACTGCTTGTGGACAATCAAGAGAAGCTTCTTTTTTCGTTATTTGAAGACTTAATGCAAAATGATGAAAAAAAAATCCAAGTGTAATATTGGTGCCACTTTCACATTTTATTTATTTTACAATCAGTATTAATAGGAGTAGTGCTCTTAATTTAAATTCAAAGAAAGTTTATATCAGAGTTGTTTGTAATGTTAATGTATAGTCATTCTTGTGTAGCAGACATATTGTTTACAATGTATGTTAGGTTCAAGGAGACAATAGGCACGGGATACAAAACTGAAATGCGTTTTAGACCCAACAATAGCTACTGGAGCACTTGTGTATTCTTATTTGCTGGTACAGTCTTTTGTATATGTCAAAATGTCACTTGCAGTATGATTCTCTTGACTACAGCCTTAAAACTGTTTGGAGGGTTAACCAGGCAAAACGCTGCAGCTCATGTTTTGGCATATACTGTACACATGGCTTTGCATATACATGTTGCTGTTTGTCTGTGTCTTTTCTTCGACTCAGAAGTGGATGTTTAAATGAGGAGGGCAGCATTCTTGTATAGTACTTGTATTTCTGTTTGCTGAAACACCTTGTTCTCCTTTTTAAAAATTTGCTCTCGGCGCAATACTTTGTAAAAAAAAAAAACCAAGAAAAAAAGGAGGGCGGGAACATTACAGAAAGCAGTATTATAAAGGGAGAAAAGCAGCTATTCCTTACTCCTGGAAAAAAAAATGAAATTGTACAAAAATCAGGTTTATCAATGGTGATTATTGATGGGTGGGACGAGACAAGGGAATACTGTAAAAATGATCATTCCAATGTCCTTATGTAAGAAAAATATTTCTTAAAAATGTTGTTGCTATGCATGTATATGGATGGAATAAAATTCCAGATCTGTTGGAAATTTTTATTTTGATGTGGTGTCAATTAAACTTCAATCCTCAGGATAAACACACTATTTTATTGTCTTCTTTCAGGATGTCTAACAGAAACAGGGGGGGATCGTGTGACTTCACCATGGTGATTCTCTTTTTTTTTTTAAATCACACTACAATAATGAGAATCTGGGGTAAAACTTTGTTGCTAAAAACAGTCCTTAGGTTTAAGCCAAATTGAATTTCCAATATCTTTTAAGGTGAAATATGACATTCTCTACAGGTTTCGTTAAATTCAACTTTAATTCAACTGCATTCATAATAAAAAGGTATTTTGACAACAAAAAAAAGTACATAGGCAGTTTGTCTTCAGCAGTTAAAAAAAAAAAAAAAAGTACAATTTCCTCAGCAAACAAACTACACAGTTTTCGGTTTCCTTTGTAAGCAGAAATATGATGCTGTTATTTGGCTTCTTGCATCATAGAAGAGAGTGCACAGCTGCAGGGATGTAACTGTTGGTTATTGAACTGTTGTTATTAGAGAGGCGGCATTTTCTGAAGCATCTCACTGCCTCTGTTGGTTGGACTGTCTTTGTGACACAAGCTTATGCAAATGTTTGATAACCGAGGATGGATTTTTGTAGATCATATGACGATCCGCCCCACGAATTTGAATGTGATTGGCACTGGGATAAGAGCGCTCCAAAAACTTGCTCTGAAGTTCAGAAACCACCTGACGTGGAGAGATGACAGTTAATGAGATGTTCAGCAAAGGATTTGCCTCTGATTAAAACTAACTAAAGTTCAGAAGTGAAGGTAGAAAGTGGGACTGACACTCACTTGGTTGAGATCTGAAGGAAGTTGATCATCAAACGATTCCCCAGTGATCACATGCACAGATGTCTTGCTAGAGAGAGGCTTATATCTGGAGATCTCCCTAAAAAGTCAAGGACATGCAAACACAGTGTAAATTATGCCACTGCACGCCTAGACTAGAAATCACTTTTAAGATGGTTCTTTTTTTCCCGTTATATCTATACTTAATGTTTACATTTGACTTAAGTTATTGTTAATAATAACAATGCACATTATGAATTTATTGTTGATCTTGTTTATAATAATTCTTAATGAACAATGATAAATTGTTTCATATACCCCTTAAATCAGAAATGGTGATCAATTCGCATTTTCTATACAGCATTTTCTATTGTGACACAATGTAACAGTCCCCTCCCACAACTGGTGCCGGAATCTGTCCTATTAGCTTAGCTCCTCCTCTGAGTGAGCTGTACACAGTCCGTCATGTTTATCTCCTCGCCAGAGCAGCTGGTGGAAACACAAGAATGTCTCAGCTACGTATTAGACAATGTAAATGTTCTGTTGTTGGCTGTATCTATAAACACAGAATGCGTTTTTCCATTTCATAGTGCTACTTTTCTATTGCATTTCTACAGACTAGACAGACGTGTTTGACCGTTACGCACACGTCTCGCATCTTTTACAGTTTCTCGGTCAGGGAACAGTGTTCTATAAACGCAGCCTCAAGTTAAAAGAAGTTTAACCTTTAAAATCGTGTCTTGACGCATTGCATTTTCCACTGCCCGTGTCTCGCGCACGGTGGAACGCAAAAACGCATTCTGTGGAAATGCCCCCCTACTGTTTTTCCTGTTTTGTTGTTGTCTGAGTATCCGAGGCACGAGCTGTAAAGGCACAGCCCTCTTCTGGAAAGGGGGGCTGGAAGCAGCAGCTCATTTGCATTTGCATTACGCGAGAAAACGTGTTTGCTTCGACACAAAAATTATAGCATATTTTGGCATGCTATAATAAATGATCTGTGAGGTGAAACTTCTCAGACACATTGTGGGGACACCCAAGACTTATATTACATCTTGTAATTAAAAAGGGGCATAATAGGTCCCCTTTAAAGTCTTACCGGACTTGAGATGCGCTCTCATTGAGAAAGAAATGCTCATCTACTGCAGCGCTCTGGTGGGCAGGGTTACACAGGAGATATTTCTGACAGGAGAAAAATAAAACCTTTTTTTTTAAATATTCTCTATGCAAAACACACAAGTCAGCCAAAATAAACATTCAAATCTCACTTAATAGCTAAGACAAATGCATTTACGTAGACACATATTATGCCAGGAATGTTTGAGATGGTTCGAGTTGTTCAAATATTTCATTGTTACTCTTTGATCATTATAATAGGCACGCAGATGTAAAACTCTCTTGGTGACCTCGGACAGACGCACTTGAAAGCGTCAAGTCAACACTTGAGTCAATAGCACGAGGGGAGCAGACCCTCTCATGAAGAACAATCCTCCATTCTGAGAGGCAGAGCAGTCAAATTAAATGTCGACAAGCATTTCAAGGGCCACAATTCTTCTACGTTAAACATGAAAGCACCATGTAACTACTAATTGCTATTTGATTGTCTGTGTTCTTGTGTAAAGAAGTCTTATGTGAATACAGTGTAAGCATTGACAAAACCTTTTCCTTTATTTCTCTAAATAAAGTGATTTGCAGTTGTCACATCCGTTGACGAGTCACTATGGGCAACAGCAAGACTTGATACTGGCCTGGCATGAAATATTTTTAACACATGGACCTGAAGTTGACATTACCTGCGGTGTGACATATTATACTGCATTTTGCCATTTTTTATAATTATTATGCATGCAATTTTATTAGTTAAGAGAATTTGTCACACCGTACCATCATTTAAATTGATATAGTAAAAGAGAAAAGAGGTATTTAAAAAGAGATTTAAAACAAAATGGGGAGGAAAGAAAAAAAATCAGCAAGAAAATATTAAATTGACCAGTGTTAGTAAAGACATTAATAATTTTGCAAAAGATTTCAATTTCAAATAAATGCTGTTCTTTTAAACATTCTATTCATGAAAGAATCATCGAAAAGTTTCTTGAGCAGCAAATCAAAATGATTCCTGAAGGATCATGTTAAACTAGTGACTGACGTAATCACAGGAATAGATCACAGGATTTTAGAATTTATTTAAAAATAAATAAATAAATAAAACAGTTTTAAAAATATTTCATAATATTAGTGTTTCTGAGCATAAGAGACTTCTTCCCAACTGTTGAACAGTAGTGTATAATTTATGGCTGGATTCTTTCAATAAATACAAACCATGAATTAAACATGTATTAATAAGATTATTATAAAGATATTAAATAAAATAAAGCGCAGTCTGGTTATTTTTGAGCTTTCAGAAATTTACGACAGTCAGAAACTGTTGAAAACTAATATAGAAATAGTGGCATGTGCTGTGAAATAAATCCTATCTCACACACAATTCCTGTGACCTCTCGTATAAAACAGCAGGTTTTCGTAACAAACAAGTTGTAAAAAATGAATGTCATGGCAAATGTGCATTCAATTTATGATGTCATGAACTTTTACGACACAAAAGCACTTTATTCAGTGAACTGACTGAGGCAAATTCTCCACTGACTTCCATGCAAATGGGTCTCCAAAACAGCAGCTGTTGACGTTTCTGAAGTTGGCGAATATAGCAAATACGTAATTAAAGAGTTAGTTCACCCAAAAATTTAAATTCTGTCAGTAATTACTCACCCTCATGTTGTTCCAACCCCGTAAGACTTTCGTTCATCTTCGGAACACAAATTAAGATATTTTTGATTAAATCTGAGAGCTGTCTCACTCCTCCATAGGCTGCTATGTAATTGAAACTTGCCGGCCCAGAAAGTTAGTAAAGCCAATGTTTAAAATAGTCCAAGTGACTACAGTGGCTCAACCATAAGTTTATCAAGCGACGAGAATACTTTTTGTGCGCAAAAAAAAAAACCCACAAAAATAATGACTTTATTCAACTATTCATTTTCTTATGTGTGGGCCTCTGATGTGAGTTCACATAGTGTAACAGCGCTGCGCTTCTAGGTTGTACGTCAGAACGTAGGCTCACTATTGTCCGACGCTGGTCATGTGAGTGATACTGGCCAATAGTGAGCCTACAGCTTTCAGATTTAATAAAAAATATCTTACTTTGTGTTCCGAAGATGAACGAAAGTCTTAAGGGGTTGGAACAACATGAGGGTGAGTAATTACTGACAGAATTTTCATTTTTGGGTGAACTAACCCTTTAACAAGCATCTGACCTGACGTATACACTTTCATTTATATATTCATACTAACGTAAAAAAAACGTGACGTTGAAACATATGCTTCAACCAGCCAACTGCATTTATGCCAACAACATAAGCAAAGTAGTTGTTGTCTCTAACAAACATGCAGATATTTAAAGCTTGTTTATTTTGTTTTGTTTTGTTGAAATCTAGCGTTACAAAGAAACATATTGCTTTCGTTTTATGCTTCTAATCTTTCCCGGACAAATGAGACAGAGGTCTTAAAAACACTGTGTCTGTTTTTATGCAGATAGAGAGGAAGGATGGGCATGTATGAAATAAAGGGGGGGAAAAATGTACCTAGTCCTTCACCACCGTCCTGTTGTGCATTAATTATTTCAACCTCCTTATAAAGGCAAAACATTCCTCTAAATCACCTCTTCCGTTCCTCAGGTCAACCTTCGATTCATGTCGTAAATGGGAATCTGTAGCTTTTTGAGGGGAAGAGGGGCCATTCAAAATTCTAATAAATGTTTTGCATATTCGTGTCCGCATGTTAATGTGCATGAAATTGGGTGGAACTGGAGCGAAGAAAGCGGCGTCGTACCTTGACTGCACGCGGCTGTTTTTCCTCGTGACCTGAGAAACCCTGTCTGAAGGCGCTTCACAAAGAATCCGCGTCAGTCTCTGTCTGCAGACTCACACAGTCAGCCCGGGAAAGTTGTTCATCTTAGACAACTGATCATTAAACTGCTTCTCTTGTTCTCCAGAAATCCTGCCCTGTGTGTCAACTAGCTCATTGATTCGACTGTAATTTAAGCAACAGCACCACCAAGTGGCCATGTTGTAAGAATTATGTTTTTTGTCTCGCAGCCCCGTCAGTGAGAATCAAATACATTCATTATCAACAACAACAAAAAGTTTGTTGAAAAATTAAGTTGGAATTTCTTTTTATAGTTTCAACAAGTTAAACCAACAATTCGAAAACCATGAATTCAATCAATTAATTATGTTAATATTTTGACTAATACGTATTTTTTATATGACATTTTTATAGGTTTAACAAGTAAAACCAAAAGTAGTTATTTAATAACTTTGAAGAAAATAATTAAATTAATTATTTCAATCTTTTGACATTTAATATGTATTTGTATTTTAAGTTGTAATTTCTTTTCATTGTTATTTCAGAACTTCTAAGAAAAAAATCATGAAATTAATCATAATTAATGTATTGACAGCATATATGTAGATTTTATTTAAGTTATACTTTCTTTTTTAAAGGTTTAAAAAGTAAAACCAAAAGTAGTTATTTCAGAACTTTTGGAGGGAGGAAATCCAGAAATTTGCTTGTTGACTTTAGCTCTTTATTCATTTATTACTTGGGTTTTTATTCATGTATTGTTTTATGTATGTACTGTTTATTTGGTGTACATCGCTTTGAGAATCTCCTTTTAAAGGCACTTTATAAAATACAGTTTATTGTTATTAGTATTTTTATTTTAAGTTGAAATTTCTTTTTATAGGTTTAACAATTAAACAAAAAGTAGTTATTTCAGAACTTTGAAAACAAAATCATGAAGTGAATCAATTATTTGAATCTATTGGCAGCTATTGTGTATTTGGTAACACTTTATTTTACAGTGTCCTTGTTACATATGTACTTACCATAGTAATAACATTAAATTATGCATAATTACATGCAACTAACCCTCAACCAAATCCAAATCCTACCCTAACCCTATAGTAAGTACATGTTGTTAATTAATATTACTCAGTACTTAAATGTATAATTACACTGTAACAATGGCACATTCAAATAAAGTGTAACCGTGCATTTTTTAAGTTGTAATTTCGCTTTATATGTGTAACAAGTAAAAGCAAAAGTAGTAATTTCAGAAAATGAGAAAAAAATAATAATAATCACTTAATCTACTGACAGCTACTGTTGTATTTTTTATAGGCTAGTTAATTTCTTTTAATAGGTTAACTATTATAGTGCTCTTTGGAGCTTGTTCAAATGCCCTTTAAGTTATTTGGTTGGGAATCAGTGGCAGTGGCATCATACTGTAACCTTTAGTAGTTTGTTTACTCACTGGTCTGCTTAAGAGACACGATTAGCCATCAAACTGAATGATCCAGGCTCAGACGGACCCTGTGGACTGACCTGTAGCTGAAGGATTTCCTCTGAGACGCCTTCTCCCTGAATGAGCGGCTTCAACATGCCCAGAATTATGAGCAGACGACTCAAACCTGCGGCTGCGGAGAACTGCATCATCTGCAGGGACGGGACGAGGTGAGAGTACCTGTCAACATACACAAACATAAGATCTGATCTGATTACAATTCACTTACTGTGACCTTCAGAGCTTTGACCCATCCCAAAAAGACCAAATATTGAAATAAAGCAACAAAAATTGTTTGTTTACTTCTGGGTCACAGTGAGGATGATAAAGCGCAGAACATCAGACCCCGAGCTGCAGCAGTGGCGTTCAATAAATGAACTGCATTAATTGAGCGGTCATTACCAGCGCATGAAGAACTAAATGACTCCTCGCTGTGCAGTTGAATGCTTCACAATGACAGCTCATTTATGAAGAATGAATCAATGACACAGAAACACTGATCAACACTCTCGTGAAGAATATTTAGACTCACATATGACAGAACACTTCTGTTGATGCTCTGGAAGTTGCTAGAGTATTGCTGGATGGTTTGCTAGGGAGCTGCTATAGTATTCTGGCTGTCAAGTCAAAATGAGTCTCTGTTCTGGTCTCTTGACATGGCTCAGTTTCCTCCTCTTATATGTCTATGAAATACTTTTGTATGTTTTATCGCCCGCCGCCAGGAGTAAATCTAGTTAGTCTGATTGCTTAGAAAAATAATAGAACGCTTTTCGTCAAGAAGACCCACATGATAGGTATCATTCATGTTCAAGAGCAAGACTGTGATTAAAAATAACAAAATTCAACAAAAATAAAAGCTAAAATTTACTAAAGTTTTAGGGAAAGTTTTGCACGTGTCCATATGCTGTCAGATATCTTCTCATTTGAACAATGAGCAAGGAACAGTGCAAGTAGAGCTTCCAATTGTAGCCTGTTTAGCACATTTTTGGCATGATTAGCATGTTGCTAGCATAAATTAGCACGTTGCTAGATGAATTAGCATATTGCTAGCATGATTGAACACACTGCTAGCATGTCCTAAGATTTGCTATAGCCTTTGTTAGTGATAGATAGCCTACTGTACGTAGTTGATGAAGCTAAAAAATACTCTATTAGAGTTATTATTTTGACCGCCTCAATGAAAGTGTATGGGACTTTTCGTAGTTTTAATCATCCATTTAGTAAAAATCGTAAGTGTAAAAACATAATATATAAAATAAAATAAAATGTAAAATTTACTAAAGTTTTAGGAAAAGTTGTGCATGTCCATATGCGTTTTTATCAGATATCATCTCATTTAAACAACGAGCAAGGAACAAAGTGCAAGTGGTGCTTCCAATTCACAAAAACTGACTCATGAATCATTTATTTTCAACGAGTCACAAATTATTCACAAAACAGCCTCAAAATCGCTCCTGAGTTTTTTGTATTTTATGACACCCTTATTAAACCTCTTCAAATAACAGGCATTGTCATCGTTAAACAAAATAAAAAACATGATATAAAAGCAAATTCTAACAAATTCAATTAAACAATCAATATACATACTGTAGCTTAAGTCATTGCTTTAAGGATTGAAATCAAATTTTCAAATAATTTTTAAATGCCACAAAACTTGGGAGCAAAAAGGCATTTGTGTAGATAAAACTTAGACTACCTATAATCAAAATATGATTACACAAAAATTTAACAGTAAAGTCATTGAATCATTCAGAACTGATACCGAGTTCACAACTGACTCCCAGACTGAACCATTTGGTTATGTCTAAATTGTACACTTATTTTTTTCTGACTGTTTGTGCAATGTTATACAACCAAAAGTCATTTGACCCCTAAATGATTCTTTAGGAAACACTGCAGTATGATAATGCACCTCAGTTTAATACTTAGCGTTAGGTGTTTGTTCAAATAGTAGGCTTAATGATGTAATAAAAACAGTGCAGAGTTCAGACAAGTCACACTGAAATTATCCAGAAAAAAATCAAATCCAACCGCTCGACCTTCCATCAAAAGTTTAGCGTCGAAAGTTAAAGACTGAGAGTTTGAGCTCATCTTTTTAAATATTCTTTCCCATGTCATTTTACCCCTTTTTCTTCAAACCGTTCTTCCCTGACACTTTTCATCTGTCAGCATTTCCCCCAACACGGCCCGTATCGAGCCTGACAATTTGATTCGGAGTCAAATCAGTCCGTTCGCTCTGACATTTTATTTTCACCTGTCCTATTCTCTCCATTTCGTCATTCTATCAATTCCTCCGGTGCTAATTCTGCCCGGTAGGTCTGGATTATGCGCAGGAAGGCATGCGTGTCAAAGGGAAATTTTGCGAGGGTAAAGACAGCCAGATAGGAGGATGAATTAAACAGATAACGGCAGGCAGACGGAGTGAGGAAGTCGTGTCAAGCAAAACGCCTCACCAATGTTGGTCATTTTCTCTCTCTCTCTTCTTCCCCCCTCCTTAAGCATGACAGAAAACTATCTAAATGAATAAAAAAAGTGATGAAATGACTTTGGTGCCGTGGACTTTCTGCTCTTTGACTTCCCATCTGGATTAGTGCAGGCTGAATGGAGTCTGTTTCTTTTGTAAGAACCAACACATGAGTCTGTATGAATGTTTC
This sequence comes from Abramis brama, assembly GCF_963993115.1. Classification (NCBI taxonomy): domain Eukaryota; kingdom Metazoa; phylum Chordata; class Actinopteri; order Cypriniformes; family Leuciscidae; genus Abramis; species Abramis brama. Next base: position 7,047,412 of record NC_139979.1, read on the forward strand.
TCTCTCTTTGACACACACACACACACACACACACACTGTGCTTGATAAGAGCCATCTGAATTTGCATGGCAAATTATGTCCTGCACGACCACTTGAGCTGCCCAGATGGACGGCTCAACACCAAGGGGAGAAGGTTGTAACAAATACATTTCAACTGATTATTTACCTTTGCTTGATTCAAACCGATATGACAGGATGGACTGCCGGCCTAATACAAAATATTTCCTTCTGTTCATATATTGAATTTCACAGTTTGATTTGTCTGAAATAGACATTTTTACATTTCAAAAGCAGTGAAATTTAACAACCAAAAAACAATTCAAATGAAAATGTGTTATTCTGAATCACTACCATCACCAAATAAATTTGCAAAGACAATCCTGATCATTTGATATTGTTTTGACAAACGGATTTGGAAAAAACATTAACAAAATAAAAAAATAAACATACCATCCATAAAAGTTTATGTGTTTAAAGGATTATGAAAAATGAAAATACAATTAGCATTTTCTTTAAACTAGGTTTGGGGTGCATTCCTTTGCTAAAAAAAACAGGCGAATCTCATTTGCTGGTCTGTGGCTTGGAAACCAGCTGAAGACCATTGGCCAGTTTCAGAGACCACATTAAACTAGCTTAAAGATCAGAAATAAACTTGGGCTGGTTTCATTTTTTCAGCTGATTCTTTCAGTGATTTTTATATTATTTTATTGTGTTCGAAGTATCTAGTGTCAGAAAGAGAAGATGGAGAAAACACAAAAACGTTGTCCCAGGCCTCGTGAATTTAAAGACCCTGACTACAATGTCAGTGAGCAACTTATTTGACAAGTATCAGAATGGTGCGACAGATGCTCTAATAGCATCTTTAATGTAAACTTCAGAGGAAGAAATTAGGTTAGAGTCGAAAAGTTTGTCAGTTCAAACTGTCCATTTCAATAAATCAACTAACGACTCGATTCAATTAAGCTGTTGGCTTCATCACTCAAAAATGCTCGCATGAGGCCTTTTTCGTGTATTAAATAGTTAGTCAAAAACATGTGATGGTAATTATTGCTGTTTAATACTCTGTATTGTTATCATCATCAATAAAAAATTATTCAAAATTATTTGTCCTAAAAACATGCACTGATTTTAACTAGAATTTTACTTTTAATTCCTGCATGAAATATTTTGAATCTCCTTGATAACATTATAGCTGTTTGGTTGAAATAATGTTTCCTCTTATAAAAAAACAACAAAAAAAAACAAAACAAATTTCTTCTAGAATGATAATTTTTATCAAGCTCATATATTTAAGTTCAGTAATTTCACTTAAATGACAATGAAGATTACCTATTAGTTGTCATTTAAGTGAAATTACTGAACTTAAATATACGAGCTTGATAAAAATTATAATTCTAGAAGCAAATTTAAGATGGCACTTAGAGGCTTTTGCATCTGAACTCTTCATATATATATTTATATATATATATATATATATATATATATATATATATATATATATATATATATATTAATAAAGCCATATATAGTGGTGAGGTCATTCTGAGTGCGGTCAGTAGGGGGCAGTCGTGTCTCACTGTGATAGACTGAGTGAACGAACAGCTGTAAACACAGCACTATAATGTGTCCTTACTTCATTACTGATGACTGACAGCATTTGCTCCAGCACAAGAAACTCTAATTACTGTTAATTGTCATTTTTGGAGCCAGACCCATGAAATTCCAGAGGATCTCTCTCCTACTACAGAAGGGCTTGTGACAAGGCCAGCAATTTTACCAATATGAATTTTATACACATAAGACGACTTGATTGACTGCCTTTAATTTTTCCATTGACTTTTGTCTTTTAGAGGTGTCTGTGAGAAAGGCGTCTGACTGTGAAGTCTTCATCAATCATCTTGCACCTCAGACCTGTCACGGCCTGCTCAGCTTTGCAGGGTCTCGTACCGCTGCCCTTCTGAAAGTGCGTTCACACCAACAATGGTTTAATCACTGGATGTTGGCAAGCTGTTGTGCTGGTGGTTGCAAGTAGGCATTCCCACTAGATTACACTGTCCAACACAACCAGGAGATGAATAACATGAGATCCACGGTCTTCATTTTCATTAGTACGGTATCTGTGAATGTTTTCCAGTCACTTTGTCTCTGCAAATGAGTGAACACCCCTTGATTCACTCAGTGAATAGTTTTAGAGTGATTAAGTTTTAATCACTCAGTTTTAAAGTGATTAAACACAATAAGAGCTGTTTTTCCTGACAGGAAGCTCCCAGTACAGCCAATAAACAAGATCTTTGAATATTGAAACATCCACAGATACACCTTTTCCAACGAAATGGTGCCATTGATCAGCCAGTCTTGTTTACTAGTCTTATAAGAACATATTCTACTATTCAAAGTAATTTAATTCAGTGTCTAGTGTCATGCTTGTGATGCTACGGTCATAAGTAAAAAAAAAAATATATGTATATATTACCAGAACCTTGTGTTTTTTGGAAAAAGTAAAAATGCACAATGTTTTCTGCACAAATAACATCCTGGAATAACATTCCAGTCCCAAAATTTAGTCCTTACCCTATCCCTACCCATAACTTTTCTCTAAAATCAGAGGGAAATGATAGATGAATAACACTGATGTTGAAGCACCTCACCCTGGTTCTAAGCCTAAACTTGACATAAACTGTAAACTTGTCCCTCGAATCTGATTGGTTGATTGGAAAGTTGTTCCAGGATCAACAAAGATGTTGATCCAGGAACATGTGGTACTTGGTGAAATCACGTTCACCGGCAGTTTTAGGGTTAAGGGGATAGAATATACATTTTGTACAGAATAAAAATCATTATGTCTATGGAAAGTCCCCATAAAACATGGAGACCCAATGTGTGTGGGTGGGTGTAGAAAAATTTACATTTTCCAGATTGTTCTACTGGAGCATCAGCCACAGAAATTTTGATGAGCTTTATTTTGCAGTTTGATAGATGGGATGCACAAAAAGAGAAGACTTTATCTTGGGGGAAATCCCTCCAGAGTGAGACTTTAAAAGTTGACAATTCTGACATGTTTACGTGTAAATGCCAGTGTGGGGTTTCTGACAGCTGCTTCTGTTCCTTCAAAAGAAAAAAACACTGTCTGTACTGTGTAAACCTCACAGGAACTTAATTCAGCTGTTTTTTGTCACCACAGCAAAAAAGAAAAAAAGAAAAAAAATCTAAAGAAAAAGACCATCTGTTCCCAATCAAACATATTCTGATATGACTAGCAAACCTAGCAAACCCAACCAGTGTTTTGCAATGGTAGCTGGTTTGTTGCTGGTTCAAGATGGTCTACTAGCTGGTAGCCCAGTTAGTTGACTACCTAAACTGTTGCCAAATTCATTTCAAACTGATTTTAGCTGGATTTTCCAGTATGGCTAGATTCAGCTTGTGTCACCTCTGATGTGCCACCTCTGATGATTTTCATGATCTGACAATTTCTGAGCATTTACACAAGTCCCTGACCACACATCTGAGTTCAGACCCGATGAGAGCGGGGACACTCTTGTTCTCCAGCGATGGGGAGTGACAATTTTTTTTTTTCAGATATAACAGAACTCATTTCAGAGTGAGGCCGTGTTAATGAGACGCCCTTTTGATGTGGAAATCCTGCCGGCACGGGGAAGACGCTGATACCGTCTCCGCTGTCATCCTCAGGTGTAGCGGCTCTCCCTATTGGACACCGGCAGTTTATCTCTTAGTCGCCACACGAGGCTTCTTGAAAGGACGAAGACGGCAATTACGCAGACTTGTGACCGAATTAAAAAGATTCAAAAGAATATGGAGCCACTCCAGTCAGCAAAACAAAGAGTCTTTTTAGTTTGAGTTTACGCCTCATGTAATGGCCTCTCATCGCTCAAAGAATTAATGGCTGATTTGACACACCCTGGAGACACTTAGTAACATAAAACGAATCTGTAAGCAGGAAATGGAGCTAGAAATGAATGCTTGTCAAAAAGTCCTACAGGAAAATGTACAGAATTTGAATAATAATAATATGCAACCAATAACATGATTTGCTTTCCAAATGGAAGCAAATTATAATCCTCAAAGAATTCAATAAAATAATATTGTACGCACATATAGTATCTATATGTATCTATTGAGATGAACATTATGTGCCTCTTAAAACTAGAGACAAACATTTAACTGTATAATATCTTTAATCTACTAGGCTTTCTTTAGGACAGTTAGCGGAGCTATATGAATTTTAAAATCTTGAGATATGGCCAGGAATGGGCAGTTTATCCTATTGGGAAACTAATCTTCCTATTGGGAGCTACATTACTGTTCAAAAGTTTGGGGTTGGTAAGGTTTTTAAATGTATCTAATGCTCAGCAAGGTTGAATTTATTTGATAAAAATACAGTAAAAAAAAAAAGAAAAAAAAAAAGAAAAAAGGAAAAAAAAGAGTAATATTGTGAAATATTATTACAAATTAAAATAGCGCTTTTCTATTAGAATATTTTTTTAAATGTAATTTATTCCTTTGATAGCAAAGCTAAATTTTCAGCAGAAATATTTCAGTCTTCAGAGTCACATGATCCTTCAGAAATCATTCTAATATGCTGATTTGCTGCACAAGAAACACTTATTATTATTATTCAATGATGAAAACAGTTGTGCTACTTTATATTTGTGGAAAACTTGATACATTTTTTCAGGATTTGCAGAACAGCATTGAAATCAAAGTCTTTTGTAACAATGTAAAAGTCTTTACTGTCACTTGTGATCTATTTAATGTGTCCTTGCTGAATAAAAGTATTAATTTTTTTAACTCCTCACCCTTAACTTTTGAACGGTAGTGTACTTGTCATAAAATATTTAGCTTTCTTGTGTTCTGATGGAACAACATAAGAAAATTCCCATTATGATCAGTTCCAAATGACAATATAAGTTCCAATAGGAATTTTATTTTATACACATACGTTTAAGCCAGTAACTGCAGATAATAAAAGTACATTGTAGAAAATTCCACAGATTTTTGTGTGCCTGCACACAAATTTCCACAGCCTGCAAAGCTGTTCTAAAAAAAAAATAAAAAAAAAGTATGCAGTATTTATATTGCACAGATATCACATAATCTCAAGCAGAAGTGTTTAATACATCTTCAGCATCTTTAATTTAAACCAGCAGCACTTATGATTTAAGATCAGTAATAAAACTTGTGTGATACGGACATTAACTTAAGCCCTAACTTAATATCCACAACATTTAATTCACTGTGTCCTAAGTAATTGGATTGCATGTACACCGTCTTGCACTCAATAGGTTGAGCATCTATTAATCAAAGCGTAATTGCGCACATTTCCCAGATAAATGGCGCTGCTTCACGTCCAGTCATGTACAAATGAGTCAATCCGGACATATTCATTTCTTATCTAGCTGAACTCATTCGAGTCGCATAATGGCGATAAATAATAGAGGTAGGAGTTTATGAAACGGGATATTCTGAGAAGGAAGGAGAGCCGTGCAGAAGGGATCTCTGAGGAACTGCGATCATGTCCTTGCTAAGTGACTCCAATAGCAAGTAGAACAAGGCCAGAAAATGTGACTATTTCTTACTTACACTGAAATTCAATAGCTTCAGCAAGCTTAACTGCGGACATAAACTGCAACTAGCTTAAATACCCATGCAATTGGAGCTGTACGTGGTTGTGTAAATATTTAATGAGTGCTTATGTGGGCTGTATATTATGGGCAGCTCAGATTTTTCAGGACTAAACAGAGAAGGTGTAGTCAAGACTTGCTCTTTTCAGCTCTGACAAAAGACACAGTAAATGTAAACAGTACGGGAGCAAATATTTGCTCTTACAATGATTCAATTCAAATCTTTACTAAAAAAAAAAAAAATCATAAATGTTGTCCCATTTGGTTCAATATAACTGGGAGAATTTAGTATTTTCAAAAAAATTAGATGAAGACACTAAAATAGCTGCACAAATGACATGGGTTTTAGGTTAAAATTCAGATGTACAATTTAGAATGTACACAGAAAAATGTATTTTGAAAAGAGAAAAGAAAAAAGAGTTTATGTCAGTTTATGACTAAATACTAAGAAATTCTGAATTATTAATATTATTAATTCTGGAATATTAGTATTTTCCATATATATTGGAAAAAAAATCATGAAAAAATATGAGTTGATAAATTAATGTTAAAATATAAATATATTAATAATTAAGATTGTATATTTTATTGGAATGCAAATGTGTTTACATAATATTAATAATTCATATATATATATATATATATATATATATATATATACACATATATACTGAAATACAATGAAATTTAGAAATAGTATATTTTCATATATTTTTTCTGGATTTAATTGTATTTTATGAAATATTAATATTATATAATTATCAAATATACAGTCTGATAGTATAATTTTAGACTATCAAATCAGATATCATTTGGTTATCAATGAATACAAATTTAGTATACAGGTATGACTTATTGTCCCGTAAAAATCAAATCAATGGTGAAGTGTGTAATGTTTGTGCCACTAGCATAACCAAACTTAATTGCTAAAATAATGATTGTTTTTCATTGTGTATTGCTTATCAGGATGATAAAACGAACAGAGTCATGTGTTAATACATGCTACAGTCTGTATGCTTTTCAGGAAAATCAACCTCTGAATCGCTTAAAGTGAGAGAAAGTATTTTAACATCCAAAAAAAAAAAACACACTTCACATTTATATCTGCCTATGGCTCTCATCATTAGGATGGAGCTGGTATATGTGTCTCACACACACACACACTCACTCACTCTCTCTCTCTCGGCTGATGACTCACCAGAACTGCTTCCACTTCTCTTCTTCAAAGACATCCTCTGGGATCGGATCGATCAGCACCAGGTCAGACACTTGCCTGAAGAGACAGGGAGAGAGCAAAAAGACCACACAGAAGATGTTTCATGAGCACAGATGAGACCTCACACACACCGTGAGGAGAAATGAACAGTGTCTATCGATTGAGATGGATGGGCTCAGAGCCGCAGCAGGGACACTTGGGCGCTACAGGGCTGACACAGCTGAATCTATGGGTTTTAAAGCTGCACATCAGAGCAGATGAAACGTTAAATCTGTCAGATGGAGGGTGGAGGGTCGGGTGAGTGTGTGCCGAAAGGTCGGCCCCATTCTGCCCTCATGGACCTTTTGGTCATGGTAGGTATAAATGCCTGGAAGAAAAACCCTAAACAACCAATGTATTCTACATACTGAACATGCATTCTGTAGTGGTAACAAACTTCCTGACATGTTCAGATATAACTGACTGATTGTTTGCAAACAGAATGATGTGACTTACGTGTCATGGATGTGGCTGTAGAACCTGCCATTGAGTGTGCCCAGCTCAGAGCCAATCAGAATGAAGGGTGTGGCTATATCTGCAGCCTTGACCAATCGATGAAGGTCATCCACCATCCTGAGGGATAAACAAGGAGAGATGCAGGTCAGGAATGAGCGCAGGTTTGTGTGAGTTAAGTCTAGACATGACTCATCTGACAGTTCATTAATCACCAGGACACATTATGACACACATGTCCGTTCACCTCCAGACGGGACGCCCACTGTCCCAGACTCCTGCTCAGATTTTAAAGCGGTCAGTGATGTTACGTCAAGGACAACCTGACCTCAAACCAGAGGCTGACACACTAAACTAATAAGCACTGTGTACCATGAGACACTAATGGGTTTTATTTCTGACATCCTCATTAACTAAAAGGCCATGAAGATTCATTGAGCGCTGAATGACTAACTGCCGTGTGTCTTTGGTATGAAATTGGACGAGAAAAACTAGAGACTGACCGACATTTTCAGATTGCCTTCAGTACAGATTTCTTTTATGTTTAATTGTCTGATAAACAATATACAGATCTAATATTTAATATTTGTTTTATTTCTGTTTTTGGATGATGACAATAGTAATAATTATTATTATTATTAATTATTCTGATTATAGCAATTATAACTCTAACAACAGTTATTATGTATTTATTTGTTATTATTATAACAATTATAATTATTATATCAATTATAACAATAGCAATTATTATTTATTAGTTGTTACTACTGTATTATTGCTGTTGTTTTTTGCAATTTTGTTTATGAGAAGATTGTTTTTCAATCAAATGATTACAAATTTATTTCATGTTTGTTTTGGGCTACATCTAATCATTAAGTACACATTTTTGGGGTTAAGTTCAAATTAAGTTGAAAAGTGTTATTCATTATGAAAATGTTAAGTATGGTAGTATGCATAGTCAATAAGTCCAAGAACAAATAACACATGTCCTTCTCAAAAAAGGAAACTTAGTATTTACTATTGGCTTTCCTTCAACAGCAAATCAAATCAGGTTCCAAAAGAAAAAGTTTCAAAAAAGAACAAAATGGACGACCATCAAAACATTTTCGCTCCCAGCTTATTGAACTTTAGTCAAATTGATATCTTGCCTTGAAGCTTGCCGTCCGCCTGCTTCTAGAGGCCAGACAGAAGAGAAAAAAAGACCTCTTATAACCAAATCCCCTGTCCTCTCTCTACACATTACTTTAATGCATGAAGAATTGCTACATGTTACAATGTCAAAAACAACACAATAAGAGTGATTCCAGGGGCCTGTACCATGATGGTAGTTGAACAAACTCCGGGTTACAGGATTAGTTTTGAGTTGACAAAACCAAACCAATCCAACCAGCTTTGTTGGTACCATGATGCTGATCATCAACTTTCTACATCAACTCAGACTTTGATCCTGAGTTTAGGAGTTTAGGTGTGACATCAGTAGCGAACAGCCAATCACATGCTGAGAAAGAGTGAAACTGCGATTCATTTCTCGCGAGAGAAGCAGCGCGATTCACATTACGAGATTAAAAAAAATATTAGGAATTTAAACAAATTTACACAGCAAGAACAAAATAGCTGTCTATGAAAGAGGACAACTAAAAGAAAAAGTCTTGCTATATCAGTACAAGTAAAAGTTGTGAAGTTAATTTATACAGTTGATAAAGGTATAGAGAGAATTGAACTTTTAAGCTCACATGTAGTCATTTTATAGCTTAATCTATTGATTCTAAAGTGTATTTATATTAACTTTATATATTTATTCCTTCAAACTGTGCGTAAAAATAATTGATAAACTAAAATCGTACGTGTGATCGATTAATAATTACATAAATAATATCTAAATCATGCAAAATTATTATTCTAAATAAGTGTTACTAAAAGCCAGACGATTTTGTCTTTAAAAATCATTTGCTATGTAGTGACCTTTAATTTGGAGTAGAAACAGGTGGAGTGACTTTATCCTTTGCTCAGAGCTGATTGGTCCAATTTCGGTTTGGCGATGAACACTGCTAAAAGCCAAACCACTTTCATGGTGCCTAAAACCCAGGGTTGGCGCAAACTAAACTGAAACATAAGCTAAACAACAGCCAGCCACTCATGGTATAGGCCCCAGATGTAAGATGAAAAAAACCTAAAGGCAGGACGTCTTGTTGCCAGAGGACAAGGACAAAGACATCTCTCTCCAACAGCGTTGATTGAATAGTATAGCAGGTCATTGTCAAGGACATGAGACGCACAGATACCTGCTTGTGGATTAAAACTGTTCATGTGTTTCAGGGACGTTTCTTTGTTTTCAGATTTAAAACTGTGGATAAGTACACTACCGTTCTTTTTTAAAAGAAATGTACACTTCTGATCTATTTAATGCATCATTGCTGAATAAAAGTGAGAGTAAAGACATTTGTAATGTTACAAAAGATTTATACTTCAAATAAATGCTGTTCTTTTCGACTTTCTATTCAGCACAACTGTTTTCAACATTGATAATAATAAATAATGTTTCTTGAGCAACAAATCAGCATATTAGAATGATTTCTGAAGGATCATGTGACACTGAAGACTGGAGTAATGATGCTAAAAATTCAGTTTTGACATAACAGGAATATATTACATTTGAAAAATGTATTAAACAAAAAAAGTTATTTTAAATTGTAATAATATTTCACAATATCTTACTCTATTTTTTGTTCAAATACATGAGAGCTGATGATCTTAAGAGACGTCTTTCAAAACATAAAAAAAAAAATCTTTCTGACCCCAAACATTTGAACGGTAATGTGTATATAATTAATAAAATATATATATATATATATATATATATATATATATATATACACATATATAATTTGAAAAGTATAAGGCTCAAATATAAGGCTATTACAGAATAAACATTTTATAGTGGTCAATTTCTTGAATTGTGTCAGGAGGTCATCTTTCATTTTATGAAGCATGGTGGAAGAACAAATAGTTTCCCATGAGCTATAATTCATCTTATTAAATTCCAATGCCATGAAGTTATCTGAAAACAATACAGTGGACATCTTATGGTACTGTTACACCCACAATGTTGAAAAACTTCAGACTAAGACACTTTCATACCTTCCAGTGGTTGATATTCCCCACACTTTCTCGGTGCCTGTAGTTTCATTCTGCAGAGTTCTTCGGCTAAAACCCAGGCCGACCCTGTCATAGGTGCACACCTGAGAAACAACAGATCACAGATCATCAAGTGTCATAAAAACGAGAGCAGGAGAAACCTCAACTGTCACTCAAAAACATTAATTTATAAATTCTTTAAGAAATTTAATCTACAAGTAAAGTGTGCATTAAAAGCACTGCAAATTTTACAAAGTCACATAATTTCGCCATCATAATCATCAGTTCATCTTTATCATCAAGCATTGCAAATGTTTGTAATGCAGTCACTGTAATGCAGGTTATCAGCAGGAATCTCCAGCACTCCACAACTGTAGTTTTTGTGATGAGAAATGACAGCACGTCACCTCACTGCCTTACTAGAGTAATACAGGAGAACATGCATTGAAAGCTGAAATCATTTAACTTTGCAGGAGATGAAGAAAAATCAATAATGTCTTTATGGCCTTTATGGTCTCTTGGGACTCAAATCAATGAAAACTCTGGTGCTGCCTTGTTTATTTAATGTTGTACATGAGAGCAGTGAAAGGCTTTCTCTTATCATCTTGTTAATGAAAGAGATTGCATTAGATCATTCTAAACAGAATACACGTATAAGTGTAAAAATTATTATAATATTATAAACAAAACGTATAATTGTGTTAAGATAAAATTTTATACACAGATATTTTATCTTAAATATCTGTTATCATATACAGTGAAAGAGTAAGAAAATCTGCATTATAGCTTGAGCTGCGAGTTTCTCTGTATGATAAAGTAGATATGCATATAAGCCAGTCAGGGGCATCACTAGACCCTTTTTAGTGGGGCACAAACCCCAGTGAAATACAGTTGTGCCCCAGTAAAATATTACTGATAAATCCTTGTCTGATGATCGTGGAGATTAACGAATACCAACCTGAAAATCATTTTGACAATATCTCTGTCATGACAACTCTCTGAGTGTTTGGCATGGTAATGGATATGACAATGTTGATATGTTTGGTCTTGGTGGAATAGATCTGCTACGCTACTGCTGCTGCAGAGCAAGTATGGGACTTGCTATTGCCAATACATACACGACACGCTGCTGAGAGCAAATAAGACATGCTGCTTCTGTACAATATAGCATACATGAAATACCCGTAGCAGATCTATACAGGTGGAGCTGGGGAAGGGTTTCTGAAAGTGCGCTGCAACTGTTACAGCAAATGCTAGCCAAGTATTTGAAGGTTGAGCAGCGAGCTCATTGGCTACTGATACAGCAGGAACCAATCAGCTGTGCCGTATAGAGAATGATGTGATTGCAAGCAGACTGAGTTAAGGACCTATCAGCCTGTGTCATTTCAGTAATCATGTTGTATGTTTGCCATCAGATGTTTAGATTCGGCTCTAGCAATGGCAGATTCGTCAATGAATCACTCTTTTGATTCATCGGATTACAAGAATGTTTAATTTCACAAATCACTGAATCGTTTGCAGTGGTTTCTCACACCGAAATAGGTGCAAAACACTTTATTTGAGACAAAAGTATACACTCACACTGGGCGAGGTGAATATTTGGGCTAAATACTTAGGTTGTATTCACCTACAGTCCACTGTAGGAAACAAACTTGCAAATGTCTCCTATAATTTGTCAGCAAAGCAGCTCTTTTGTATGCAGATTTTAAACGACTCTCTGCAAAAAGCCATATTTTGGAGAAGGTTTGGGCGTGTTTTCGCAAATGACAGTTATGCTCATTTAGAATACTCCAAATTCAAAACATTAGAAGAAGAAAAATTCATGTGTGTATGCACACATTGTGAATTAAGCATCATTTGTTTTGTGTGATAAGTTCTCCTGTGCGTACAGATATGAAATAATTCAAGCAATTATTAGTAAATGAGACCCAATGTCAGAATTATAGACTGAATAGATCAGGCAACTCACTTTCAGTGAATAGTTCAGTTTACTCCAAATAACCCAAGACCAGTTATGATAGAATGTGTGCTTTTTTTGAAAGAATGGTTTAAAAGGAAGATTTGTACAGTTATTGAAACTGAAATCAACTAAAATTTCTAAATTACTGTTCTTAAGACACTGAGTTGCTAAAAAAAACATTCATACATGAACATGAATTTTTATTTTAAGGTTTATTTTTATTTTAAGTTTTCAAATGTCCAGTACTCATGTTGGCAGTTAGTTTAAACTGACCTTTGTTGATAATGAAAGACTCTCTTGCACATGGTACCAAATATCTGAAGACATTCCTGCTGGAGCATCAAGAACAACTGAAACACAAATGAAACATCACTTACACTGTGCACAACTGACAATATAAAGATCAGATCTTTCATTTTTAGATTAACTATTTATTTAACCTACCAACTGGTCTTCCATACCCTTTGCAAAACAGATGGATCTTTTGGCCGAGGCCGATATCAATCAGCTGGGCACCTGCGAATATAAAGAAATAGTAAAACAATGAGCTGAAAATTTAAGTTCCCACTCTGCACATGATCCTAAAGTCTTCCTGAAGAGAAGAGGAGGTCTCACCTGTGGGTGACAGAGCCTGTCCCTCTCTCTGCAGTGAGGCGTAGTTCAGGAAAGCTGGAGTGAAGATGATGAAGAGCAGAACCTTCGTCCAGAAGGACACAACAGCCCAGCAGCTCCTCTGAGAGACAGTCACATCTGGAACACTGGAGTCCTCTGATGTCTGTGGGTGGGCAGTTCACATGACATGAAGTGGTGACATTGTCCAGGGACAGAGTTCTAAAACTACTTTTTTTTTTTTTTTTTATGTCAAATGCGTTTTATGCTGCACCCAGTACACTGAAAAATCTTATTGAGCAGCGTATTTACGAAACAAATGGTACAATAAGATGGTATCAAATAGTAATACCATGATTTTTTTTTAATTTGCACCACTGCGGTAGTATTCACAGGGTAAGTTAGCTAACGTTAACGTTACTTCAAAGTACAGACATTGCGTTACTATGGCACCCTGTTCACGGGGATTCATCACCTTCTTTCTATCAGGTTTGACCCTGTCCTCATCTTCTCGTCCGTTTGTCTTTCTGCGCAACATATTCTGATAGTTTTTCACTCATATGAAAGATAACAGATGATATTATAATTGTATGAATGAGCGTCAAATACAGCAGGAAGACACTTCCGCATCGACGGGGACCCATGAGGAGCTAAATGCGTTTCGTTAAAGCTTATACTAGTACCGTATGTTTTGTGTATAACATATTATTATACACTGAGCGTTTTGATTATTACGTTCAAAATGTAGAAATAAAACAATTAAAAACCGTTTCATTTATTGGTTATTATTATACACTTCAAAATTAGCAATTATTAATTTAACAGACGCTTGATTTAGATTCACAAATGAGGAACGTCAAAAGCAATCATTTAAAATGGATTGAATATTCAATAACAATATTCATACAACAAAAATTTATAATTTGTAGTTGGCTACATTATGCCAACAAGCTAGAGCAGAAGTGATATACTAAAAAGGTAAATGTGTGTGTGTGTGTGTGTGTGTGTATACATGCCTATATATATAGCCTATATATATAGCCTATATATATATACACACACACACACACACACACACACACACACACACACATTTACCTTTTTTGTGTAAAGATTTTAATGGAACAGGGTTAAAAATAAATTGTATCCTCTCTAAGTTCGTCAGCCTTAGGACAAAACAGCATCAACACTCCTCATCTTCTCCAGCGCAGCTCAACCAGGCCTCACCAACTTTTTTTGCTTATTGGGCAGGGATTATTTAAATGAGGGACATTATGACTTCATAAGATCCGGAAAAAGAGTGTTGCAGTCCAAACGAGCCGTTCGTTGTATAGTTCTTGAAAAGTGAATTCTGTTAAATAAAATATCTCCCTTTGGAGTGGACTTCTAGCTTTGTAACCTTGCAGATCTTTCTGATGCTCAAACAGCAACATTACAGACTAACTAAAGTTGAAAAAGTGAAAAAGCATAATAAGGCTGAGATGAATCCAAAGGTTCTGGGATGCACCACTTTAATACTAAAAGTCTTGCAATGAAACATCTGTCCTGTAAGAGGTGCTGTGTGACATTATCTGACTGTTGATTCATTTACACAATAACCATCTTAAACCACATTTTATGTCACACTAGCAGGACACACAAGATCAGTTGTGGCAGAGCTGCACTATAAGAGAATATTTAATGTGGCAGCAGAAATAAAGGTCATTATAAAGGTCAGTTCCAGCACTGCAACATGAGTGTGAGTGCATTTAACATCCGCCACAGGATACTGACCCTTTTCAGGCCCTGTATAGGTTCAGAGTTGAATTATGTATACAGTGCTGGTAGTCATTCTAAGGGCAATGCTTCTGTCGCAGATGTACTGTATGTAAATTATGATTTTATGCATGCTCTCACTGCAGGTTTATGCCAGAGTCCAGCATCCATATTGAACAGCCTCTGAAGCCTGTGAGCAACCTCAGTTTGTGTCAGTTTGTTTCCTTAGATGAGGCCATGCTAAACTGAACAATTGTAGATGTTCAAGGCTCTTCTCTGCAGGGACCCAGAGGAAAATAAAACAACAACGACATCAAGTGCCAGGAAATGTAAGACTTCACGCTGTGCCTCAGACAGCAGGTGTACTGTCATGTGATCGCAAGCGTGGCTCTCTGACTGTCATTCACAGCAATCTCTGAACGATCCCGCTGCCGCCAAACACAGCAGAAGGAGCGTCAATCATCACGATCTGTTCAAACATGTCTCAAATCGACAGTCATGCTAGAAGTATCATGCCTGGTCAATCAGCATGATTTTAAAGGCAATAAATGCATGCGAGTCATTCTATAATTTAGGGTACATTTCACAACAGCAAAATGTAGAAACAATATTTTATCAGTGTGACTGCTATTTGCCAAGCTTAATCATTAAACACCATTTTGATATTACAGATAAAAAGATGTTTCCCTGGTGAGTTTGTCAACTATGTTACAGGTTACACAAATATTGACTCAAATATTCAATGTCTGACATATGTATTTAAGAATTTAATTTTTTTTGCAAATACAGTATTTGTACAATTCTCAGCAGGGTCACTGAGGACAAGACTTTTTATTTTTATTTTATTTTTTTATCAGAAATCTACTTTAAAGATTATTTTAATAGTTTTACGAGATGTTATGCAAAACTCCAGTCCATGTGGATGTAAACTTTACCCTAAAAGAATATTAGAAGCATCATTCTAGATTTTTAAAATGTAAAAAAAAAAAAAAAAATGAAGGTTTTTTTTTTCCAAACTAGTTGACCATGAGAGTAGCATTCTGTTGACCCAAGTAACATAGTTGACTGGACACATTGTTACAATGACACACAAGTCATTTACATGTGAAGATCTCTTATGTTCCCACTTGCAAGTAAACGATATTAAATAAAAATAAATAAAAAAAGAATTATCCCATAACTTACAAACATTGATCAGCGAACATTAACAGAAGCTCAACTGAAACTGCTAAATGCGTAAGAACAAACCTCATTGGTTCTTGTGGAAGCTCAAACGTGCTGCGTAACACGAGAATGAACCTCATTGGTTCTCCAATGTCAAGCACCACAACTGATGAGTGAGTTGATGAATTTTTATATGCGAAAAAAAGCCTAAATTCAATCTGTTCATCATATAAAGCGATTGTGTCTCTTCAGAAATTTTGGACTAAACTGCTCAATTCATTTTTTTACAATCTCTTTATGTACTTTTTGAACTGTCAAAGTGTCAGTTGAGTAGTTCTCCCAAGCTCTCCCAGATTTTATTAAAATATCTTGTGTTTCAAAGATGAATGAAAGTCTTACGGATTTGGAACGACATGAAGGTGAGTAAATGATGACAGAACTTTCATTTTTGGGTGAACTAACCCTAAATTATGATCAAAACGAATCTATGGCAAATAATTCATTATCATCAGAGGACATGATAATGAATTATTTGGCATAAAGGCAATTTCAAGCAAACTGATGTTCATGTTTTCAGTAGCACTTTAGGTAACACTTTATTTTACAGTGTCCTTGTTACATGTTACATGATGTACTTACCATAGTAACAGTAAATTATGCATAATTACATGCAACTAACCCTCAACCAAATCCTAATCCTACCCTAACCCTATAGTAAGTACATGTAGTTGATTAATATTACTCAGTACTTAAATGTATAATTACACTGTAACAATGACACCTTAAAATAAGGTGTAACCGCACTTTATTTACAGTCCTGTTCCCCCATGTACATACTATGTAGTTATTATAGTAATTGCAATAACTGAAGGGACTACCCCTGGACCTCCCCTAAACCTAACCTTAACCCATGTAGTTACCTTATATTAACCAGAACTTTCTTATGTAAGTACACGTAAGTGCATGTACTAGAGTAAAGTGACATTCATTTACAAAGGTAAATAGTAGAATTTTTAATTTTGTTGCAGATCATCAAAGTTTGAGGCACACTGGGAAAACACAGACATAATATTTACCAGGCCTGCTACATAATATTTCACACATTTTCCATAATTTTGATGAAATTGCAGCTTGATTGGAAATGATACACTAAAAATATGAACCACAAAACAAAATTAATCTAAAAGTAGCATAAAAGATGAAGGCATTATAATATCATTGTATAATATCATGTTTCAAATTGAGTTGCATGATTATAAAAAACCGATGCTAAAAAAATGTACCACAAAACTATTCTAACTTACAGACAGACCTCAAAGGAAAATTTAATACCTCCAAGGCTGCTTTTGTATAATAATTTCAATTTATTTTGCATTTTATTGCCTTTATACAATTTGTAAAGTTATATTGATGATTTTTTGTATATTTTGCTTTAAATTCTTTTAACATACAATTTTAAATGACAAAAATGAAAAGAATTTTTTTTTATTTAACAATGCAGAAGACATTTTTATGACAGCACCTGGATTATGAGGATATGTGTCATGTGAACCATGATCATATTAGATTAAGAGATATGTTTATCCAGATTAACATTTACATGTATGCATTTGGCAGATACTTTTGACCTTGACCTTGGCATTATAGCACTGCTACTTCTGCGGAGTGATTTGCTTGCAGCACCTGAGAAGCCCCGTGGTGAGGATCAGAGTTCGCTCAGAGTTGGAGTAAACCACTCCACAGAAGTAGCAGTGCTTTGCCTTCTGAGAATATAGTTCCCAGTATGTATACGGTTAGAAGATGGCTCATGTGACCTTGTTATTTGTACACGCTGTGACTATACAAATCACAACATGTAAATAGGAAAATGTTGGCGTTATTTTATCACTTATTGGGAGCAGTATGCTAGCTGGAGCCATTTACCTCCAGTCTTTGTGCTAAGCTAGGCTAGCGGTGGGTGCGTCAGACAGAGTTACGGCACGCACGGAGATGAAAAGGGTATGGACTTATCTAACTCTGGGGGATACGGTGAATAAGCTAAAGTCCCAAAAAGACGGCGTGTTCCTTTAAACACTAACCAAAGCTATGGAGAAACTCAGAGTAAATGGATGAAGGAGGTCCGAGTCTGCAGCCCTGCATTAGATTCATTGCGGTAATGAAATAAAGCAGGCAGATATGGATGATAAATGGCAGTTATTGAAGGGACTGTCAGGTAGCGTGGGTGCCAGATATTTTTGAACAGCGGCGTTGAGGCCTGCGTTTCCAGAGGCTGTCGTGAGCTCAACCTCCTTCAGCTGTTTCTGTCTGGCCTAATTAAACTTCGGGACGACTGATCTCATTAAATTCAAACCGTACAGAAGACAGAACAGAATCTGACCATTAATATCCAGAGGCTAAAGCCATTATGTAATCAGCTGGAAAATGTTATTGTTTGTATTGTGGAAGTATAGAGAATTGTGTAGAACTCTAATTAACGTAATCAGCAGTTGCCATGTTGTCGGCACAGACAGATATATATGTATATACATAATCATGATTTTACCAGCATAAAATCTGAATGTTAATGGAATAATGTAGCCTATACTGATGTAGGCTTTTTATTTTTCACTAAATTATACTTTATTTATATCCTATTTGTCCTGTGCATCACCCATGCATGAGTATGTTTCCGAATCACTATACTTTTCCTAATTCGCATTTTTATTTCTTTTTCTGGAATGGTTTTCACATATACATTTATTTTAATTTTTTATAGGTTTGTTAACACCTGAGATAGGTTAATACATTCATTCCAGAATCGATTGCAATCACATCATGTCTGTCTGCAATTAAGGAAAAGGCTGTTTATGAGCAGTTTCAGTGAGTAATCATCATTGATTTGAAATAATTAGCCAAGAAAATAGGAACACGTACTGAAGGAGGCTTGCAATAAACTATGAGACGTTAAAGGAATAGTTACCACAAAGATTTCAGTTTTGCCATTCAGTCTTCTGAAGTCATAAATTTGTGCAATCATCTTTGATATAAATTTCTCCTCACCTCAAAGAGTTCACAAACATTGCATAGTGTGACTCAACATAAAACAGAGAGAAGCAGGAGTCAGGCGACCTGTCAATCATCCTAAAGCCAACAACTGTCTACAGAAATCTAACTGGCTCTCTGAGGAAGCATGATGCATTTTTAATGAACCATTTAAAAGGCATAAACTCTGGCAGACTAGACACACACCATGTGGGAAGAGTCAGTCTGCATACTGATACAGCTGGAATATTTATATAGCCTACATATTTGCAATACTCAGATATTTTAGAGTAGGCCTATCTAGGTCTTGACTTATGTAGAGTTGAATTTGCATTAGCATGAGTTTGCAAGTAAATATCATAATGTTTTCCCTCTTTTTTACAATCCAAACAGAATCACTGATTTCTTCATACCCACAATAATCTATCTGTTCCTTCAGGCTGATCAAAAAGCGATTTACCTGTGCGAAGTGTGATTCATTTAAAGGAATCTGTTCCTTCAGACTGTTAAAAAAAAACGACTCAACTGAAGGAAGCGTGATTCATTTTAGTGAATCGGCTCCTTCAGACTGTTCAAACAGCGATTAACCTGAGTGAAGTAGTGTGGTTCATTTCAGGGAATCGGCTCCTTCAGACTGTTCAAACAGCGATTAACCTGAGTGAAGTAGTGTGGTTCATTTCAGGGAATCGGTTCCTTCAGACTGTTCAAAAAGCAAGGCTTTTTTATTTTGAGGTATTTTGAAATATTTGTTCATCGCTGTTTTCATCTCCAGTTATATAAATGAGATTGTTATTAGTTTTATTAGGTGTATTTACTATTGAAGGCTATATTAAAGTATAATATTATCAAGATCTTCATTGTCTTTGTGCCTGATAAACACTGCTCTGATTGAAAAAACACATTTTTGAAATATATTCAGATTTGTGTATTCATTTCTGAACTTATAGTCCATATAAAGATGGAAATATAAGGTACAATAGGGCCCCCTAATGCCAATTGCACATTGAGACTCTTGGATGTCCTTGGCTGCTGGTGTCCAAGTTAGTCATTTGTTGTTGGGTTGCCTGAGTGGGGATCAAAAAAATCACCTCACTACAGATTGTGGATCAGACTCTGAAAAATAAGTCGGAGTGCCAAATCCTATGCTTTCAGCAGCAAGCAGGACTGATCCCTGACTTCAGATACAGCATTCAATGAATGTGATTGCTTTTTCCTATTGAATAAATAGAGATATGGTGTAATAACACATAACCTTTTCACCTCACTGTCTGGTTATGTGTTGCTAGCATTACACCAAATGTTGAGACACCACTCCCAGCTAACATGAATGTTCTCTGAACGTTCAAAACGTCCAGTTTTTTTTTTAATATTTGAAAATATATTTGTGTGAACATCGAGGGAACATTCCATTTGATAATGTTGCAAACATTATGGGAACATTACTTTTGACTGTTCTTTTCTGAAACATTTAAAAACATTAGACCGCCATATAACAAAGACGTTTCATGAACGTTGTTTAAATAATATTTTTGAGCTATTGTTTTGAGAACATTATTAAAGAGCAGATAACTTTGATCAAACATTCCATAAATGTTACTTTCATAACTTTAGGACAACCTTGCCAGAATGTAAGCCAAAGTTCTGAGAATGTTTCCTGTTGGCTGGGATGGAGGGAAATTTGTTGTCGTTGTTGTTGTTTTTGCATTTTAGCATGCGGTTATTCTTCACATTCTGTTTTAAGAAATAACTGAGTTTGTTAAAACAAGAAGCCTCATTGATACTCTTTATCATTTCTCGTGGTTGCTATAAAATAAAAATAAAAACATTTATGCATCTTGTCCACTACCAGTCAAAAGTTTGTAATAATTAAGATTTTTTATGTTTTTGAAAGGTCACCAAGGCTGCATTTATTTAATCATAAATACAGTATAAAAAAAAACAATAATATTGAAAAATATAAACTGATATGAACAAAATATAAACTGAAAATAAACTGTTTTTTATTTTATTTTAAATGCTGAATTTTCATCATCATTACTCCAGTCTTCAGTGACATCCTTCAGAAATCATTCTAATATGCTTCGGTGCTTAATTTGATCCATTATTATTGGAACTAATGCAACAATGACTCTTATTATTATCAATGGTGAAATGTTGTTGGCTTAATATTTTTGTGGAAAACATGATACTTTTTTTCTGGAATCGTTGCTGAATAGAAAGTTCAAAAGAATAGCATTTTGAAATAAAAATCTTTTGTAACATTAGAATGATTTCTGAAGGATCATGTGACACTGACGACTGGAGTAATGATGCTGAGAATTCAGCTTTGCCATTGCAGGAATAAATTCCATTTAAACATTGAATTATTCCAAATGTGTACAGTATGTGGTACTTATTCTTAAAGTAGATATCCACAAATCATTTTCTATGCAGATGCTTGCTTCATTCATGCAGTCTGTGACCTTCTGACAGCAAAATGGAAGAGCTCCTCTGTAAAACTTTTAAGACAGCTTTCTTGACATTTCCACTGTGTCTTCAGCCATCATCAGCCATTTTTCTGTGATGTTTCTTCCCTTCTTTTCCCAGAGACACACTGTTTCTCCCAGCAGGAAGCTCTGCTGTGATGAATAGATTTTGAACTAGGCTACGTGTACTGCTCTCAACAAACTCACATGCAAAATGATGTAGCATAGAATAATTTCATATTCAGACAAGCTTGGCCTTATTTTCCACATCTCTTGACTCCATTTTCCCCCAAAACATTTGTGCAACTTTGCACAATCCAACACTGCATATATATCCTGCAAATGTCCCCTATTCATTTCTAGGCCTGAAGAAAGACATGCAAAAGAGATAGATTTATTCTCAGTAACAGCCTAATCTGAAGCCAGAACTGAATTTCAGCACACATTTTCCAGCAGCCGTGTGAGATGTAGCTGTAATTGAGATAACAAAAGCGCTCATGAAAACCCATTTCCCATTTGTGGTATCTGTTGATCAGATATGCCGGGTTCACAGGAAAATATCTGCGGTGAGGGAGTCGTATCTCTGATGGGCATCGTTGGCCTCGAAGCAAACGGTTGGTGCTCGTATCTCCTCCACCTGATTTCCTGCCAATATTCATTTTGCCCTCAACATGTCCATCCAACGGCTCGGGGGCTTTTCAGCTCAATATAGACTCCGCCGTCTCAAATATTCTATTCAAATGTAATGAAAAACTTCAAAGCCCTCCATCATTTCTCTTTTAAATCGTTTATCAGATGTGATTTGAATCGTTCACTGCTTGAATTTCACAAATGCGGAATAAGAATTTATTCATTTATTCGTGCAAGAGTTATTGTTAAGTGATGTTTTCCAGGTTCACCAAAAAAAAAAAAAAGAATTAGGATTCATTCATACTGTGAGTCTTTCAAAAACATTTAGGTTTTTTTTGTGTGTGTGTGAAAATGATTTGTTAATTTGCAATAAATTATTAAATGATATATATATAAGGTTGTTAACAAAAAAATATCTATAATAAATATATAAATATATAATATAATATATTAAAATGGGGATTTTACACCTCAGATCTTCTGAATAGTGTGAACATTTATATTTGATGTATTGCAGTAAGAATTTTTTTTGTAATTATTCATAAATTTGAATTGCCAAAAACAGTTTGTTTTGAATGCAGTCCTCTATTTGCATGATTTTTCCAGAATTAGCATTAGCCTGCCTAAAATTGTGACACTCAGGACAGGAAGTGACATCATTTGGACCCTTTCTGAAAGGTATGAGGAGGTGAGGGCTAGGCCCCCTCATTTACATGTCCGGCGCCCTCATATTCCTGATTGTTTCAATTAAAAATGCTGTCTTTTGAACGGGAATGGGTGGTTTCTCTGGACTATGCTGCTGACATCTTAGACATTTTTAATAATCACTATCAAAGACTCCGCCTTGTCATGTAAAAAGTAAGCCTGTGATTTGAATTATAGCTTCAAAATTCACATCTAAACAAACCTTTAGTTTCCTAGACTCGTTTTGATAATAGATGTAATGTATCTATAGGTGAGAATAGCTTATCAAAATTCACCTCAGGGACTAAAGTGTTGTATCTGCTTCAGAAAACAAAGTCAGCAATGTGAAAAATGGAGGGAAAAAGCTTCATCTGGAAAAAAGCAAGGACTAGGAAATGTATATTGTCTCTTAGCAAGCCATTCATGAGAATCCTGACATTTGTGAATATGTTGCCCTTTCTCATGCAAATAGCGCTTTTTCTTGCTTTCTTCTCTAATATGAGGATATGAGGATCATGTGACTGTCTCAGTATCTGACAGACATGTGAAAAGGGGCACTAGCATCTAAGACGGTTGCTGAAGGTCATCGGTTCCTGTGGCTGCCTTCTCAACCCTGCTGTTCTGCTGTTAGTCTTTTCATACAGATAATGATGACCTGGGCGGGTAACAGTGCATGTACAGATAAAAGGGGACACGGACTGTAGAGCTTTATTACAAAACATATGGTTCCATGAAGAACCTTTAACATCCATGGAACGTTTCCACTGCACAGAAGGTTCTTTATAGTGGAAAAAGAGTAGTGGAAAAATATTCTTCACACAAAGAAAAAATGGTTCTTTAAGAAATGGCATCGCTGTGAAAACCCTCTTTTGGAACCTTTATTTCTAAGACTGTATGTGCGCTCTTGACTGTTAATGCTTTTCTTATGCTTTATTTAAAAAATGCTTGCTGTTTTCTCAATTTTTTGTGTGTGTTTATTTTGTTATTGAGAGGAAAGCTCGCAGCACATATTAACATCTAAACAACGCTCTCAGCAGAGTGGGAAGTTAAAATTTGTAACTTCTTCCTGAGTCGCTCCATTAGTGTCTGACTCTGGTTCTAACATGTAAGGCTGAACACCGCTACTAACTATTTCTGACATTTTGGCTGCATGACATTCTCCAGTTTTGTTGTTGCCATATCCAAAGCACGAGCTGTAAAGGCCCCGCCCTCTTCTGGAAAGGGGGCCGAGCAGCTCATTTGCATTTAAAGGGAGACACACAAAAACGAGTGTTTTTGCTCACACCCAAATAGGGGCAAATTTGACAAGCTATAATAAATGATCTGTGGAGTATTTTGAGCTGAAACTTCACAGGCAGACTTATGTTACATCTTGTGAAAAGGGGCATAATAGGTCCCCTTTAAATATACCGTAAATCCCTAAAATGTTCTATGAAGCGCCTAACATAATAATAATAATAATTCATTACAATTATATAGCGCTTTTCTCCGCACTCAAAGCGCTTTACATAGAAGGGGTAATCTCCTCAACCACCAATGTGCAGCATCCACCTGGATGATGGAAAAATAATTATACTGTAAGTAAATATCTTCCCATGTAGTGTGTGTGGAGGACGCTAACACAATTCATTGCCGGTTCAAATCTCTCTCTCTTGCTACCCACTGACTCTTTGACTTATTTATGAGAGCCCACCAGGGTGTTCATGGGAAGGCATCAGAGGCATCAATCCGTCACAGCTCTCTTGCTATCCACGCAGCGCCCATCGATTTCCACCTCTTGTGGCGGGACCGTGCCATCAATCAGTAACAAGTCTTATTTCTGCTGGGAAAACCCGGTCTTTGACTTCAACAGCTGATGACAACAGAGAATGGAAGACATTTAAAAATGAGAAGAGCAAACTTGAATTTAATCTCATATTGCAGTTGCTATCAAATGATATCAGGCTCATGATTTGTCTTTATTTACAGCAATTAAACTTGTATTTGATTTTGCTTAAATTAAAAAACAATTATCTGTTGCTTTAATTTTATTTAAAAACTTAAATGTCTCAGCATGTAAACACTCATTCATTTATGAAACTTCTCTCAGAACCAATATATGAATGCAACCAATTTTGGCCTTAAAAAATAATTAAAATTAAAAGATAATCTCAATTTTAGACACTTATCAATTTAACGTGGTTTCATCTTCAATTCCAGATCTGATCAGCGAGTGGATTGAACAAGGCCAGAACAGATTATATTACTGCATTAAAACACATTATATAACGCGTCTAACAGCCATATTCATGTCAGGAAAAGGTGAAAACCCTTGAAACCAGTCGTGTCTATAAGTAGCTCCATTCATCTACTTGAAAGCTGCAGTTTTCAGTGTACAAAATAGATAACTGTGTTATAGAGCCAGTGAGTGGACCACTGCAAGAAATCAAGGGGTTTTCAAGAACATTTCAATGTACTTTACACACACACACACACGCGCACAGACAGACTGTTGGGTTTTCATGTTTTATGGGGACATTCCATAAACATAATGATGTTTATACTGTACAAACGGTAAATTCTATCCCCTAAACCTCACACTTTCTGCATTTTTAGATTTTCAAAAAACATCATGTAGTATGATTTACAAGCTCTTATCTTCATGGGGACCAAAAAAATGTAGGACACACACACACACACACACACACATATATATATATATATATGCTATATATATACATGATATAAACATATATAAATATACATATACATTCTATATTTATATAATGCAATAATATTTTTGTACGTTGGAATTTTTTTTTTTTTTTTTTACTTATACAGGAAACTTGCTGGTTGGAAAATGTTTTAATTCACTGTGTGTGACATAAATGATTTGGTATGATCCATTCCTCCCCCTTTCTCAGTGGTTCGGTCTGTATTTAGAAGGTCGGATTACTCTGCGTGTGTGTCTCATCCTGCGCACAGATGCACGTGTGACTGGCTGCATAAACTCATCTCAAACATCCGAGCACGAGAGACCTGGGTCATGGAGAGAGCTTCAGTTTAAAGAGTGAGTCCCATCATTTTTCTCTTCTCTGTCTCTTGCATGTTCAGGGAAAGACACTGCATCACCTGCATTCTGTGACAAGGGAAGTCTTTGAACACCTGGATGATACGAGAGTCCATGCATGCTGATATTTATATAGAAAGTGGTAAGACAGGCATTTATAGAGACTGATGGGTGTTGTGAGTTTTACATGATGTTCATATGAACACACAGTAATATAATATTTGGGATTGTGTTTTATCTTCTAAGTTTTACTACTGTTGCAACTCAGTGTCAAATGACATGCAAACATAATTTAATTTTACTTAGAGATTTAGATAAGTAAAAGTAAAAAAATAATAATAATAGTAATAAGTAAATAAAAAATGCATTTAGTTAGTAAATTAAGGCTAGTTAAGAGCTTTTTTCTCTTTAATTACTTTAACACTGTATTTTTAACTGATTAATAAATAATATGAAACTATGATATTATTACTGTTTTTATTCATTCAATCTCTTGTTTCCCCTTTTGTAAAGGTATTCTCCTTTAAAGGTATTAGCTGTGACAATCATTTCCCTGTATATATTCTTGCTCTTGCTGTGCTGTTTTGAATGATTCTTCTCTTGATTTATGCTACAAAACAATTAAGATCTTTCTCACAGACACAGAACATCTTTATGAGCAATTTAAAAAAATTAGACCGTAGTTCACTTCAAATATTAATGTCTTCGTTCTAGGAATGATTTTCCCTGAGAGCGGCTCTGTGATCAGAGATGAGCACTGACTCAACCCTTGTTGAGAATAGAATTGCTTTTTTTGATGGACTCATGAAACGTCTTTAATCATTAAAAATGATGTTCAAAAGTGCAAATATTTCAAAATGACTTGAAATTCAATGACCTGAAATTGACTTCAACATTTTTTTTCTTCTTTTTTTTTTTTGTATAGCGCTTTTCACAACACATATTGTATCAAAGCAGCTTCACAGTATTAAATTAAAATAATACAACAAGGTTTGTTTCTAGTGGAATTTATTGATTGATAAAATTAAATTAAATATCCCCAAAAATTAAATTAAATATCCCCAAAAATATCCTTATTTTAAAATGAGTGTGTAATGCACACGTCATTGCTGAATGTTCTGCCTGCTGAGTTTGGATAGAAATATTTTTTATATTAAAGGTGCTGTATTTAGTTTATAAAGTTACATACAGCACCTTTAAATATGAGAAACAGTTTTTTACTCAGTTAAAGGACTTGTATGTAATTCATCTCATACTCTAGGGGGAGCTCTCTATCATAGATTTGCCTCCAGAAAACTTTGGAGTTTCTGAGAGAATCAAACAGCAGCCTGAGACCATGAATCTGTTTTTTTTATGCTGACTTTAACTAATTTGCCCAATTAGCCAATTATGTCCTAGTGTTGCATTATGAAATGAAACCCGACACATTGTTCACATTTCATATCACAGATTGTTGAGAGCCCTGTTTACACATAGTAAAATCAATGTAAAGTATATCCTGTGAATATTAAGCAGCACAGTTTAATATTCTTTGACATACGAGCTCAGATTAAATATTCAGAGAAGCGCAAGCCCACCAGAGGATTTGATTTATCTACAATGAATATATACTTCGCTTTATTCCTCAGTTCCTGCTACATTTTTCAGATAATATATTTCACTCCTTGGTCTTGGAGTAGAACAGCAATCAAAGGTGCTCATTTTATAGCAAAATGTAAAGGTATAAATCTTGACAACTGTTTCCTTTACTCGTGACACTAAAATGACAGCTGCTACATTGGTTCAAGGCATTTGCTCCACTGTCTGGAAGATCAATTTTGAGATTTCCTAGAAAACACTGTTTCCCTTCTTTATTTGACAGAAGACGTTTATCTGATTTAGCTATAGACCACTTTGATTTTATGTTCGCCCACAACATTAGTAACAAAAAGAATTATGGTAGCACTTTAAATTAGGTCCAATTCTCACTATTATCTAGTTGCTTACTGTGCATGCATATTATTAGGATATTGGCTGTTTATTAGTACTTATAAAGCACATATTAATGCCTTATTTTGCGTAACCATATTCTACATCCCTTAATCCTACCAACTACCTTACTAACTATTAATAAGCAGGAATTAGGAATTTGTGGATTTTTCTTTTTTGTAAGGTTTTTGAAAGACATCGCTTTTTATTACAATTTAAAATAACTATTTTCTATTTTAATTTATTTTAAAATGTAATTTACACAGAAATTATTCTAATATGCATATTTGATGCTCAAGAAACATTTCATTATCAATATTGAAAACAGCTGTGCTGCTTAATCTTTCTTTCTTTAAAAAAAAACAACTTACAGACCCCAAACTTAAAACGATACTGGTTACTCACGTAACCTCGGTTCTCTCTAGAAGAGGGAACGAGTATTTGCGTAAGTTAGCTTACGCTACGGGAAAAGTCATCTTTTCTCGAGATACTGAAGCCAAAAATGATCCTTAATTTTCATATATTGTCCACGCAGTGCAGCAGGCAGCTAGCAGAGCTAGAGCGAGCAATACTGCGCGCTCATTGGCTGCCGCGCGGCAACTGCTTTAGCCTACCGGTGAGCCCGGCGTGACGTCACGCCCAATGAGGGCGCGCGCGTCCTCGCGCGTCACAGCCCGCCAGAATGGGCGGCGTCAGAGCGTATATAAGGAAGGCTCGGAGGCTAAAACTCTGGTTTCTGTCGAATGAAGCGACATGAGCTCGCGGCGCGAGCACGGCAGGGAACGCAAATACTCGTTCCCTCTTCTAGAGAGAACCGAGGTTACGTGAGTAACCAGTATCGTTCTCTTACGAGAGGTTCTCTCGTATTTGCGTAAGTTAGCTTACGCTACGGGAACCCCATTGTCAACGCCGTGCGCGCCTTGCATCCACATATAAACCCCCGGGAGACCCGGGGGGTCTAAAAGTGGAAGAACAGGTGGCCAGCAGAGCGGGCCAACACGTGTCCATAAGCACTCATAGGGAAAAAGGATAGAACGGCGAGGCCGGTCTAAATATCACTGACATACCCTGAGGTGCAGCTCGACCAGGAGACCTAAATCGAGTAACTAGCCTGCGCACACATAAGCAGGACATAGACCCGACTAGACTGACAGAAGTTTAGCCTGCAGGGCGGGAACTTCCAGGTTATAGAACCTGACAAATGTAGAGGGGGAGGCCCAGCCCGCCGCCATACAAATGTCCTGAATGGAAATCCCGCTGGACCACGCCCACGATGAGGCCATGCCTCTGGTGGAATGAGCCCGTATGCCCAAAGGGCACTGCAGGTCTTTGGACGCATAAGCTGCGGCAATAGTGTCCACTATCCATCTGGATAGTGTCTGTTTCGAGGCGGCGAGACCTCTGGCGCGCCCATCAAACGAAACAAAGAGCTGCTCCGAGCGCCGAAAAGCGGCGGAGCGCGTGACGTAACACCTTAGAGCCCTGACAGGGCAAAGGAGGCTACTGTCATCCCCACTGCCGGGCGGCAGAGCTGAGAGGGAAATAACTTGAGCTCTAAACGGGGTACCCAACACTTTGGGGACATAACCGTGTCTTGGTTTGAGAATGACCAAAGAGTCATTAGGTCCAAACTCAAGACACGCCGCGCTAACTGATAGCGCATGCAAGTCGCCCACGCGTTTTACTGAAGCCAGAGCTAACAGAAAAACGGTTTTAAACGTCAGGTATCTCAACTCCGTAGAGCCCAGGGGTTCGAAGGGATAAGCTTTTAGGGCCTTTAGGACCAAAGACAGATCCCATATGGGTACCAGAGGTGGCCGTGGAGGGTTCAACCTCCTGGCCCCTCGGAGGAAGCGGGTAATGAGTTCATTCCTTCCCAATGTGCGGCCGCGCGCCGAATCGGCGAACGCGGCGATCGCCGCAACATAGACCTTGAGCGTGGAGGGGGACCTGCCCGCGTCCAAAAGCTCCTGAAGGAAGTTCAAAACCTGTGGAACCCCACAGGATTGAGAATTCAAACTCTTCTCCGCGCACCATTTGTTAAACACAGACCATTTAGACGCATAGAGCCGCCTCGTAGAGGGAGCTCTGGACTGCGCGATCGTGTTAACTACCCCTTCTGGCAAATCAATGAATATCCGTTGATCACCCACGCATGCAGAGACCAGTGCTCTGGATGGGGATGCAGAATTGAGCCTCGGGCTTGAGAGAGAAGGTCTCTCCTCACTGGAATCGGCCACGGGGCTGTTCCCGACAGCGCCGTCAGCTCTGGGAACCAAAACTGGTTTTCCCAGCGCGGGGCTATGAGGAGCACCGCACAGCGCGTTTCCCTGATCTTCGCTATCACCTGAGGCAGCATAGAGATCGGGGGAAAAGCGTACAATGGGACGTTGGGCCAGATTTGGGCCAACGCGTCCTCGCTTTTTGAGAAGAACCTTTGGCACTGAGCGTTCTCGCTCGTGGCGAAAAGGTCGACTTCTGCTTTGCCGAAGCGACGCCACAGCGTCTGGACTGTTTGGCGGTGTAAAGCCCATTCCCCGGGGGGAACATTGTCCCTGGACAGCCTGTCCGGTCCGTCGTTTAGGCGACCGGGCACGTGCGCGGCTCTCAGAGAGCGCAGCGAGCCCTGAGCCCAAACCAGAAGGCGCTCTACCAGAGCGCGCAAGGTTCTGGATTTGATTCCGCCCTGACGGTTCACATAGGACACCACTGACATGTTGTCCGTGCGGACTAGCACATGGTGCCCGTGCAGGTAAGGGAGAAAGTGCTTCAGCGCTTTCTCGACCGCCAACATCTCCAGACAGTTTATGTGAAGGCTTTTCTCCTGGTCCGACCAACGGCCGTAGACCGGTCTGCCCTCGTGAAGCGCTCCCCAACCTGAGTTGGACGCGTCTGTCGAGATCACTTTGCGGTGTGAAATCACCCCCATCGTAACTCCTGTTTGGTACCATTCGGCTGCCAGCCAGGGCTGCAGGGCTGAGACACAGCCCTGAGTCACTCTGACCCGAACGCGGCCTGAAGCCCACGTTCTGCGGGGCACTTTCGAATTCAGACAGCATTGTAGCAGGCGCATCCGCAGTAAACCCAGCTGCAGAACTGCTGCAGCTGAAGCCATATGGCCCAACATCCTTTGGAAAGTTTTCAGGGGGAAATACCTGTCTTTTCGAAAAGACGCGGCGAGGTGTCGAACACAGCGCGCGCGCTGTGTTGACAGCCTGGCTGTCATGGCCACCGAGTCCAGTTCTATTCCCAGAAAGGAGATCGACTGGCTGGGGATCAGAGAGCTCTTGGACCAGTTCACCGAAAGACCCAGGCTTTCTAAGTGACTGAGAAGCACCATGGGAAGCGAGCGCTTCCGCCGATTGCGCCAGAATGAGCCAATCGTCCAGATAGTTCAGAATTCGCATCCCCTGTGATCTCAGGGGAGCGAGAGCCGCATCCATGCACTTCGTAAAGGTACGGGGTGCTAGAGACAGGCCGAACGGAAGGACGGTGTATTGATATACCTGGCCGTCGAAGGCGAATCTCAAGAATGGCCTGTGACGGGGTATAATCTGAATCTGAAAGTATGCGTCTTTCAGATCGAGAGAAATAAACCAGTCCCTCGGGCGAATTTGCGCGAGGATTTGTCTGGTCATGAGCATTTTGAACGGCCGTCTCATGAGAGCTTTGTTCAAATATCTCAGATCTAATATAGGTCTGAGCGCTCCGTCCTTCTTGGGAACGAGGAAATAACGGTTGTAAAAGCCTGCCTCGGTCAAAGAAGGGTGAACTCTCTCTATGGCCCCTTTGTGCAATAGTTTCGCTATTTCTGTGTGAAGCAGATGGGCTGCTTCTGAGCTCACCACTGTCTCAACGCGCGTTCGAAACCGCGGCGGACGGCGAATGAACTGTAGCGAATAGCCCCGTATTACTGTATTCAGTACCCATTTCGACACACCCGGGATAGCTTTCCATGCATCTGCACTCATAGCTAGGGGTCGAATGGCCTCTGGGTCCCGCCCGCTGCTCTGCGCGGGGCACGGGGCCCGAAGCGGCAAAAGCGCGCGCGCGCGCTGCCGGTGCTGGGAAATGGGGGCTCGCTGATAGCGACAACCGGCTGAGCAGTGCTCACAGACACGGTCTCTGGAGACTGAGAACGCGCTGTAATGGGCAGCCCGAGGCGCGAACGCGGGGCGGGCATGAGAGTGTTTACAGGAGAGTGTGAGCGCTGAGGAGCGGGCACGGAACTCTTTATTAAAACACGGCCAGTGGCAAGGGGCTTTATGTGATCTAAACCCTGAATGTGTGAAACAGAGCGGGCAGTGTGTGGGAGTGAGCACTGGGCAGTGGGCACATTTCCTACACTTAACACTCGAGAGGCAAGCGCGCGCTTTATGTGAGTGTGCTCTGTGGGATACACAGGGGAGATCGTGCTTGTGTGTAGACATGAACACTTGAGAGTGAGCATATTTACTACACTCATAACACCGTCGGCGAGAGCCGGGTGACCAGACATTATGCTCATTTTGCGATTTATCTGGTTCGCCGTAAAAACGGCGTTTGGGGGCAGGCGAGAGAGTTTTGAAACTGGCTCGTTGGCTGCGGAGAACACTACTGCAGTAGCCTTTACTAAGGGGACTGGCAGAGGAAGGCAGATGAGTTTGGACGGCGGTCCGGCCTCGGCGGGACTCAACCGTCTTTTCCTCCCGGCGCGTGCTAGGAGGTCTTCGCAGGCTCAGGTTTCAGCGAAATCCTAGGCCGGGGGCCCCGCGGGGGAGGCGGCCTGTGCTGGCTGGTTGAACGTGACCTGGGGCGGCCACGCTGACGCTGCTGCGAAGGCGGAGGTCGAGACGAGCGCTGAGTAGAGCTGCGTGCAGGAGGCTGTTTAGACTGAGAGCGGCCTGCAGCAGAGCTCGAGCGGCGAGGCAGAAAAAGATTCATGGCCTGCGAGGCCTTCTGCACCTCCGAAAATCTGTCGACGAGGCCGCTCACAGCAGGGCCGAAGAGGCCGGTGGGGGAGAGCGGGGCGTTGAGGAAAACGGACCGCTCAGATTCTCCCATGTCAGCGAGCGTGAGCCAGAGGTGGCGCTCTGTGACGGTGAGCGAGGCCATGGATCGCCCGATAGCCTGTGCTGCAACCTTCGTGGCGCGAAGGGAGAGGTCCGTCGCGCTGCGCAGGTCCGTAAAAACGGTCTGATCCGAGCCCTTCTCGTCCAGCTGGCGGAGGAGGTCGGCTTGGAGGATCTGAAGCACCGCCATAGTGTGCAGGGCTGAAGCGGCTTGACCGGCGGCGGAGAAAGCGTGGCCGACAAAGGCGGAAGTGGTCCTGCAGGCTTTAGACGGGAGGGCAGACTTTGAGCGCCATCTCGCGGATGGGGGGCAAAGGTGCGCTGCGACCGCCTGTTCAACCGGAGGGATGTGATTATATCCCTTCGCCTCGGCTCCATCCACGTGCGAAAGCGTTGACGAAGCTGGAGAGCGGAGTCTGGCTGAAACTGGAGCGTCCCACGACTTGGAGAGCTCCGCGTGGAGCTCAGGCAGGAAAGGCGCTGGTCTGGACGCTGGCGAGTGGCTGCGGCTGGGTAGGAAGAACCCGTCGAGCCTGTTCGGTGTGGGCACCGCAGGCTGGGACCATTCGAGGCCCAGGTTCTCAACGGCCAAAGTGAGGAGGCGGAGAAGCTCGGCGTCCACACTGGCGTGGGTCCTAACAGACTCGCGTGTAGAGGAAGGGGCGGAGCGGTGAGAACCGGTCCACCCTTCACTGTCTGATGCCAGGAGAGAGCAGCTGTCCAGAAGAGCGTCGTCCTCCGCTTCATCCCCTGAGGCGACGGCACCGAGGGCGAGAGCCGGCGGCTGCGCGTCGGGAAGCGGAGGCGGAGAGGGAGAGAGCGAGGCTCGCGGGAGGAGTTCCGGCGAAAGCCTGACTCGCGTCTCGGGCTCCGGTGGTCTCTGGGAGCGGCGCTTCTTCTTCCAGAGACTGGAGCGGGGTCAGCGTTGAACAAGGCGAGTCGAGCCCGCAGGGTCGACATCGGCAGTTCTTCGCAGTATTCACAGCCGCCCGAAGCAATGGCAACGGCAGCGTGGTCACGTCCCAGGCAGAGAGCGCAGATCACATGCCGGTCTCTATCGCTGAGGTGAGAGCGGCACGAGCCGCAGGAATTACGAGGCATTTTGCAACAAACGCCTCTGCTCTTTTAGTGTCGCGTGAAGCGAAACACACACACAAAACAAGCAATGCAAGAGAAAAGGATATATGTCGCCGGATAGCTGAGCTGGCACGGCAGGCTGAAGGCGGCGAAAACTTGTCCGGCTTCTCCAGGCGCTGTCCTACGCTGGCTCGATGCTTTCTCGACGGCGGCGGCTTCTCTCGGAGAACAGCGATGCAGAGAGCTTCGCTGAAGAGACAGAAATCAGAGTTTTAGCCTCCGAGCCTTCCTTATATACGCTCTGACGCCGCCCATTCTGGCGGGCTGTGACGCGCGAGGGCGCGACGTCACGCCGGGCTCACCGGTAGGCTAAAGCAGTTGCCGCGCGGCAGCCAATGAGCGTGCAGTATTGCTCGCTCTAGCTCTGCTAGCTGCCTGCTGCACTGCGTGGACAATATATGAAAATTAAGGATAATTTTTGGCTTCAGTATCTCGAGAAAAGATGACTTTTCCCGTAGCGTAAGCTAACTTACGCAAATACGAGAGAACCTCTCGTAAGAGAACAATGTCGACTAATAAATCCACATTCTTTTGTTCTGGTTTCAGATGCTCAAAGCTTTAAAAGCTTGAAATTCATATTCATTTGTGATAAATGTCATGTCCTTGCACGCCATTTATTTTCTATTTCTCTAATTGCACAGTGGACCTTTTCACATCTCTTAGTGAAATTAAAATTCAGCTCTATTCTCTCTGAAAGACTAAACAACTTGAGAGCTTGTCTCTCTCAGATTCATTTATAATAAGGGTTTCACTTCAGTTTTGACAAATCACTAATTTACAGCACTTAAATAAATAATACATACGTGCATACATAAAAAGAAAAGATTTTTAATTAAAACAATGGCTGTGTGCCAACAAGAAAAATCTCTCTCACTCCGCCCTCTTGGATACATTGGCTGCGTCCGAAAACTTAAAAATGATGTCTTTGGAGGATGCATTCCAAGATAGGAAGGCATCAAGGCACATCCGAATCCAACGTTAGCTTCTCTTCCTGTCTCCTGAGATACCTTCATCTTATCGATTTTTGAAGGCAGCATAGATGTATCCTTTGCTATCTTTGATATCCCACAATCCTGTGCTTTCCATTCTGTGACAGTTGAGCTATATAGATGGCGTCTGAAAGTTGGTCAGTTTGTGTGTAAATGTACGTTTTTGACCAACGTTTTCCACTTCTGATTTCATTTCTAGTGTGAAATTACTACTGTAGAAAATAAATATTTGCTTAGTTTACCAAAGCTCTCTCTATGCATACAATGCTGCCTTTTACAATTTGGCTAAAATTAAGCATCATAATCATGCTACCTACTTTTTGGAACTGACTTAAAATGCTGCCTGCATTCAGTCAGCTCATTAGGTTTTGGAACAGAATCAATGTGTTTGTGTTGTTTTGAATGCTGCAACAACAGTTGTTTTTTTTTCTGTGTCTGAGACATTATAGTCAGCTCATGCTCTTGCGTAATAGTGTAAATCCGAAATCCAAAGAAGCCGGTCGGAGTCCTCCAGGTGGTTGGAGCTTTTCAGTCTATTGTGATGTATCATAGAGCCACACTTCATTTATGAATTAATAGTGCGCTTACGCAAACTAGTCAATGATTTATGGGGAAGACGGAAAAAGCTGATATATCAAGACTTTAAAGATGGTTGTTGTGTGGGACTGAATACAGATGTAGGTATGCTTCTTTTTCACGAGGGTAAAATGTCTAAGCTCTAATCACTATCAGTTTGTTAGTGATAGCACTGCTAACTAATGCAGTAAACATTTGTGTTGT
Source organism: Abramis brama (assembly GCF_963993115.1). Lineage (NCBI taxonomy): Eukaryota > Metazoa > Chordata > Actinopteri > Cypriniformes > Leuciscidae > Abramis > Abramis brama. Next base: position 7,083,156 of record NC_139979.1, read on the forward strand.
GTCACTGTACTCGTTTGTTTGCATTGTGTATTTTTGTGCAGGTTTGATGTCTTTCTAAAACCTAAAGCAATAAGACATCAGACAGCATGCATTGCAATTATTATTTCTTGAGCATGACGTGAAGCCTTAACTGTGTTCAAATCAAACATATGGCATTGAGGCATGTCGCTTTTATGTAACATCTGCAACAATATTCAATAAATAAATGTATTAATAATTGAAATAAAATACTTTGACCTCAAGTAATATAGTTCACTAGTCTGTAATGATGTTTTAAAATGGATTTTGTGTCATAAGAGTGGCCTTGAAAAGAGAGGATCTCTTGAATACTAAGAGCACTCTGGTCATTAGCTTATAATTTGAACAGCTATTAACACACAGTTTTCACATTGCATAATATTTAATAGTTATGATGATCGGTTAATGGTGCTAGAGGTCCAGTAAAAGCTTTGAATCCACATTGTAAACAGAAGTGAAGTGCCAGCTGTAGATTAGAGAGGGATTTTCTCTTTTAAGCCCTAGTAACACAGTGACTGACCCCTGTAGCCTGGGTTGTCATGTGTTACTCATATGTTGCATGCTTTACATGTATAACAGTCCACATCATGACAGCATTTGAAAGATGAGTGACTCATTTGGCCAGTTTCCTGCCCTGGTGTAGAGGCATTTAGTTTGCTCATCTGCTGTTTTTGATGTTTCCCTGCTAAACCCAACGAGTTAAGCTAACTGAAACCATTCAAGGAAACCAATTGCCTTAAACCAATTAAGATTCCACAAAAAGATAATTTTTTAATCCACTCAAATACTTTGTGTTGCTAAAACATTAGTTGCTTAAAACAACTAAAATCATAAACTTTAAAGGGTTAGTTCACCCAAAAATTAAAATTCTGTCAGTAATTACTCACCCTCATGTTGTTCCAACCGCGTAAGACCTTCGTTCATCTTCGGAACACAAATTAAGATATTTTTGATGAAATCTGAGTGCTGGATCACTTCTCCATAGGCTGCTAGGTGACTGAAACTTGCTGGCCCAGAAAAGTTATTAAAGAGATCGTTAATATAGTCCAAGTGACTACAGTGGCTCAATCTTAAGTATATCAAGCGACGAAAATACTTTTTGTGCGCACAAACAAACAAAAATAACGACTTTATTCCACTATTCATTTCCTTCTCTCTGGGCCTCTAGTTGGTTCACGTAGTGTTTTTGCGCAGCGCGTCTGTGTTGCACGTCACCACGTAGGCTCACTATTGGCCGACGCTGGTCATGTGTGTGATGCGTGATGACGTGTAACACAGACGCGCTGCGCAAAAACACTATGAGGCCCAGAGAGAAGGAAATTAATAGTGGAATAAAGTCGTTATTTTTGTTTGTTTTTGCGCACAAAAAGTATTCTCGTCACTTGATATACTTAAGATTAAGCCACTGTAGTCACTTGGACTATATTAACGATCTCTTTAATAACTTTTCTGGGCCAGCAAGTTTCGGTCACCTAGCAGCCTATGGAGAGGTGATCCAGCACTCAGATTTCATCAAAAATATCTTAATTTATGTTCCGAAGATGAACGAAGGTCTTACGCGGTTGGAACAACATGAGGGTGAGTAATTACTGACAGAATTTTCATTTTTGGGTGAACTAACCCTTTAACTCAAATCTTTTGTAGTTACTTGCTAACAAACTAACTAGCAATAGCACAAGCACTCATGCATGTCTTAACATAATGTTCTTTGGCCCATCCACAACCCAACCACAGGCTCATACTCTTCACCACAATGGTAACCCAGTTCTCTCCATCTCTGAAAAGCCAAGCCAATGTTAGTTCTTGTATTATTACAAGCTCTGTCGTGTTCTTGTTTTGCCAGCAGACTCTCCTCTGTTTGGATTTTTTTTTAGGTTGGAGATTTATCTGCTCCATGTCAACCTTTCTTGCTCGTTGTGACAATGCCACTCCCACACCATACACGCGTCAAAGTAGCCCGAGCAACTTTTCTCAATTTATGGATATGACGAGATGTGCACAGGCGAGTGACTTATGTATGCAATTTACATCTCACAGGGTTTAATATATAGACGCTTAACAAACTTATAGTAATTTAGACAAAAACATGTTTTGGAAGAAGGATTGATGAGCTATTGACTCAAGTACAGTTACATAGTGTACCTTTCAATTTGTGCAAAAATACACAAAACGACACTTCATTTCAACATTTACTTCATTTCAAAAGTCTGACGCAAAGCATTCTGAAAATGAAATTTGCTTTAAATTATGCTGCACTCACGCAATGTCGTAATTACGAGATGACAACACGTGACGTTCTACTCTGAGCTTTCAGACTTGGAATTCTTTGCTTCTATGGCAACATTATCAACACCAATATGTATCTGCCGTGGTCCGGTGGTACAGCGGTCATGTGTTACAAGTTGGAGCTTTCAGAAAAGTACAAGTTTACAAGCTCTAATTACAAGTTCTACAAGGACATGAATGCTTTTTACAAGTTGGAATTCAGTAGCAGCAGGTATCACACTCTCGCTACTTCTGATTCAACAAATTTGATTTAAAATTTGGGATGGAACTAGACATTGTTTGAACAATGGTAGATGATTTTGGATTTTTTTTTCCTTGCAGATGATTGAATGTCGGAATGAAACGGAGGTTGCGATAGTCTTTTCTTCCCTATTGTGACGTATATCAGAATGAAAAGGCTCAAGAAAAATTTAGGGCGGGACTTCATATCGTTGTTGTTTGCTTAAAGGTGACCTATTATGCCCATTTTCACATGATGTAATATAAATATCTGATGTCCTCAGAATGTGTCTGTGAAGTTTCAGCTCAACATGTGTTCAAACACCTTATAAAAGTTAATTTTGCATAATAGGTCCCCTTTAAATTATGAGGGCACATGAATAAAAAATAATTTATAGTAAATACTGCAATATTCCATAAAAAACAAGAATTGTCCATTATGATTCCATGGTGACTTTAAATGTGTAAAAAAAAAAGTGCTAAAATGGTGCATAAATGGCACACTTCCCCTTTAAATATGCATTACAGCCAGCTCTTGATATTCATTGAGATAAACATGACAAACAACTGGCAAATTCCACATGCACATGATAGATACCAAAGCGGGAATGAAATGCTCTTATAGGACTGAATCGGTGCTCTGTTGTACTGAAATGCGTCCAGCTCTCGAGATTAAATTTACCTTGGAACAAAGTCATTTTAGAGCACTGCCTCCTGAGGCATTTGTCTCTGTCAACATAATATCATTTTGTGTAATGACTCAGCATAAATCCAGAGTTGGACTGACAAGTCCCACCTTGCCAGGAGCTCAAACAATCAGGTCTGTGTTCGGCATGTAAATTGTAGGGAATGTAGCTGAAGCACATATCACATTTCTTGAAGGTTAAAGCACTGTTTATGTTATATGGATCTGATATTTACTGGAGCTGATATTACGAAAAGTTGTGGATCAATCTCAAATGCATTGTAGTTCAAGAGGCTTTAATATTCTATTTTCAGCATCCGTGGCATGAGATTGATTAACACAGACAAAAAATTGGACTCATCCATCAGTTTGTAAAAAAAGATTGGGAAATGCATTTACAGTGATGCATTAAACAACGTAAGCCTAGCAGGTGATTTTGCACCTTAGTGAATAAAAATGTTACATTTGAAACTACAGAATACAGAATATATTCCTGAAATGCAGAATTATTGCCTGTGTTAATACAGTGATAATCAGTCACACAGAGACCGTAAATAACCTGGAATATTCCAGGAAAACAACAACAGAACTCAACCACATATTAGGGAACTGCATCATGGGAAATCCCACAGGTCTGTGTCTCGTCAGTTTAATAGTTAATTAAAACAAGTGTGTCTGCTCAAGGGTGGCAGGGTCTTGTAATGAATATTCTGAGCAGATCTCAATCCCAGCGTGTCTCAGATATCACGACCCACACAATTTTCACTTCAACTCTTCACTTACTGAATAACCATGCGGACGTGCAACTGATTTAAAGAATTGAGCATTGCATTTTGACCTCGTAAACTGAAAAATAATAATGTGATTTTACAATGTCTTTTTTTCTGTGATGTCGGCCTTATATTTTTTGTATTCCTCAAGCCAAGCACAAACTACAAGACTGAAGCTAGTTACACTTTCATGTTTTTAATATGTAGTTTTCTTGAAAAATCAAACTGCTGCCCACGTCTCCCCAACCACTGTCTCGTCCATATTTTTTCAGCTTTTTATCATGTTCTGTGTACATTCTTAAAAGCTTTTCTTTTAAGTTGTTGGTTTACATCAAGAATACATTTTAGCATATAGCTATGTGCATGTGAGAATGAATTTGGGCATCATAACTTCAGTTGGGGAGGAGAATTATCTCTAGTCCAGGAGTGTCCAATCCTGCTCCGGGCCACTGTCCTGCAAAGTTTAGCTCCAACTTCAATTAAACACACCTGAACCAGCTATTTAAGGTCTTATTAGGCATACTAGAAATTTCTAGGCAGGTGTGTTGAGGCAAGTTGGAGCTAAACTCTGCAGGACAGTGGCCGTCCAGGACCAAGTTTGGACACCCCTGCTCTGTGTTAGTTATATAAAGTACACACCAACATGACACAAAACAATAATCTAAATTTTAAAAGTCACCATGAGATCAAAGTTGACAATTCTTATATTTATGGAATATTGCAGTATTTGTTATAAATAATTTATCCATGCACATCTTTTTTTTCTTTTTCTTTTTTTAATTTGTGTGCCCTAGTAATCTTTAATAATAACCCATCCCACTTTCAGCGACATCTCTTCTCTTATCTGATGCCGTGGGGGTGGGACAACCTGTCACTCATATGAGATCACAGCTATAGCAAACCACAACCATCCAATCAAACAAAATCAAGTCCCACCCTACTTCTTTTTTTCTTTTTTTCCAAGAAGCGATTTCGCTTAGATATACATCACAACAGGGAAGTTCCATTTGAATGCCAACTTTTAATGTGCAGAAGGAAACAAGCTTAAATGTCTTCACTGGAGCTCAAATCTCAGTAAAACTTTACTGATAAATCCTTGTCTGGCATGAGAAATTACCATTTACCAACCAGATTATCGTTTTAATCCACATATTTTAGCAAACATATCGTGTGTCCCGTTTTTGTAATGATCTTAGGATTGCAGAAATCGTACAGTCTGTATGCAACTATCATAGACCAGTAAGAGCTGTGCGTGTAAACCTCACTCCCCTGATCTCAAGAGACGCTCTAGCAACTGACGGGGTCTTTAGCCTCCTTGTTAGAGCACCCGCCTCCAACGCCGGAGACCATGGTTCGAATCCCATTTCACTTGCTTCCCATCGTTTATTATGCGACTTGTGTGCAGCAGTTGTTAATACCCACATGGATATTGTTCTAGATATTGAGGTTGCTCTGTCATACAGTAGCTTAGAAGATACTGTATCTCTGAACTCTCAGTTGTGTTTCAATGAGATATCAACTTTATGTCAGATGTTTCTCCTAAGAATAAGACTGTTATTGATGGTGAGAATATAAAGTGGATTGTGTAGCTCAGATAGTATTCGAAGATAAATTTGAGTGCTTGCTGAGAACTGACTTTTGCTTGGCAAATCTGAGAACACATTGAGACATTGTTTAACTTAAGATCTTTTCTGAAACTGGAGACATGTGAGATCACTGGAGTATGTTTCTCAGGGGAAATGTCTAAGAAGAGTTCTTCATTTGATTTCCATTGCTGTAGAAAAATTTAGATATGCTTTTTTTTCTTTATGGGTATGTAATTATCAATAAAATTCACATGCTTGAATCTTTGTCAACACACATTTGCATGTAAAAAACTAAATTGCTCCAAAAAGGCCCAAAATGAGACGACGGACATCAAAGATTCAGTGTAATTTCTGTGCCATCTAGTGCATTCATGCAAGGAAAATGCAATAAATACACATTTTGTATTGAAATCACGTATTGATCTCTTAGAAAGTCTGAAAATTGATCATAATTTAATGAAAAATGTTAATCAAAAAAATATGCCATTTTCATTTTTAGTATTGTGTATTGATTTTGCAGGGCATAGTGGCACCAAACCCCAAACAGAATTACATTGTACGATGTACATACGCATACGTACATTGGTCCAGTCTTCCATACAAACTGGCACTGTAGTTCCGTCCAGATCTCACACCATGGGTTGACCAGAGTTATGTTTAGCACTCAATGCTGTTAAGATGCTGTTACACACTTCAACTGTATAGACGTATATTATACTGTACGCTGTTAAATGTCAAACAAAACATCATTTTTAAGCATCGCCATTATTTAGTGCAAGCGATGATTGCATTTTCTGGCAAAACTATCAGGTCATTAATGAAGAGTCTTGTATGATGTCATTAGGTGATGAACTGATGAACACACTCCAAATGTTTGTAGAATCAGCAGTGTTTATGCAGGTCTTTATTTGTTAATCTGCATGAGCAAATCGTCCCCCTGTGCTTTGATTTATTGATTAGATGGCAGGCAGTGAAAACAGCAACCTGTAATGAGAACTGAACCTCTGGAATGAATGTTAGCACAGCTCTTAGAATCAACACTGGGGCTGTTTACACGTCTACAGCAATTGCAAGGGGAATTTCCATAATTGCGCCATGTTTTCTGCAGGCTTCATTTGACCCCTGTTTGTCCCTGGAGATGCTGTCAGCTTTAAAGAGTTTCAGTAAGAATCAGGTATGACGAGAATCAGGATGACGCGAGCGCGGTGGAGGATGAGTCACCACCACTGATCTACATTTATATAGATCACCTCGCTGAAGCCACACAGTGATTAAGACCAGAGAAAGCCAAAAATTCACTTGGATGATTTGTTTGTTTATGTGCGGGTGATTGTGGATGAGTCTGAATTTGCTTTGTAATATTCTACATCTGTTTGTTCCATTTAAAAACGTGTTTTAGGATGGCAAACAGCTCTAATAAGAGTACCATGGTTTTAAACAGACAGACAGAGGACCTGTAAATACCATGGTGGGCTGTATTACCAAAATCTTGATTACTTTACACAATAGTTATTGTTTCAAAACTACTATAGAACTATCAATGAATAAGATTTTCTATGATATTTTTCAGATAATGGTTGAAACATACGGGAACTCTAAACTTCCTCTCCAGTCTAAAACCTGAATCTAATATGCAAAAATTACTACTTTTTGTTCTTCTGCTACTTTGTCATGCAGATGAATGACCAGAGTATGTGTGCAAAGTTAATCGACAGCAATTTCCCAAAAGCATTCAAATCTGCTCCGTTCACTCTGGATTTTCCTGCATTTCAGTCTCTCCTGTTCACTGTTTGCTCCATTGCATAGTTTCTGTTTTGTTGCACCGTAATGTTCTTTTAATGAATTTTTTTTTTATAAACACTACCATTCAAAAGTTTGGGGTCAGTAATATTTTTGAAAGAAATTAATGCTTTAATTAAGCAAGGATGCATTAAATTGATCAAAAGTGAAGACATTTATAATGTAACAAAAGATTTTTATTACAAATAAATGCTGATCTTTTGAATTTTCTATTTATCAAAGATTCCTGAACAAAATTGATCACATTTCCACAAAACTTTAAGCAGCACAACTGTTTTTAACATTGATAATAATAAGAAATGTTTCTTGAGTAGCAAATTAGCTTAGGCTATTAATGATTTCTGAAGGATCGTGTGACACTGAAGACACTGGAGAAATGATGCTGAAAATTCTGCTTTGCCATCAATAACATTTTAAAAATATTAAAATAGAAGACAGTTATTTTAAATTGTAATACTATTTCACAATATTTTTTGTTTTTACTGTATTTTAGATCAAATACTGTAAATGCAGCCTTGGTGGGCATAAGAGGCTTTTTAAAAACAAAAAAATGACGCCAACATTTTTAAGTGTTTTTTTTTTTTTTTCATGTGAAAGGAAGATTTCACACATGTATTTTGTTTTTTAATACACAATGAATCTTTGGTCATACCACAGTTTTAGAGTGGGGTAGGGGAATCGCATCAAATATTTTTACACTTAATACGGAGGACCACAATTCCCAATGGGAAGCAGCACTCAAAAAAAGACAAGCCATCAAAGTGCCAGCGAGCGTCTGCCCACGTCTCCCCAGTGGCCGTCTCATCCATATTGTTTTTCTTCTTGTTCTGTACAAGAAAATGACCAGAAGCCATCCTTCATTTTGTTTGTTGATGTTGTCAAGAACTCTTGTGTTGCTTTGTGTGTCAGTTTGTATAAGAACAGAGGGACTTTTGGGTGTGATGTTTAAGGTCAGGGAGGAGAGTAATCGTGTAATTCATGCACCTAGTCTGTGATTAGTTGTGTAAACTAGGAGCCTTTACAAATCAGTTGTTTGCCCTGAGTATATTTAGTGTTCACTGTGCCTTATATTTCAATGTCAACAGTGTTTAGTTTCCTCAACAAGCTTGCCGCTGCCCTTTGAAACCACACACACAATCTGTGCCACTTTATTTTGGAGCGATAAAAGGCTTTTTGATGAAATCACTCTAAATCTGTAGAACGCTTAGACCAGAGGGATGACTCACTACTGAGAAGTGAATGAAATAACCTCCTGAACATGCCATGTTTCCCTCAGCACAGACCTCTGCTTCCGTTGCTGTTGTGTGCTCTGGGTTTATGACATGAAACGCTGAACGCAGAGATGATTTTTTTAAATACCTGCTGCAGGTACCACAGCTTTCATGATTACGTTTCTTCTGTCTTAAACATGCCCTGTCTGTTTTTTTTCACATCTCCTCCCACACGTGTCTCAGATGTATTAGGTTAAAAATAGACTTGATTAAACCGGCAAGTGAAGATCAGAGTGTGAAAGTCGGAGTGGAATACCGAACAGGAGAAAATCCCATGATTCACTGATATTTATCAGTGACATTTCTTTGTGTATTCCCAGCACTCCGCAAACCACGGATCTTAAAATAGACATTAAAAGGAATAAATCAACAAAGCACTGACACAACTGCACACACATAAAAAAAGTACCTTTATTTTGACCTTTTATTTTTATAAGTAGTAAATAGGCAATTTTCGGAGAGGCTAGCAATAGCAAGCTAGCTTTGAACAAATGAACGCGTACCGCAGGGAGCAAAAAAAGCGTCACAAGACGGCGTTAAACTACCTCATGGCTCAAAGCATGAACATAAACATCTTAAAGAGCACTGACCTGTACCACCTGACAGCTGCAGATTCATGTTGGCGTTGATAATGTTAGAGTCGTTTACCTTGTATCCTGTTTGGCAGAGGTGGACAAAGTACACACTTTTACTTGAGTGAAAGTACAGATACTACTGGTCAAATATTACTCCATTACAAGTAAAAGTTGTGAAGACCGATTTTTACTTAAGTAAAAGTACAGAAGTATTTGTTTTTAAAAGTACTTAAGTATCAAAAGTAAATTTCAATGCATTGTTTTATTATTGTTGCATTGTTGTGTGTAATACTTACAGTACCTCATGCCTCTGTATCTATGCCTACCCTCATATCAATTTCACATTTATTTCTAGAACACAGTTCAAATAGAGGGATTGAATGTGAGATTGAATAAGTGCACTCAATAACGTCCACAATGGTTTCGGACACCCAAATGGCTGTTCCCTCAAATACTGCCCTATTTAAAGTTTTTTGGCTTTTAGTATGAATATGTTAGCCTTACTGTTATCTATAAACTAGTGTGCACCAAAACAATGACAAAATTCGCATTTAGAAGACCAAACCCAACGTTGAAAATGAAAATCAGGTTGACGTCAGAATCCAATGTCAGATTGACATTAATCTCCAACGTTGGACAGACGTTGTATTGTGGTTGAAAACGAAAATCGGGTTGACGTCAGAAACCAACATCAGCAGTCAATCCGACTTTCATTTCCAGCCAAAATGCAACCCCTGCGGGTCCCTGCAACCAAAATCATCCCCTGACTGACGTTACTACTTTCTACTCAAGGACCTGACAGAATTGTAGTGGAGTAAAAAGTATGATATTTGTCTTTCAAATGTAGTGAAGTTAAAGTAAAAAGTTTCCAGAAAAAAAATACTCAAGTAAAGTACAGATACTCAAAAAGTGTACTCAAGTACAGTACTCAAGTAAATGTACTTTGTTACTGTCCACCTCTGCTGTTTGGTGTGTAAATCTATTTACTTCAAGAATACAGCTATGATCTGCACTCCAAATTCGAAATCCTTTTAGTAACTTATTTAGAAACTACATCTTCTAACAAGGCCATATATTAAGGTCTGGGTAGATTAGTAAGTAAACAATAATCAATGTGTTGGATGCAGGGGAAATGGGCAGGAATAAAGATCTGAGTCACTTTTAACAAGTGTCGAATTGTAATGGCAAGGCGACTGGGTCAGAGAATCTCAGAAACGGCAAGGCTTACATACTAATGAATTAATGAATTTTCTCTGTCTGCTCCCAGAACATTAACTTCTGCACTTACCAACTCTTCCAAGTGAATATTTCCTATGGCAGGTTTATTTTTGTAAAGGCACATATAACTTGAAGTCTTAGCTACAAAAAAGGTGAACTGAACTCTTCCACCATTGGTCAGAAAGATCTTTGAACTCGTTGACTTCACTCCATGTAATACCTTAGTTTTTTGTGAATGTCTTCCTCATTTTCTCTGTCTTTCTTTCTCTGTCACAGCCACGAATATGTTTTTTAAAAGCTGTTTTTATCATGCTGAAGCAGAGCAGTCACTCCCTCTCATTATGACAAATTTCTGTGTTTAAGGTCCTGCGCATGAAATATGACCTTTACCGTCAGAGCTGTAACCTTTGTGTTAAAGAGTAGTTATAGCCTGCAGGAGACATCACTTATGCATGTACTCCTGTGTAGCATCTTTTCAGGTGTATAGATGAAAAGATTCTGCTTTTCCTATGCTCTGTAGATGTACAAGCCACTTTTATCCACAGAAATCCTTATGAAAACCTTTTAAAATGAAAGTTTGGGATGATGGGAAACATGAAGGAAGCACATCTTTTTTGTTTGCATTTTTCTAGAGTAATAGACTTTAGCTTCCTTTTCCATTATACGAAGTTCAAATATTTCAATGGATAAGTTGAGGAGTTTAAATATGCATACGATCTGAAATCTATCCAGCTCCCATACTCTCTTCCACTACTCTCCATTGGAAATGAATGACTTCTGGTCTGTCATTTGTCAGAGACAAAAAGGTGGTTTCGGGCAATGTTTAGAATAACATAGCATACTACTAATACTGTTTCTGTTGTGTGTAATATGTGTCCCACAATGCACTGCTCTCAAATTGACCTTTCATTTCCTGTGTACCGAAGAACAAGAAGTAATATCAGTGGTTGAATTCAGAATAGTGTACTTGCAAACTATATGTCTGTCATATAAATATATGGATGAAGTAGAAAAACTAATATACTATTCTGAATTCAGCCAGCATCACTTGTAGAATTAAACATGCTATATCATCATGTGACAATAATGTGGCATATTACTTTTTCTCATATTTATATTAACATACTGCATACTGTTCCACGTACTGTTTAAAAAAATTAGGCAGTATACTGTATATACTGCACAGTTTTCTGCTAGTCTTCCATCTGTAACGGCTTTCGATGTTGACAAATCTCTTAATTTACCCCAATTAACAGATGAAGATGACTGCAGACTTTTCCTTCTGTCTTTAGATCGAGTACAGCTTATGCTCGCCAAACATCTCAAAACATTCAACCAGTGGGATGATGAATTATTCATCAGCCTGGAGAAACTATAAACTAAACCTTCAATGAGAGCATTTGAGATCTTTGAACTCAACTTACTTCAGTCAGACATTAATCAACGGGTTTGCGTTTTATCCTTATCCTATTTTTCTGTTGCAAGGTGAAAAAATGATCCTACTCGCAGACTTTTTCTTTTTTAGCAGATGTAAAGCTTGTAACTGTGTTTGAGTTTGTCCTGAATATGGTTTTGGGTTTTTTGGGGATATAATCAGTGTTGTTTTGGAATGTTTTGGGCTCAGGTCACCTTCACGTTTCTGCTCTTAATATACTTTCTGTCTCTGGTTGCTTTCTCAGGTTTGTCCCAGAAGGAAACCTCTGAGTCAGAGACATCGTCCTGCCAACATGTTCAGCACCAAAAGGTCAGAGCGACACAGTGGTTTGTTGTTTGTTTTTGTGATCTTTTATAAAAATGTACAGTGACTTTGAGGGCTAGACTTTATTCGCATCATTTAATCATGACCTCGCTCTTAGGGACATGATAAATCACTCGCAGCCGGTTAATGAAAATGCACTTACTTGAGATTGTGTTACATTTTTGCCGTCACTTTCTGAATGTAGGATTGAAGGGTTTACCCATAAATTTATGTATTTTTTTCCACCATTTTGATAGATCTTGTGAAGCCATAGGCCTTTGTACTAAAATATATTGTAGGATTCAAAACTCAAAACTCTAGTCTGAGGTTATCCTTCATTGAATTTAAGCAGCAAAACGCCTTATTCTTTGAAATGTTAACATATGATCGCCCACTTTTTTTCCCGCCTGAACGATATACTAAACAACACATTGTATACTGAGATTTTACCATTGCAGTTTATTTCATTCAGGCTGTATAGTTTAGATTTACTTACTAATTAACACTGATCATGTTTGTCATTAGAGCAATTTTAACCTAAAATATTTCTTATGAGATGTTCGTTTGACATTCTAGATGTGATGGTGACGTTTTTGTTGGTCAGCCCTGTAACCCATTCTGACTGACTGATGACTTTTGGCAGCATTAAGAAAGATCCATAAAAACATATGTTGGGTGTATATTGTGCATACATTTTAAAGGGAAAATCTTTTACCTAGACATTTCCTTTGATGCATAGTGGAAGCCTGTTGCCGTTTTCTGGTCAGAATGTTTTCACATTCCCATTGCTTTATATTCCAATAGCCAATAGTAGATTTGTTGTTTTTGTTGTAATTTGCATAAATGTAATTTGCATAAAAAGTGACTGTTGAAGCATAAAACATGCATGGTTGAATTGTTCGCAATGAGATCAACAACATGCAATTAGAAAATAGATAGGGTGAATTTTCATTTCATGCCAACTTTAAATAAGAGAATTTCCATTTTAACAGCTCATAAGTTTTAGCTTGTAACTAAATGGTGCATGTTTGGTTTTTACAGCTTATTTTCTTTCCGCCTCCTTCAACAGGGCAAAGTTGCTTAAATTCTTTTCCATCGCATTCCTTGTTCTCTTGGTATTTTCAACCAGCATTTTGTTATGCAGTATGTATCCCATAATTTTCATTAAAATAATATGTTGATGGAAACCTGGCTAATGACCCTAATACTGAAATGACAACGCTTTCCAACACTATTAGGGTATAGCGCATGAGCACATCGTTTTGAACCAATCCACATCCAGTATAGAGCTCTTTTATTGTTTGGGTTTGGGTTCTCATCAGAAATGTAATGGCTCATGTTTACACGCGCTTGTTAAACTGTAACGGGATCACGGCTAAATTGAATCCTTCATCGCTGGGATTGTTTATTAAATGCATTACAGTTGGAGCAGCTCATTAAAAATTTTGCCCTGCCATCAGTCTTCTCGTGAAAAACGAGCTGTAGTTTTCTTTGATGTTGCAGTAATGCGTATGCGCTCTGGGTGGCAGATAAGGCTTCCTCTAATTAGACTTACCAATGTTTGCGTTTCAAAATAGGCTCGGGCAGTAAGAGCTAAACCCTTCCTCTGATGCCCCGGGCACTGGACTCATTACGCAGTCGTCACATTGCAGTCACCGGAATCATCTTGACCTCCCGTAGCTACAGTGTCACTTAAAATCCAGCAAATATACATCTGACCTTGGGTAATGGAAAGAAGGTTCACTTTTCAGGTCTGTTTTGAGACAAATCGCATTATAGCTTAATTTAGTTGTGCATCTGTGACTCCTGCGCACAGAATGAAGTAGATTCCTCCTTAGGATGCAGAGACTGAGCTGTCACATACAAGGTTTTAATTGCTGTTGGTGAGAACTCTCTTGATATTAATGTATCAATGAGTTGGACTCATGAGCTACAGCGAACGGTGTGATGCTGTCTAAAGCAGGAGGATGTCGTATTGTCAGGCTGAATGACTTCATAAGAATGGAAATAGATAGTAGTGTCACTGAGAGCCTGTTACTCGAGAGAACTTTGGATATGATTGTTAACTTGACGGAAAGATGACAGCTGAAGACTTGCTCCATCATTTACTTTGGTTGTGTGAGGAAAACAGAGACGTATAGTAAAATCTCGGAAATTAAAGTCTCGGAAACACAAATTTATATAATAATGTAATAATGATATGATTGTCAGGTGTGTGCTTTGTTTGTTTCTGTTTCCTGCGACCTAGTTTTTCAGTTTACCTGTTGTTAATCAATTAGCTCATTAGTTCCCTCATTAGTCCTGGTATTTATACTCCCTGTTTTGGTTCAATCCTTTGTCTTGCCTCATCTACGATTTAAATGTGGTTGTGTAATAAGTTGGATTTATTATTAAAAACTGTTTCTTTGAGCTATTCCTGTTGTGCGCTTCATTAAGCACAGCCACCTGCGACAGTGATATTATTTTGGATATTGGATAACATGCAAATTTTTCCTATATTTAAATGTGCATTACTTTTTGCCATCATCTAATAATCAGTTAATCTTTAAAAAAAAATAAACACATGTGACTGAAAGTTCATGAAAACCGAAACTAAGAACAAACAAAACTGAGTGCGTGTGACCATGGGGGAATGCAAAAAACAAAGGAGAGCTTGATCCAAACTGAGTGAATTTTATAAACAGAATAAACAAAACAAAGCTAACACCAAGAACATTACATCTAAGAAGGACGAGACTCGAAAAGGAACACAAGAAACACTGGGGTTTAAATACATAAGAGGTAATAATAGGCAAACAAGACACACCTGGGAATAATCACAGAACTAATAAACAGGAAGAACTACAAAGGACTACAAAACATGGCGCAGAACAGGAAATAACATGAAAGCCTGGATCATGACAGCGTGTAGCATTTAAACAATTTTGCTTTAGTTAAGTTTCAATCCAAATATAAATATCAGCTTACCGGTATCAGCCAGAATTTTAATATCAGTCCATTCCAAATCTTTACCTTTTGAATATCTTCTTCAATTCTTACTTATTGCTTCTGCTCTTTCCAGACTTGCCGTTGTTGTCAAAAGCAAAATTGATTTAAGACAAATCACAGATGTGACATTGACAGCAGCAATCAACACCATGCTGTTCCCATGTGTAATGTGGGCCCAAATCAAACTCCCTAACCTCGCCAAAGAGGGCACTGACTTCAACGGCCCACACTTGATTAGTTGCATAGGCAGAAGACGTTCTTCTTTTGGAGAACATAAGCCATAAAGTGATATTCAGTCCTCATCAAAGGCACAATGATCTAATCAAGTCAGAATGACCTACATGTACAGTTATGCACAGATATCCTGACTGACATTGGGAATGCTTTGGAGTTCTGAGATGAAATCGCAGAGATGTGTGGAAGCTCAACCGATTACTGTTTGATCCCCTGCAGTTCCCTTTCCTGAGGGTGATTTTGATTCCGCAAGGGAAGATTCATTAGCATAAAGGGGAGGGGTCTGTGAGTTATTCCGAGTGTGTTTTTCAGATTACAGGAGGCACATGCAATCATCGGGAGCTGATTTTGGACTTGTGCTCTCAGGGTCCACAATTCACACTCTGCAAGAGACGCATGCAAGTAAAAATTGCCTTTGACAAGTAAATAAAATAAAGGCCTATAACTTTATTTGGAATTGTCGCATTAGATTGTTTTAAGTTGAATTGTGAGAACTGTAGTCTACCCCTGAGACGTGTAAGAGATGTGTGTGTGTCCTTGCTGACGCACACTGAGTCATCCATTGGCTGTTTCTAGTTGCTGTGGCGATAGATACATGTGGTTGTTTCTTCAACTATGAATAAATAAATTAAAAAAACACACTTTTATACTTTACTAGTTTATTTAAATTGTCTAGTAACAGTGTCCAACAGTGTATATATGTGCATCACAAAAGCCATTTTTGAAACTGAACATTTTCACAACAATGTCTATTCTACCACATCTCAAATTATGTGTTTGCTTTTAATAGCATTCTTTAGTGGCAATAACAGTGATTTAACAGGAATTTACTTCTTTTTTCTTTTCTTTTTTTTTTTTATAATATGGCAGACTATTTTGTCTTGCAATTTCAGCCAGCATGTTATATTTGCTAAATAAATACAATATTTTCATTAAAGGTAGAGTAAGCTATTTATTTTATAAACGCTTTTTGTTATATTGGTTGAAACTCTCTTCACATCCTGATAGCAATCAATAATAGAATTGGTCTAAATATAAAAACATGTACATATATCTTCTGTGGAAGTTTTAGGACCAAAAAAATGTTCGTCCAATCATTACATTCGGTCCGAATGCAACGATATGATGTCTTACCTGCCTGTCATGTGTATTTCCATACCTCTGCACACACCCTGCTCACGCAGACATCACACTTTTTGCCTAATTTAACCATTTTAGCTTGATTGTAAATGACGCACAATGAAAATATTCAGTGCACATGTGATGTTTACCTTGATTTTTGTTTCATCTTTATAAATCATGTATATCAAATCAAGCACGCTCTTCACTGACACACTTGAGTCCTTTTTGCGTTACCTTTTGTACACCAACTTTTAATAAAACTGTTGTTTGTGATGGAAAAGAAGCCTGAACTGAAAATAAGAATCAGATAGTCGTCATTTGTGTAAAAATTACTACCATTTTCATCCAATGATTTATGGTTTATGATTTCAATCTCTTTATTTAGGACATGACTGTTTTTTCTGTTGTTGTTGTTGATATTATTATTATTATTATTATGATTATCATTCAGATTTTTTCATAGTTTTTATCAGTAGTAGCAGAAGTGCTTTTTACTTACTATGAAACAGTTAACTGGCAACCACAAGAGCATTTACATCTTTAGGGCAGAGCGGTGGATTCTTAAACACTGTAGAATGAACGCAGCTCCCACTGAAATTCCCTGACCTATATTAAAATCTCTTAGACCACAGTACATTTATTTAAAGCTCTGGAGACATTAGACGAGGGAGGGCTGCTATAATTTTAAAGTCATCATGGGTTGAGCAGAAATAGGGAAATTCTGATTGGCTGATATATTTGTAAATTGGCTACTTATGAAAATGCATTTTTATATAAATTTTTCAGAGTGACTCATTGCCACTCGTGGCACGAACACTGTCCCAAAAGTTAGACTTAATTATGCCTCCTTCTAAGATGCATTCTTTTCTCCAACGTTCAAGGCGGGATAGCATCTGTATTCTTGCATGGATTGCAACAGATTCTGTGAAATACGTGAATTAATTATTAATATAATCAATACAATACTGAAAAATATTGTTTAAAAATAGTTTGGTCCACAATTTTGCTCAATATTTGTGAGTGCTGTGTGTTTTTATGCTGGTGTAAAAATGACAAGATGTCAATGCCCAACACTATTGAAATGAATTGTGAGTCAAGTCTAATGTGTGCTTCGCATGAGCAGCGCTGTTTGTTGTGATTGCCTATGTAGGCAGAGCTGTTGACTCAAGAAAACTCTTTATATGGTGAGTTGAATTCATTTAGGTGGACCGTTTTATATGGCCATTTGCGTTATTCAATCTCCATTTACCAACATGCTGTTCACAGTCTATTAATGACTCCAGCTTCCCTCCATCTCTGTTTCAGTGCTGGGATACGGTCGTTTTTTTCCAAAGCCAAATACTGAAGCGGTTTTTATGCCCCAGTAAATGAAGCTCCATTTTTATGGGATTATTTTTTTAGGCTGCGACTTTAACTTCAAAGAGACTCTGATCATTGCCGGAGGTTATTCCAAAACACTATTTTCTATTGGAATATGTTTCAACATATTCCCTTTCTGACTGTAATTTATCACTATTCCATATCTCTGTGTTAATGTTTGGGTATTTTATTGCAATATTTGCAATTTTGATTCAAGTGTTTTTAATACACATGTTTTTATGCAGCTTGTGTTTCAGATTGACCTCAAATCTGAGAAATTTAGATGGTGTTCCAAGGTACTTTAAAGAATACCACAATATTACCATGGCCAAAAACATAGTAAGTGCACAATTTGTGATTTTTGACAGCAAATTTTTATTTCGTTTTTTATCATAGTATTTTGACTAAAATGCCATTTAGTCATTTTTAAGTAATCTGAATTGTTTTAGTCAATTAAATATCATACGGTTTTAGTCGACTACCACTTCTCATAAAGAAACAAGAACATGGTCATCTTTTTAATTAATGATATATGCATTCTTTATAACAACTTGCATGCAACATTATTTGTTTGTATATTACAATATTCTTCATTCTTTCAAGCAGACATATTTATTTGTATTAAATATAGATTCACCCTTATGAAAGCTATTAATATTATTCAGTTAAGAACATTGAGTGATTTTTCTCTTTTTCTTTTGTTGTTTGATTACATAAATGATGGACAGCAGCAGGTTTATTAGGCTACTGTCACTTTAAGGCTGAATGTACGTTCACTTAAGAAATAATCAACTGTGTTTAAGTGAATACACACCGAAATTGCCATATGTCTGGTCTCCTCTTTCTCCCACAAGTTTACATTTTTTAATGTTTTAGGAGACATGCAGGCTGATGCAGCAAATGTATGCCAACTTATATCCTTCCAGGTACATCAGCACATTACAATTCAAATGTGCACATCAACCAGACAGGACATCATTCTGATTGGATCTCTTCCCAAATCTTTTTTTTTTTTTATTCAATGACGAACATGTCAGTAGATCTTTGTCATAGTTTTTGTCATTCAAAATGGGTTTTTATTTAGTTGTCTCATTTTAATCAGTGAAAAAATATTGTTAGTGAAAATTATTCGTCAACGAAATGAACACTGCTTCTCATTATATAGTAGTTGTAGAGGTTTGAAATCTTGAGATATGCAATGGCTTACACTAATAACTGTCTAATATTATTCCAAGCAGCTAGTCCCATTTGCAGTGTCCATTGTCAGCCCAGCAACACAGTTCAATAAATCCACTTCAGAAACGTTGTTGAAATAAAAGATGCAAATCTCCGGTTTTATTCCTTGGTTTCAAATTTACAAAAAAGAAAATGTGAGCTGACTAATACACTTATTCTAGTTGCTAATGAAATAAAAGATTCCTAATAGAAGTAGCTAGAAGTTAGCAGGTAAGAAAACCGTTCGCTTCCACAGCTCTCAAGAAAGATCTGAATAACATAATGAGAATCAACGTAATGTAGCCGGAGTTGGCCTTTTCTTAAAGAGGCAGTACACTATTTTACCAATATGTACCAAATCCTATAAACACATGAATTCTAGTATGCTTTTAACCTTTTAAGTATTATTTAACATTTTAACCATTACATGAACTTCTAAATTAAATTATTTACCTTTTTAACATTAATTCTTATTCACATTACTATGAATTGTACTTTGGCCTCTACAGTAGTTATATAACTTAATAACTTTTTTACAACTTAAAAAAATGAAACATCACTAAACTTACTTAAGCTGGACTGTGACACTATTTTCTTCTGGAAACAAACTTAGTTGCATTATTTTCCTGTTATCTCTGTAAAGCTGCTTTGAAACAATCTGTATTGTAAAAAGCGCTGTATGAATAAAAGTGACTTGACTTGACTATATCTTTTAGATTATCACATACGATCCTTTTGTTGTCTCTGACAGGATTTTTTAACACAGTTCTCATCCTTCAGCTTTTATTGATGTTTTGCAAGGACAGAATGTTGTAGTTGAATTCTGGCAGCTGACTGGACAGTATGGCAGCGGGTGTTGTGGCAGGCGGTGCTACTAAGCTGCCATGATCATGCACTGAGTATTGAAATAGGTTGCCAAGGAGCCCTGCGTCCTCACATTAACACTTCATATGAGCCGATTTATTGTCTAATTTCATTTCCTACTCGAACCAGCAGGTCATTTATTCTATCTTTATTTACTTACCCTCATGTTGTTCCTTCTCTGATTGTTTTTTTCATTCTGTGGAAGCACTATCTTCCAAGGGTGAGTAAATAATGACAAAACATTTCTGAGTGAACTATTCCTATAATAAGAAAGAGTTGTAGAATTGTGCCGTTTTCTTGTGTGTATGTGTTTTCAGCCACAGTTTCAGCAGAATACATCAGTCATGTGAGCCGTATTATTATTTTTTATATATATATATTTTCGTCAGACATGTCAGGCCATTTTAAAATGTGTCTCTTCAGAGCTTGCGTCAGCAGTTTTTTCCCCCTTTATACTTTCAGTATCAAATCATGTCAGATTTTACACTAGACCCTTGATTAGAAGTCTTTAAATGACCCAAACCTGCCACAGACCTGAACTCCCACTGCAATTCTCTTACACACAAACATTTGCTGACGAGGAAAGAATGTGACGATGGAATGTTCTGCCACTGTCACTTCACATCGGAGCACGGCAGTGATGCTCCACTGCGCATTTATTTGAATAAGTGACGTGATTTGTGTTTTTCGGCTCTCTGATGCAGCCGTTTTAGGACAGACAAAATTGAAATTAGATTGGAACCTAGTAATATATACCTTGAAATAAAGTGAAAAAATATAAAAATATATAAAATAAAAATGTACATATATAAAAAAACTTTTGTATGTGTATATATGTATGTATATATGTAATCTAAAATAACTGTTGTCTATTTTAATATATTTTAAAATGTAATTTATTCCTGTGAAGCAAAGCTGAATTTTCAGCATCATTACTTAAGAATCATTACTTAATCATTCTAATATGCTGATTTGTCGCTCAAGAAACATTTCTTATTATTATCAATGTTGAAAACAGTTGTGCTGCTTCATATTTTTGTGGAAACCTTGAAACATAATTTTATCAGTATCCTTTGAATAGAAAGTTCCTGAAGCAGCGACGTGTTTCTCTGAGCATCCCTCCAGCTGTGGATAGAGGATGAGGAGTATCTGTCAGGCGTGTGTGTGAGCAGCAGAGATGGCAGGCTGGTTCCTGTTACCTCAGGAGCCTCTGCATGAGACCAGAGCGCCTGCTTCATTTTCCTGAACCCACACTTCAGGTCCTGTGAAAAAAAGACACAGTTTTCACAGCTAATAAGCCTTGGTAAATGCACAGCCTTTCACTTGCATATAGATTGGGAAGCATGATTTACAGTTATAAGCTAAAAAGGGCACAAGTAATTGTATCTTAAAAGTGCTGTATTTGGAGTTTAAATGGGTCATTTTTTATTTATTTAGTCATAATTTATTTTTCACCCCCTCTCTTACCCTTAAAATTAATTAGGATGTTTGTTTGTCTATTCTATTCTTCATAAACACAATTGAGTTACAGCATTTTTCTGCACTCACACACAGGCTGCAGGTTTAATATCAAGTTCAGTATAGTTTTTAATTGCCCTATCCATTATAACCAGCTTCTTTGCAAGCTTTATTAAAGCTGCAGTCCGTAGTTTTTCCACTGTCGCCATCTGTTCGAAATCTGCAATTGCAGTTATTCACGGAATTATTGACTTTATGTGGGTTGTGCCTCGGCGCGGATAAAATCCAATGTTTTGAGGAGAATGTGCGGCTGTCAGTCACAGCGCCGGTGTGGATACTGGCATTCGCAATCACAGATTCTACTTTTTGGAAGTATGACCAGCATTAGAATTTTGACCGGAAAATGTCGTCTGAACAAGTAACATCCACTTTTGTTCTGACCAACTAAGGGAAAAAAAGCATTGCAGTAAATCGCGCTGATTAAATCTAACAATCGCTTATCATATCACATCAAACCGTGCAAATTATACTTAGTTCTCAAATTGTTAATGTTAACAACATGATTATTGCGTGACTACATTTAATGCCCTTCCGATATCTATCCTTGTTTTCGCATGAGCCCGGTTGCAGTCTCTTTTTTTCTGTAGCCACTCCGAAGTCTGAAGTCTTTTCCATTTTACAACGGGTGAATCTCCAGTTGTCACTGGTGATTGTCATTTGAACCTTTCTGGATCAATCAAATTGATAAGTTTAATTATATCAAGTGTGAGAAAAGGCTTTAAATCTCCACCTCCAACATCCTCACACTCAATATAGCCTCTACTAGCCGAGACTCCTTCTTTATGTGTACAGATGTGACGTAATGACGCAAAGACATGCTCGAATTTCCCGCGGAAATCCACCAGTACCACTGGAATTAAAAACATTATTACAAGCTTACCGTTTTGAATCGAGCTAAGGCAAGCAGATAGTTTTGAACACTGGCTGGTTATGTACTTTCTCAATTTATTTTGGATAATTTTTAACCCAAAAAAGTTTCGGACTGCAGCTTTAAATCCTGAAAGATTCACACACAAAAAAAGTTGTGGAAATACTGTTGTGGAATCTGTTTTGCAGTTCACTTTCAGTATGGGCTCTTTTTGGATTGGAGAGAAAGTTTTCAATTCTGAAAGTTTTCAGTACAATTACCTTTTTTTATTTATAGTTGGCATGAAATAGAAGTTGCGATAGTCTTGTCTTCCCTATTGTGACGTATAACTGAGTGAAGCTGTTTCTCGAACGAGAAAAAATGTAATGTTTGACTTGATTTTGTCCATTGAGAATTGATTGGATGGTTGTGGTTTGCTATTTGTGAAAGGCTGTCCCGCCCTCACACCATTAAACGCGTCATCAGAGAAGAGAAGAGATACCACTGAAAGTGGGAGGGGAGGTTATTTGGATTACTAGATTACGGGGCACATGAATAATAAAAAAAAAAATTATGCATACAGATAAATAATTTATATTAAATACTCCAATATTCCATAAAAAACAAGAATTTTTCTATTTTAATTTCATGGTGATATTAAACAGATTAAGGAAAATGTGATCCTCATGATATGACCTCTTTAATAAGTCAGACTGTAATTTTTATGCACTTGGAATGTCCTTGTGTCAGACCGAGGAGCTTCACAAGTCCACAGCATGTCAGTGTCACGTCAGGAACAAACCGTCCTCATGAAACCCCACGATGTCCTCCAGCTGCACTGAAGCAGCTCTCAATAATTCCTGACAGAGATGCCCACTGCTATGACTATAAAAAATTTATATTTGTTATTTTCTGTCTGGTACAACACAGCTGTCTGGTAAAACCATCTTGTGAATGCAGGTAAATCAACCTCATTGAGCTCGTTTGAAGAATGCAGTGACTGAATTAAAGGGATCCTATTATGTTTTTTTTTAAACATTTTTCAACTTTCTTTAGTGTGTAATTTTGCTTTTTGAGCATGAAAAAGGTCTGCAAAGTTACAAAGCACAAAGTCCACTTCAAAGGGAGTTATTATTTATATCAGCAAGCACTGTTTCTGAACTCCATGAAATGCCTTGATTTTTCCTTCCGGGAACAAACATGTCAAAATATTTCTCATTTAAATAATTTCCACCCATGGAATACATATGCAAAAAAAAAAAAGGCTTGACATTAACGGCAGCCATATTGCGCCAGATCGCCCACCACACACCATCTTATTGGTGGAGAGGAGACAGTGAGAAAGCCAATCAGTCAATATGGGGATGGACAGAGGCCAATGGGCTAATTTGGCCAGGATGCCGGGGTTACACCCCTACTCTTTTTCGAAGGACATTCTGGGATTTTTAATGACCACAGACCATTAATGACCACAGGACCTCGGTTTAACGTCTCATCTGAGACAGTGCTTTTTGACAGTATAGTGTCCCCATCATTATACTGGGGTGTTAGGACCCACACAGACCACAGGGTGAGCGCCACACTAACACCTCTTCCAGCAGATACCTGGTTTTCCCAGGAGGTCTCCCATACTGACCAGGCTCAACCCTGCTTGGTTCAGTGGGCAACCAGTCTTGGGCTACAGTGTGATATGGCTGCTGGCCATATCTAAGATACTAAGATGCGGCTTTCTGTGTGCGCACTTTGGGTGCGAGCACAAAATCTGCGAAATTATGTGCAATACGTGCAATCCCACAGCGAAATTCACGCCCTGTAACACCATCAATATTCATCCGGAGCAAATGAAACAAGTGAGTGGAGGCGGGTTTGTGTGTCAACTCGCTGTCGGAGAGATGAGAGAATGAGAAAGTGCAGCTGGTATCATGTGTACTGAGGAAAATGAGTATTGGAAGCATTTCGGATATTTCAGTATCGATATGTATCGAAAACTCTATTTTTGATAAGCACTAATATTTCAGATGCCTTTTTAAAAGACTACAATTGAAAATTGTATTTATTATAAATACAATTCAACCTGTCAACGTTACTAGTAGGACTGACTGCGTTACACGCCACTGCTGAAATCAAGCTCTGGTTAATGTCAAGCTCTGGGAAGGGAATAAATGTATTTATTCTCATAACATTATATAAATCATTATTTACAGTTAGACCTGTATGTACAGCAATCATACAGGTCTGAAATTTTAATGTTTTGCATCTGTGCTCAGAGATTGTTTTCTGTAATTAGAAAGTCTCAGTTATAGATAGCACTTGTCACCTGCACTAAATGCTCGTGCTGCCCTTTTAATGCGCTCTAATGAGTTTTTTTCATTCTTTAATGTCACTGATAATATTGATCTTAACCAGCGGTGGTTTAATAACAGTCCACAGACAGTCCGCTTCTCTTGTATGTATTATAAAACAAGGTCAGCACTGTCTGCTATAAAAAAAAATGACTCCTAGATTAGGGAAGAATGAAATGCCAAGAGATGAGTTGAGAAAATCGAACCGCTTCATTTCTTAACTCACTGGTACTTCTTCAAGGACGCGGCTGGTAGTTAATTGTCTCTTATGTAATACGTTGGACCACGTGTTCTCTGGCATTTAGATGTGAGAATATGTGGTGAATGTTTAATGCATCCTATAGATTTGATATAAAGGGAACTGTGATATATATATATTGGCTAACCTGAAAACATACTGTTGCTGGAAAAATGGCCCTGTAACATTGTACAATAAGGTTGCATTAGTTAACTACTTTAGTTAACATGAGCTAAGAATAAACAATACTTCAACAATACTTCTATTCTATTCAGCTTTCCTGTAGCTCAAACAGAAGAGCGCCAAGGTCATGGGTTCGATCCCCAGGGAAAGCAAGAACTGATAAGAATGTAAATGTGTACCTTGAAATACAATGTAAGTCGGTTTGGATAAAAGCGTCTGCCAAATGCATAAATGTCAATGTAAATGTTCTACAGCATTTATTAATCTTAGTTAATGTTAATTTCAACATTTACTAATACATTATTAAAATCAGAAGTTTTATTTGTTAACATTAGTTAATGTGTGAACTAACATGAACAAACAACGAAAAATCTGTATTTGTATTAACTAACATTAACTAAGATTAATAAATACTGTAACAAATGTATTGCTCATCGTTAGTTCATGTTAGTTAATACATTAACTAATGTTAACAAATGAAACCTTATTGTAAAGTGTTACCAATGGCTCGTTCTGCCACTTCAACAGATGAATAC
This sequence comes from Abramis brama, assembly GCF_963993115.1. NCBI lineage: Eukaryota > Metazoa > Chordata > Actinopteri > Cypriniformes > Leuciscidae > Abramis > Abramis brama. The sequence continues at coordinate 7,108,768 of NC_139979.1, forward strand.
TTACAGTATGAGCAATTGACCACATTATTTTATTGACCCTTTTTTTCATATGTTTTTCATGTGCAGTTATATTTTCTCTGGAGCAGAATCATTTATTTATTTATTTATTTATTTATTTGTTTGTTTGTTTGTTTGTTTGTTTGTTTGCCCATTCAACAGAAATCAATGGGCTCCAATGCTGTTTGGTTCTCAGTGTTCTTATTTTATGTTCCATAAAACAAAGTGCACACAGGCTTGGAGCTACATGAGGGTGAGTAAAGGATGACATCATTTTTGTTTTTGGGTGGACTATCCTTTTAAAGGCAAAGTCCATAAAATAATGATAAAATAAAAAGAACCCTGTTGCAGGCTGTTGCATCCAAACACAACATTGGCTCTAGAATTGTAAGCACTGCTTGCATAAGCGTTATATAAGTGAAGATTGATGCAGACAACCATTAGAAATGATGAGAAGGATGATTCGCACAGCTTGATACGATTACATCGATTATTCCGCAGTCTTTTACGCTCAAGGTAGATGTCTGGGCATCCGCCGAAGCTTAATAAATGGCGTTCTGTTTCACCTTCAGCTCAGTAAGGCTTTCAGGCCTTGAGGCGGACCGAGGAATCAGTGAACCCAGAACAGGCGAGAGATGGCGGAGCTGTCCTGACTTTCTGGTGGTTCACTGGAGCTCTCAGTGGCTGCTGTGGCGAATGGAAAGTGACATGAGACAACCACAGGCGCTGTTGTGCCATGCTGATGTGACAGAGCTCATTATAGGGACTCGCCGAGACTTCCCCGCCAGCTGCGCCATGTATTTTTAGTCTATAACTGCTGTGTGCCTCGGTAGATGGGCACAATTATGTAGCGTTGTTGATTCAGAGATCTTTCAAGTTGTTTTGTCATTTCTGAACTGCATAAGTAACAGTTGTTTTCAGACACCTACTGCCCCGCCCACTTCAATATCGGTAGTCCCGCCCCAAACTCTCACCATTGGTTGAGTTAGAAGCCAGGTCGCTGGGGTGTGCAAAATATTGCGAAAAATTTGCATCTGGATATTTTCTAGGATTTTGCCGATGACGATAATTAGACAATGTTTTCTGAGTGTGTTTTTGTGCAGGTGCCTTGACTGGTTTAGGCCCGTCATTCATTCATCCGATTTGTTCAGGAATTAAGCATCATTGATTTGACCAAAAACGCTGATTCATTCAGGAACAAAACACCATTGTGTGTTTCTCAGAGATGCACAGCTGTTCTGTTGCGGCTTTGTTTGAAACTATTTTCGTTGGTGAAATAGAGCAAATATTGACAATATTGTTTCTATAATGTAACACAGTATTAACTTGTTTATTGAACTGTTGTTTAAATTAATATCACATTTGCAATAGTGCTGATATTAGGGGATATGTTTGCATGTTTGCTTGTGTGATATTGCTTAACTAACACAAAAAAACATTTTTGTTCCTACATATTGAATTTGGGGGCATTCTGACATCATGCAGTGAAAGAGTGAAGTCTCAACACCCGTTTTTGTTCGTTTTTGTAAAGTGAGTGACATATATTCGATGTCAGCTTCTCCATCGTTAAAACAAAAATTACTATATTATCATAGATTAAACATATAGTTATAAGTTAATGTAAGTTATACATGACTTTTGAACAATACCCGTTCTTGTCTTAGGACAACTTTGATTCACTTTTTTGATCCACTTCAGATGTTGACTACTGTATTTTGGCTGGTTAGCATGGCCTCCTACATTGCTACACAATCTCAACCTAAAAAGAGCAAATTCCTAAATTTTTGGCCTATAGTTAAGTAATTTGAGCCATGCTAACAATTCATCCCATTTTTTGTGATCAGATTTACAACATCCAGCTTACTGTGACCAATAATACAGCCATTTGGCAGCTGATCAGTGTGTGTGATCTGGACATTGTCCATGTTTATAGAAATCTCACAGCCAACTACTTGTCCTTGTCAGAGGACATGTCTGATGCTTTAAATCAAACTTGTGCCTTTGCCATCGCTGGGTTACATAATACATAACAGCTACTTTTAGGTTGAGGAGCCTGAGGACGGCAGAGCAGCTGTAATTACCATGAAAGGTCATTCAGCGCTGTGGAGCACACATCCTCTGGACCGCAGAATTGGCCAAGAACTGCCCAAAGGAAGAATGAGTTAAGGGCCTTTCACACTGACTGATTTTTTTTATTTGTCAGGATACTGTATTGTTGGTTGTAGTAAACATTTCGGCCACAGCGTTATTGGTGGGCCTCACAAATAACCATTGCATTTGACCATCTGACCTTTGGAAAGAGGACTGACCACACCTGCAGTGTATTGTTGGTGAAAGATTTTTGCTGCGTCCCAATTTGCTTTCTTATACTATGCTCTAAAAGTATATACTGTTTTTGTGAAGAAAAAGTACATACTTTTGAGTGTGTAGCAGAAGAGTAGGCAAGCTTTGGGACAAACCAAGTCATAATTGTGTCTTTAACAGACAGCTCTGTCGCATAGTTACGTGCATCCTGTCACCGTTTAAACTGCCCTGTCAATCATCTTGTCACAGTTAAAATCCTCCACATTCAATTTCATTTAATTTCCTACCGTTTCGGAGAGAAATGTATTAGCACGTTGATCTGCCTGTCGTTGGTCTTTCATGCGGAGAACTGTCCTTGTGTGTGCAATTTGCTTAATGATGCATTTAAATTTAATGACCAAACGTATCTTTACAAAAGTTCACAATGCTTTAACACTTTATTTTACAGTGTCCTTGTTACATACAGTATGTTACTTGTATTTACCATTGTAATAACAGTATATTATGCATAATTATGTGCACCCTAACCCTATAGTGAGTACATGTAGTTGTTTTATATGACCCAGTACTTGAATATATAATTACACTGTAACAGTGACACTTTAAAATATTTTTTTAGCTGGCAAGCTTTACATACCTCAAGCTGATTAGTCTGAAAGCTGTGAGCTAGATGTATATTTATACCACTGTATATTTGTAGTATTCACAATTTGTAGCTATACCACTGTTACAAAAGTAAAAACCAGAAAGGCTGTTTTAACTATTTACTAGAAGATATCTTAATAACACATTTAGCAATATGTTTTGGGTTGGCTGATATATTAAGTTGTGGGTAGTGAATGGCTGACATTAGTCAAATGGCTGAAGTCAAGAATTTATACTAAATGAACAACGCAATATGAAAAGGACAGCCTTGTTGAGCCATATTTATGAATATGTGGAAAGTTGGCTTTGATTTGACTTATTTTGTTCTGTTCATTGCACAAAGCTATCATATTGCTTTAGAAGACTTGAAATATAGTGCACAAGTTGTATAGACCACTTTAATTATACATTTATGATGTTTTTCTTGTACTTTTTGGAATTTGACTGATCATGCACTCTGTGCTTTTAGCTTGATCATGTAAAATGTCATCTTTTGTGTTTCTTGAAAGTCCTACGGGTTTGAAACCACAAAGTTTTTGGATGAACTGTCCCTTTAAAGCTTAATAACATCTCTGACATTTAGAATTTCTGAGTAACACTGATGCAGCAGGTGCTTCATTAGCCTCATGAGTTCCATCGTTACTAAAAACATCTTCAATATGTTCTCCCGAAAACAAGCTCTCCTGCTTTCAGCTCCCTAAAATGCTTTTCTAACCCCTGATGCAAGCTGTATAATAACCCGTTGGCGTCCTCAAACTATTAATTAGCTGTTGACAGTTCAGTGATTCGCGCTAATGAAGATCCACGGCTTTGTCTCCGTAAATGTGATGTCTTCATGAGAGCTTCACGTGATTGTGGTGTACAGAGCATCATGGGAGTCTGCTGCACCTCTCCTCACAGGCTCTGTCATCACTGATATATGCAGATGCACGTTTCTTATAGATGTCTCGAGGATGTGAACCATGTCCCGTGAATTGCCGCTGGGCATGAGCTGTCTTTAATGTCAGCTGTGTGAAGAGATTTCTGAGCCAGATTCTTGCTGAGCTGTATCTTAGCATGCCGTTGTTCAGAAAGGGAGAGACGGAGATTGAAAGTGAATGGAGAGAAAGAGAGATCAGTCTTTTTTAATCTAGCTCACTGTCCCCACCCCCCTCAAGGCTAACAACCTCCAAACCCTCCATCTGGGTCAGTTGCAGTGGCCGAGATGGTTTCTGATGTGTGAGAAATAATTTAGCACCTACTGCGCACACGTTTTTCTCTAGCCTCATATATGAAACATTCAAAATGACGTGAAAACAAGGTGTGATTATTACTCTCGATTGCTAATAATGCATATCGCAAGTCTGGCTCAACAGAAACATCGTGCCAGCCTTCTCCTTTCTGTCTAGAGTGATTTATTTACTTATTACATTAATATATCTCTTTTTTGTTAACTGTTCATTGAGTTTTCTTTTTTTAAGTCAAGAAATACAAAAATACAAACTATACAAATCTAGAACCCACCCCATCCCACCCCTGGTACACTTCAAGAAAATAAAAATAAAATACAAACATAGTATTACATTAATATATCTCAAGCTCATACATGGCTTATTTATGTTTTTATTTTGGACTCCTTTTTCTCAGAACTTTCTCATGTCTCAGTTGAGTCTACTTTTATTTCTAAGAAATTTTAGGAGAAACATCTGAGACACTGTTGATACTAAAATGAGAGATGTCTGAGTATCTCAACTAAGTCTCATGAGCTTAAAAAGAGCATCCTCTGAGTAATAAAATATCCCTATAACGGAGTTTTGAAAGAGATTTCAGCAAGACATGAGATGTTCTCTGTTTCTTCTACCACTTTCTCATTTTTGACTCTTTTGCTCTCAAATATTTCTCACATCTCATTTGTGTGTATTTTTATTTCTCCTGAGAAATTTTAGGAGAAACATCTAAAATGCTACTGATACAACAATGAGAGATCACAACTGAGTCGCCTGAGGTTAGGAAAAGCAACCACTGAGCAATACATTTTTCCTCTGGGTATACACACGTGGAGGCAACAGAAAGCATAAAAATGCGTTCAAGAACCACTGATAGACCCTAATGCCATGAAAATGGAATCATTAACAAATCCATTCTTATCTGGGTTTTTGGAGCATTTGTACACTTTCACCCCCTCTTTGCATGCTTGCTTGTTTTGGTCCTTTATCTAAGCCTGTTTTTCACCCCCTGCTGGTCGGTTGGTCCCCAGTCGTCTTTAATAAAAAGACCCGGTTAACTTTAGCTCCAGCCGATACATCACCTGGACACGGGATAGGAGAGGGACGCCTCTGACAGCAATACACAGCCATGAGCCTCATGGTGAGACCAAATTTCAATTTACCGCCTGTGAAAATGTAATCTACTCATACTGGGAGCTTGAAAGAGGTTGGTGGACCTTCTGCCGGAGGACAACGACAGACAGAATAACACATGTCACAATAACACATGGTGAAAAACAAAAAGCAGGTCTATTCATGTAAGGTTTTTTACTCTTTACATCAGTGTGCCTTTGATCCTAATTTATGCTTTTAAAAACCTCTTTTATATCTGTTTTTTTTTTTTTTTTTTTTTTAGCCTTTTTTGACGATATTCAAAATATATTTTGATACTAATATGTGAAATTACGTTGCTTTTTTATGTTGCTCTGAATTATTTTTAATTTTTTTACAAAAATAATTAACATTTAATCATTTTCTTTTATACTACCATTTAAAAGTTTGGTGTTTATAATTATTATTTTTTTTAAATGTTTTTTAAAAACTCTCATACTCTATGCTCACCTGCATTTATTTAATCAAAATACAGTAAAAACACAGTAATATTGTGAAATATATTTTTAAAATTTAAAATGACTGTTTTCTATCTGAAAATATTTTAAAATGTAATTTATTCCAGTGATGCAAAGCTGAATTTTCAGCATCATTACTCCAGTCGTCAGTGTCACATGATCCTTCAGAAATCATTCTAATATGCTGATTATTAAATGCCAGACGATAATTCATAATACAGGTACGTGTTGTCATCAGCTTGGCCATGGCTCTATGTTACGTTACCACTGTATTTTTTACAGTCAGTTTTCTCTTTTAGGTAAAAAAATGTAGTTATGTCCTGCCCCTGTGTTGTTTTCATTATTGTAATTGGTTTGACGCTATTAGTTGTGAGTCCCAGTTGAATTGTGTTGTGGTTTTTTATTATTACTGCTTCACTCTGGTGTGGTTTATTTTTGGCTCCAGACCACAGACAGCACCCTGCCATAAATATAAGCCTGCATTATTAGTATTCTGCACCACGGTTGGTAAGCCATCTCAGAGTCTATTTTTCAACCTCAGTCTAGAAATATCATCCCGCGCCACCCACTGCAAACAGGACAGAATACAGATGTGCCCGAACGGCCCATTTATTATTCAGATGTATCTGTAGAGCTTCATATAGGCCACTTTCCATGAATATGACACACTTTTTTAAGCTTTAGTCACTTTTTTTGTAATGAGAACTGAGATGATAAATTTGAAAAATTGCCAAACATGACAAGTTTTAAACACATAATGTCTGTATACTCATTAAAATGGGGATTTTGGCCTGTACAACAACACAAGTTCTTATTTTCCTTTCGGTAGCTTTAACTACACCATAAACTGCAAAATGGTCTAGCTCTAATGTGTTGATGGTTTTATGCTGTCAGGGGTATTTGTGAGCACCTGAAGTAATTATTTTTGTGTTTTTTGGGATCTGGGTCACTGTTAACCCCAGGTGTTTAGCCATCAGCGGCAAGAATGTGTGTATTGTGCGGTGGCATTTATATGTGTGTATATACAGTATGTGTTTTCCTCTTTCACAATCTATATCTATGTTGACCTTCACATAGTAAGCAAGCAATCATTTTCATGGACGAAATCCAGTCATTTCAGTAGGATTCCAATTTCACATGAGCACAAAAGATCCACACAGGTTTTGCAACATGTTTAAGGTCGTGCAGATTTGACATGTTGACCAACAGAAAGCTGCTTGGTTTAAAGGTGACTTCTGTGTGAGATGTTCTTTATACATCAATACATTTTATTGTCAATAAACAATTTTGTCCGTGAAATTTTGCAAAAGTGGCCACACCTAAAGACTATCTAGAATCTGTCGTAAAACCTAATAAGCTGCCCATGTAGACAGTATTTTAAAGAATTTGTTCCCGATGCGACGACTGTTTCAAAACATAGGCAGCATGATTCTGCTCATTTTTAAGGCATGCATATTTCACGAAGAAAGTACTACCTTAAATTCCCTCTTTTGTGCTTTTTTCGGATATTACCTTTCATGTACCATGTTAAACCCCTTTCACACAGAGCGTTGATCCCAGAAAATTGCCATAGAATGCCTTCTGAACGCAAACATGTCCCGGGATTGATCCCGAAATGGGGACCTTGTAACATTGCTGGGATCAGTCCCGGAATGCACCCTGTGTGAACAAAAGCAGGACCAATGCTGGTAGGGTTGTGTCGTAGTGATGACGCACGTGTCGTCGCAATGACGTAGTTATCGTGCGACTCTTTGACCGGGGGTTTAAATGCAGATCAACGTTCATGTTCCACATTAGCAAAGAAGAACGTTTGTGTTCGTCAAGGAACAATGTGTTCATCAAGGACAAAAAAATGTCTGCAAACAAGTCATATCCTGATGTCACGTGTCTTTACGGAATCTTTACATCTTGTGAACGCACGCACAGATTCTAGAAAATCATGAACCAAAATCAAACGATCTCGGGACACATTATTGGTGTATTTTCTGGAATCTCTGTATGAAAGGGGCTTTATGTAGCTGTTTGTGCATGTAAAATGTCTGCAAAGTTTCAAAGATCAAAGTGCCTGATAAATGGAGTTGTTGTCTCCCAAAAGAGAGAACCAGTTCTGAACTGCCTAAAACCAGTCATCAGTAATTCCAGTCTTACTTTCTGCATGAAGCTACGTAGGTTTGTCACATATGCCAGCCTATGGTCTTCATTGGCTGCCCACAAACAATGTTTAACTTTGACTGGCCTCAAACTCTGTGGTTTTAGCTGAGGCCTGGAAGATTTGCCGCTGTTTTCTATGTTGCGAAAGCAATTCCACTTTTCTGCATGCATTTCCAAAGGATGAAGACACAGGCTTGATACTGTAAAACCAACGCCCTCGTTTCTGTACATATCACCTGAAATTCAGATATGGTAATGAGCGTTTTGTTTCTGACACACACTGTAAGTGGTAGACTAATCACAACAGACTGGGCCATTTGACCAATCAGAGCGGAGTAGGCTCTTGGAAAGGAGGGGTTTAGAGAGACCGAACCATTTCAGACACTGTGTGAAACGAATGCACCTGTATATTATGCAATGTATATTATGAGAAACTTAAAGTGTGTTTGTTTTTTGCCTTAGATGTACTGTAAACAGCCTTCCAAAATGGTTCCATTTCAGGTAGTCAGAATGTTTTGGAACAAATAGTTTCAGAGATCAAACAGTGACGGGGGAAAATGCTGCAGCTATATAGATTGAAAACTTGACCTTGCTGAAGAATAGAGAGCAATTGTTAGTGTTAGTCCTCCTTGGCAAGGTAATATTTCACTCGTTCATTCCAATTGCCTTTTTTCATGTTGTCAATATCCTCTTACTCCTGTTTGTTTAGCCTGGCTTTGCAGTGCCAGACGAGCAGCTTCAAATCCTCTTGTGTGGCTCAAGCTTTTCTCTGGCACTTGCTCTTCCTGCTTCATCGGTCATTTGGATCTATTCGTTAAATACATTAGCCTGGTGGCCTACTCTCTTTAAGGTCGGTCACATGATCTCGGTTCTGCCTTAGCTTAACCTCAGCAACGCATCAGTCTTCAGATCAGCTCGGGAAGCGCACCATCAATGGAGCCCATGCTGCACACACCACGGTATGTACACAACCTGCAAATTATCATGCTCAAGTTCTCTTGGCCTTGCTGGAGACGTTGTGAAAGTTGCACGCCAATAACAAAATCTGTGTCTAACACTACAAACACCTGTTATTGGAAAAAACGTTTCTGAATGTGGGCTATTGAATTTAATTAATGTGGGATTTTGGTGATCAAAGAGCAGTGTTTTTCCCTAAATCTTTTAGGAAACAAGAATTGGCTTGCAGCTTTTTGATTGTAGCTTTTATCTGTAAATCGTCCTTAAATGGGGAATTTGCCTTCAATCAATAGGCATTTAATTCAAGTCAATCAGGCTTTCAATCAATTGCAGGAAAAGAACAGCTCTTAGGCGACACAAAGGCGCGAGTGAAGAGATTTGAAAGGATTGAGAAGTCTCTCTTTGGAAAACCGTATGTCTGCAGAATGGGATTTACCTGCGAGTTCTTCAAAACACAGAGCTACTTTATTTGCCATCACTTTCCCAGTATAATATAGACTGTACATGGCAGAGTGCCAAGAATTTATTTGTTTTATCAGATATTTGATACTCAAATCTCTTTAATCTGTCAGGTGAAATTTAATAGATGTTTTATTGTTATGCATTGTAATGTATCTTTTTTTTTTTCTGTGTATAAATTGTCAAGACATTGCACATTGCATTTTTTAAAATGCAATCAAAAAAAGATTTTTGCTGCTTGCTTCCTGAACATGCTGTCAACTTAATTTCAATGGGTTCAGTCTGCTTAAAATTTGTAAAATGGAAGTTTGCTTAATCCATTAATGTTGGAAGTTTTTGTTGCATAAACTGAAACCGGGCAGTGGATTTCTAATTCCCAGCATGCATTGCATAACTTGGAGAGTAAATGTCAATGTTACTTTACCGTTCAAAAGTTTGAGGTCAGCAAGTTTTTTAATTTTTTTGAAAAAAAAAAGTCTCTAATGCTGACCAAGGCTGCATTTATTTAATTAAAAATAGACATATTTTGAAATAATTAGGCTATTAATTTAATTTACAATGTAATTTATTCATGCTGGCAAAGCTGTCTAGGATGATCATCGGTAGTTTCATGTTGATTTAATGTTCAAATATTGTGCCTTTAATTATTAAAGCCAGTATACTGACCAGTCTCTTGTGTCTTGCTCATCAAATAAAGTAAAAACAAGTCCTGCTGCTAGATATGTTTTCCCTGTCTATTTCTAGGGAAACATGGGGGGTGAATTTTTGATGTGGGTCTGTAAACAATGTGCTAGCAACAACATCAGGGGCCAGTTGCATACTAGTATGACCAACTAGCAGTTAGTTCAGGGTAATAGTCTTACTTTTTGGTATCAAATTAGATCGATCTACGTTTTTATGTAACTGACTTAAAAAAAAAGTTGTGAACAGTCTTAAAAAAATTGATGACTAACTTGTAAGACTAGTCGCAGCAGTTTATGCAACTGACCCCAGAACACCATGGCAACGCCCTGGCAACCACCCTAGCATGTTGACGTGCTAGCAGATGCTATGAGGACAGGTTAAAGTGAGGCATGGCAGAAAAGAGCAACATTTACATGAGATGTTTGCAAGCAGATGCTCTTATTAGGTTGTGTTTAAAGGCTCTGTGATTGTTTGAAGTGAAGTGAGCACTCCAGGACACACTTTAAGCCGAGCGATGGCCACGATAATCCCACTTGATCAGAAAAAGTGGATTTACAGAGTTTTAACCGCAGTGTCCCAGTTATCCCGGCTGATGAAAGCCAACCCCCTTGTCCTCCGCCAGCTTTTATCTTTCAATTCATTCATCCATCCATCTGTTTATCCCTGCATCTCTCCCTTTCAGTGCATCTAAAGCTCATCAGAACTATTTAGCCTCTGGCCTAGGCTAAATTTGCAATGATATATTTGGTTTCAGACACACACTGTTACATCATGGAGTTCATAGCATGCACACTTGTAAAAAATAAATTCATTATGTGCAGTGGAGAAGCACTAAATATTGGCAAATCAGAGATGTATAAATTAAATTAATCTATAAACTCATCAGTATGGCAAACCGCTCCTAATAAGTTCAATTAATGTTGCCGAATCCATAAATGCATGTTTTAAGTTTCTCTTTTGTTCAGGGGAGCATAGAATTACTGAAGAAACTTTAGGCCCAAAATAAAATGCATCAGCGGTAATTTGGAAATATTTTGGATTCACTAGATATTATGCACTGTTGACAGTGTAACACCCAGTGCACACCGCAAGCGGGTGATGTAACAAAACTAGAACACTCATTATAATCAACGTATAGGCGTATAAGGCGTATACATGGTGTAAATAAGAGATTTATTGTGCAGTATTCGTTCGGGTTCGTTGATTATAATGGGAGCATTTGTAAGAGAACTGCAGGAATCAAACCATAATATGAGTGACGGCGTCAGTGATTATAATGGGACAGTTCTAATACTGCTGTGTTGCTTGCTTTCTGTGTAATTTAGAATTTGAATAACAAATCAGTTTTCATTTTCTCCCAATTCAGACATCACTGTATGAGTTTATATGAGGTTTTCGCGTCGGGGTCCTGATCAGCCTGTCGGGGTGGTATTCGCTATAACAACCGCCTCGCTCTACATTATCCTGCTTATTACATGGCTACCTACCAAATAAATCAATAATTAGACACAAAATATTGATTTAAAAAGGAGTTTATTGATTTAAAAATGATTGTATTGCTTCAGCTAAAGAAAATAGTCCGTTCCGGCTCTACGGTTAGAATCCTGTGTCCATAGCAACGCTCTGTTTTTCATGGCAACGGTGTGTTATACTTAGCAGCGGTCTGTTATCAAGAAATAACAGACCGCATTCTACATTAGAATTCAACCAAGCCATGTATATATATATGTGTATATATATATATATATATGTATATGTGTGTATATATATATATATATATATATATATATATATATATGTATATATGTGTGTGTGTATATATATATATATATATATATATATATATATATATATATATATATACATATATACATATACTGGATATTGGAATTTAAGTTTTAAATTCAATTTGTAACTTTATTAACAACTTATTAGTATCAAAAGGCCAGCAAACATGACTTGACAACCAGCATTTATAATTTACACAGTTAGTTAATACTGGCTTTCAACATTTATTTTAGCATTTATAATCTAATGTAAAAATACATTTGTTAATTTAGTTTTGTTAGGTAAATTCGTAGTAGGGATTTATTTGATTGCTGGCAGTTTGTCCAGCTAATTAATTAACTCCACTAATCTGAATGCATGTTTGTCTGTGTATTTATTTCCTGTGTGTGTGCGTGCGCGTGCGTGCGTGCGTGCGTGTGTGCGTGTGTGTGTGTGCGTGTGCATGATTTTGTTTCTATGTGTTACTCAATGCAGAAAAGGTTGAGAGTGTAACAGCCGTGCTGCCCAGTCGACTGTCTGCACAGGAAAGGTGTGTTTCATAAAGGTGCAACGCCAGTGTGCTGCAATGCAGCATGCATAAACAGTGGGAAATTGTTTCATTTAAGAATCTGTGTGCAGTGTGATCTTGTTGCAGGCTCAGTGTCTGTCAAATTTAAACATGTTGTTCAGCATTTCATTTGTGGTTCACTTAGGAGATTGCTTTCTCTCTGGAGAGAACCTCTCATAAAGTATTTAGCCGCCATTGTAATTTTACCAGGCTTGCGCTTGTATTTATGTAATGAGGTGGGATCTGTTTATTAGTATGAAACTAAAGCAGGGGAACCAAAGATTATACTCAGCATTCAGACATTTTGTAGACACCTACAGTATAATGTCTGTGTGTTCATAGAAACACTTAAAGATAAAGAACTTTTCTTCAGAGAAACTATTGGTCCGTCTCAAAATATCTTCTTTTGTGTTCAGCAGAAGAAATACATTCATCCAGGTTTGAAACAACTTGAGTAAATGATGGCAGAATTTTCATTTTTCAGTGAACTATTCCTTTAAGGATCACTTCAATCTCCTGATATTTGAGATTTGCTGTAATTGAGACAAAAATGTGTAAAAAAATAACCAAATGAATTGCTTTGTGATTAGATGTTCATGTTTTCTCAGTGTTTCTGCCAATACTTTGCGTGCCGTGTATAGATTGAAGGCTTGTTGAATTGAATAATGTGTATTGCTTTATATCAGGGTTTGTGTCGTGATTTTGTGATTGACAGTCCTGTGAATGTTCAATGGCAGACCACTAGGCATCTGTCAGACCAACAGCATGATATACAATTAGACACGCAATGACTTTGAGGACACACAGCAAGACAAAAAGTGTTTATACGCACTTAAAAAGTCATCACCTTGACAAATAGTCCAAGTGTTGTGGCTAATACTGCTACTGTATTTACTGCCATAATCTCTGACCCATGCAGGCCAGCATAGACACCCACAATAAATCGAAGATAAACCCAGAGATGTCGCATTAGTTTGTAAATCAAAAATAATGGCAGCTATGTAATCCTTTCTCTATGCTGCTCGCCCAGCCACACGAGCGTTGCTATTGGATTCATCTTGCACGTCGACTGATGATATAAACCTCTTACTGCTTTGGCTGGTCAGCCATGTGGTCGTTTGTTTGGCTTAAGAAAGACAGAACAGGGCTGTTACGTGACAGAAAAAGCCCCTTAGAGCTGCTGTCTGGAATGTTTCAGCACGCCAAAACATGTCTTTAGCCATTATCCAACATCACTGTGATATGGATTGATTGACTGACTGACTGATTGATTGATTGATTGATTGATTGATTGATTGATTGATTGATTGTGGTTGGATGGATGGATTGATTGATTGATGGATGGGAGTATTGATTGATGGATGGATGGGTGGATTGATTGATGGATGGATGGATGGATGGATGGATGGATGGATGGATGGATGGGTGGGTGGATGGGTGGGTTGGTGGATTGATTGATTGATTGATTGATTGATTGATTGATTGATTGATTGATGGATGGATGGGAGTATTGATTGATGGATGGATGGATGGGTGGATTGATGAATGAATGGATGGATGGATGGATGGATGGATGGATGGATGGATGGATGGATGGATGGATGGATGGATGGATGGATGGATGGATGGATGGGTGTATTGATTGATGGATGGATGGGTGTATTGATTGATGGATTGATTGATTGATTTTGGGTTGAAAAGTGAAATGGACTTAAAATAATGACAGAGCTTTGGACTTCACCTTAGACAGTAATATCGAGAAGATGACCGCTTGTTAACGGCCCCATCTTGTGTTCCTCCGCCATCTGTTGTGTCCAGATGGAGGAAGACCATGAAGACAGTGATGGTGAAAGGGTAAAGACCAACTCAGAACTCTTAGGATAGAGATGGTTCGATGGATGGATTTACACAACACAACATACTATATGTACTGTATGTGTATTATATGTATTGCACTGAGTGGTTGTATGTATCGCACACAATATATAGGATCAGATTAGTTGAAAACCAAAAGAAGAGTTGCGCACTGTGAATGTGACGTTAAGAGTTTGGGCCTATGACACTTCTGCATCTAGTGGTTGATATGGTCAGACTGCAGGCAGGAGGATGGAAATAAAAGACTGATTCAGAAAGTCATTCATTCTACCTGAGTGCTCACTCACTCTCATTCAGTGGCCCGATAATCATAAGCTTTCAAAGCGGAACAATGTTCATCATTTCTTCTTTCTGTCACACAACGTGACGTGTTCAAATAGGGAGTCATTTAAAGAAGTAGACAATGGACTGCACTACCATGAAAGTCCAGAACCATCAGCAACAATTTCATCAAATGAATCTCCCACAGTTCCTTTGTCTCCTCATCGAAATAAACACTCAAGGCTGTTTCTCAGGAATGACAGCTGTTCTTAGAAAGTTTCGTAGAGATGAGCGCTATTATGCTCGGAGTGATGAATGCTAGTATGATCAGGACTGGAATAGAGATGTGCACCTGCAGAATGAGAAGTTTTAAATCTCAAGCTCACTGTGGCAATGTACATAATACCATACTATCACAATTACCTCCTAAAATAATCACAGACAAAGTGCTTATAGACATTTCAATACAAACAATTCAGGGTAAAATAACCTGATTGCGGCTGAAACTAATTAATATGAGGCAGTCATCTGCAGCACTTTCCTCTCCGGTACCGTATGCTTGGATGGTTTTATCCTGGCTCACTTTCTGGAAGCAAACAGATGTCCCACCTGAGCCCGAACATGACAGGAATTTCAAATGGATTTGTGGATTACGGCTCAGGTCAAACATCGGTCTTCTCTGCAGTTTTGAAGGAATGAACTATTGAACTGAATCTTAATGCTTCTTCTGCTGAGCTGCGCTGTTCTGATTCTGCAAATAATCAGGTCTCTGTTCAATAAATCCATGGTGAACAAGATTGTTTTAAATCCATTTTTTAGTTTGGTATTACAAGAACAACTAGTCCAGTTTTCCTTTACATCTCTTGCAATCTTGATTGCTCCCAGCCCAGATTGTGCATAGTCATGCCAGCATGATGCCTGCTGACTCTGTGTGGCAGCTGATGGGATGTGAGGGTGACGTTTTCATGCCAGCTGCCCTGTGCCAGCGCAGACTGACTGGTAGATGGGAGGTGTTGGAGTGGAATGTGTGAAAATCCACGGGTCGACCCAGGAAAAAGCGCCAGGAGGCCAGACCACCATCTGAACCAAGAGTCCACCCATATGAGCCATTAAAGGCCATGCTGTAAATCTGTTCTGAACTCCTCATGTTGCCCGTAGCTCACAGCATTTAAGCAGCAAATGTTTCATAAACACACGCTCCCCCGTGACCTCGTCGGCCAGTGCCGGTGGTGTAAAGCCCAATTTATACTTCTGTGTAGAGCTCACGCCGTAGCTACGTCGTAGAGGCTCCGGCGTAGGTCCGACGCAGAAGTATAAATCAGATGTATATATCTGCGTAGAACTGGCCACTGCACAATAAGATGACCCCTATCAACACATAAACTAGTGCTAAATATAAAGCGGTGTCCAAAAGTTTGCTTTTGGAGATTATAGGGGGAAAATGTATAACACATTATCAGCATGGCATCAGCGTTTACACTAATACTCTTTGAATTGATTCTATGGGTTAAAAAAAAATTATAATAAATGTAAGGCTAATATATTTGCTCAAGCACTTTTAGTTAATCTTGTATTCATTTTTACTTTTATTGCTTTGTACAAAAATTCCTGCGATTGGAAGAGGTTTGGGATTTCTTATGTTTGCCAAGGCTGCATTTATTTGATGAAAAATACAGTAAAAATGTACAGTTCCAATTTAAAAATAGCTGTATTTGAATACATTTTAAAATGTAATTTATTCTTGTGATGGCAAAGCTAAATTTTCAGCATCATTACTCCAGTCTTCTGTGTCACATGATCCTTCAGAAATCATTCTAATGTGCTGATTTTCTTATTACCAATGTTGAAACTGTTTAATATATTTGTGGAAACCATGATGCTTTTTTTCAGGATGCTTTGATGAATAGAAAGTTCAGCATTTAATTGAAATAGAAATCTTTTGTGTCATCATAAATGTATCAATTTTAATAATTTAATGCATTCTTGCATTAAATTATGAAATTAATTTCTTTCACAAAAAAGGGGAGGGCATGCAGTTCATTGGGGAAATAATAATAGAGCAATAGATAATAGGAAAAAACAATAGACAAATTCTAAAAATACATTTATCAACCTCTTTATAGTCACACAATAACATAACTTTTGGGTTTTTCATTCAGTTTATCAAAAAATATATTTTTACAAATTGTGATTTTTACAGATGGGTGCTTGATTTTATTGATATTTTTTATTCTGTTGAAATGTATTTCTCATAAGTGTCACATCACAGGGCTAAATATAACCCTTGTTCTTTGTGTATGTTTGTTGGTCAGTGGTCTGAAGTGAAAGTGAGAGTTTTTCCGCTGACCTCCGACTCATTACAGTGTGTCTTAAAACAAATGAACCTGGCCTGATTCTGCTGTGGCTCGACAGAATCACAGCACTCTCACTTCACAACACATGGGACACAGTCCAACCACTTCTTCTTTCCTCTCATTCTCTCTCCTCTGTGTTGTAATTCAGTTCATTTTCCTGCTGAAATCATCAATGTTCTCCTCCAATCATATTTGCTCTCGGCTCACCGTCTCCACCAATGAGAGAGCAGTAGAGCAGGAGTGTGGCTAGCAACTGGAGAGTTATTGAGAGACTGCGGTTAACTCAAGGAACAGTGTGTGTGTGTCTGTGTGTGTGTGTGTGTGTGTGTGTGTGTGACACACAGCTTGAGAGATGTGCTCTGATTCAGCGAGGGAGAAGTCTGTTTCGTCATCACATTTAGCTCAGTAATGAAACAGACAACAGTTAAATCCCAGCGAGAATCATAAAGTTTTTGCGTCTACTGTGTGCATCATTTTCTCTGTTTTATAGTCAATTTGGTTAGAAACATAAAGGCAGTGTCAAGAGAGATGTAGCCGTAAAGTAATGTTTGCTGATTAGTCATAGACCTGTGCTTTTCATTGCATTTTTAAGTTTGCTACAAAAAATCTGGTGCAGTTAAATATATAAATGTATTATATGTAATACTAAAACCTTTTTAATAGTTGTATGCTATATTATTGGCACATAATCTTACTATGTTACATGAGACCTCCAGTTATCATATTGGAAATAAATGTGTAATTATAACAATTAAGTAATTAAAACATTTTAGTATCAAGTATTTCTCACAATGCAGTGTGCTTGATCTTCTTGTAAATGGAAGGTCAAGCCAAGCATATTGCATTGTGCCTACAGTATTCAATTCCATGTGGTGAATTTGCCTAAATCAAGTAATTTTGTCAAACTGGTCATCCAAGTACAGAAAATGCACATATTGTGCACAGTATACATACTAGTGCAGAAATAGCATTTGTAATTAGAGTTATTAGGCTATAACAAAGCCTTATTTTAACAAACATGCATCTGGCAAAGTTAAAGGGACACCAGGCAAGTCTGAGTGTTTTTTCTCTACATAGCTCCCCCTAGTGTCTGGTAGTAAATGCTTTCAAACACTCTGTCCTAAAAACGAACTGTTGTCCCTCGCCATGAGCAACCCAGCTGATCAGCTGTCAACCCAGCTGAGCAGAGGAACAGGCTATTTCAAAACCAGTTAGGTCTACCGAGGCAAGTAAAGCAATATTTTCTTTCCAACTGATGGCGATTTTTTTTTATTTTTTATTATTATTGTGTTGTCATGAATACTATTATTTTTACCGGGAACGAACGATATGAACGAGGCGAACTACTGCTTTGGTGTTTGTTTGTTTTTGGGAGAATGGGCATGAGCATATATATATATATATATATATATATATATATATATATATATATATATATATATATATATATATATATATATATATCGGAGGCTAATATTTGTCTAAAGTTATATTAGTAAGGTCTATAAGTTAATCTGGTAGAATGACGGTTTACCTTTGCTTGTCTAAGAAAACATCAGAACGTTTTTTCTAGCTCGATCATGATATGTGCAACATGTTTATTGCCTATTATCAGACGCGTTGACTTAGTGACATAAAATAAAAGTGTAAGTTACACAAATAAAACCGACAGAGGAACGGCCAAACAACTACAGAAATCAAACGTGTTTGCTAATGACAATGCTAACATCAAAGTTATAGTATCTAGCGTACTAGTAATCCCGTAACAGACAGCGATCATAATAAAAACCTTTACAGACAATAGCAAACATCCATCCGTTTTGCAGGCTTCTGTTTCTCTCAGTTCTCACCATTCTGAAAAAGCCGGTCCGATATTTACTCGAGTCTGACTTCTTGCTCGGTCAGTATCCCGTTTCCTCTTTCATTGGTCCTCCGACAAAGATTTCCTAGCTTTCTGCATCTTTTTTACAGCCTCAGCCATAACTCAATCTATCGTTGCCCTTTGCTTATAGCTAGCCGGTGCTTGAATGGGGGCGTGAACGTGTGCAGTGCCGTCAAGCAATTCGTTACATCGCGAGACCTGATATCACGCAATACTTCCTGACGCCGACTCGCCGGCCCAAAGTTGCAAGTGAGTTTTTTCCGCTCTCGGGCACCAGGGGGGTGCGAAACCACCACCATTCAACTCGAAATAAGTAATATAACCATTCCACTGACTCCAAAGCTGTTCAGTTAAGGTTAAAAAGTTACCTAGAGCACCTTTAATACTATTAGACTTATATTGACTGATTTCTGATTTATAGCAAAATATTAGTGCATATATACTCCATACTATTTTTACTATGTTTGGTTTCATTATGCAATGTGACAAATATTTCAAATATGACCTCATTATTTTGCATCCTGTTATCATCTGGATAATACTATTTATATATGGTTATTTTGTGGGATTAGTTCACCCAAAAATTACAATTCTGTCATTTACTCGCCCTCATGTCATTCCAAACCCATAAGACTTTCATTCATTTTTGAAACACAAATGAAGAAATTTTAATGAAATCTGAGAGCTTTCTGTCCCTTTATTGACAGCTACGCAACTGACACTTTGACGCTTCAAAACGTTCATAAAGAGATCATAAAAGTAATCCATATGAATTGAGTGGTTTAGTCCAAATTTTCTGAAGAGACACGATCGCTTTACAGTATATCAGGGTTCACCAATCTCGGTCCTGGAGGGCCACTGTCCCTGCAGAGTTTAGCTCCAACCAGCTCCAACACACCTGTTTGAAAGTTTCTAGTATGCCTAGTGAGACCTTGATTAGCTGGTTCAGGTGTGTTTAATTGGGGTTGGAGCTAAACTCTGCAGGACAGCGGCCCTCCAGGACCGAGATTGGTGAACCCTGCTTTATATGATGAACAGATTGAATTTAGGCTTTTATTCACATATAAACATTCATCAACTCAAATATCAGTGGTAAACAGAAGCTCAAGCATGTTCTCTTGATGTGCAAGAACCAATGAACCAACCGCATCACGATTGAGCTTCCGCAAGAACCAATGAAGTTGAGAGAGGGAGGAAAGGAGAGAAATGGGGAACTAGAGAAAGGGTAAAATAATTTAAATTACTGAATACCTTAAAACACTCAACACGCCCAAAGGACTTATATTTCAAATTATAAGGTCTTTCTTTTCTCTACCTTTTATTTTTATTTTTTTGTCGATGTGTATTTTGTTAAATTTCTGATATTTATTCCTGGTATAAATATATATATATATATATATATATAAAGAACCAATGAGGTTCATTCATGTGTCACACAGCACGTTTGAGCTTCCGCAAGAACCAATGAGGTCCATTCTCTTTTTTGATTGTTTTTTTTTTTTTTTTGCTTGCTTTTACACAGCAGTTTCCAAGACTCTGTGTCCTAAGATGTCACAGTTCTCTCTCTCTCTTTTATGAGCTGATGCTGAGAAATCGGAGAGAAAAGAAGCCATGGAGGATAAAGAAAAGTATGTCTCATCAGAAAATTTTGGCAGAAATGAAGCCTGCAAGCAAAGTGCTGTACAGAATGACAGTCAGTTAGTTTATAGAAAGATGACAGTTCTGCATCAGTATGTTTTGTAACAGAGGGATTGTCTGGTGAAGTAACCTATCATATCAATCAATATGATATTTCTCTCTTGTCTGTTTTATTGAAAGTAATCATAACATGCATATATGTGATGCTTTACTAGTATGAGCTGTGATGCTTTCAGTTTAGGAATCTTTATCAGGTCACTTCCTGTTTAAAATGCTGTTTAGAGCGTTTGTGTTTTCCTGAGGTTGAACATAGTGACTTATGAACCAAATAAATCATATGAAAAACAGGCGGCAGCCTCTGGTATTAAACCTCAGCGCGTTGAATTTTAATGCAACTCTGGCCAAACATTTGTTCAAGCCTGGAGCTGTTTACTCCAATGGAGACGCAGTTTATTTCACAACACTGTTGTGAAGCTGCTTTATCACTTTACCTGCTTTAAGCAACACAATTTCATTTAACACAGTATGGTTCAGAAATGTTTATTTTGATTCTTAAATGCTGTGTGTGTACTAGGACAATCTTTGTGAGTTTTAGACTGAGTGAGGACATTTTGGCTGGTCCTAACTTTCTGAGACCCCCATAAAGGCCTGTTTGAGGGTCAGAACTTGGTTTTAGGGAGAAGGTTATAATTAGATTAAGGGTAGGTTTAGGGTAAGGGTTTGGGTTAGGCACTTAGTTGTGATGGGTAGAGTTAGGGTAAGGAGCTAGAGATTGGATTGTGTCAATTAGGGACTGTTCGTTTTTTATTTAAGGGGCCACCGGAGGAGTTTTGAGATCTGTTGTCAAAAAAGACATGACCCTCCCTTCGCCAGCAATAAATTTTTCTATGACCCTCCAAAATGATTGTGAAAAAAGGCGTGACCCTCCCCGATAATTTATTGATTAGCCTACTTCTGTACTGGTCTGCGCTTGGCAAAGATGTTCAGATAGCCATTGTTTGTTTGTTTTTAAACCATAAACTCTTGCTTTCTCATCTTACTAGGGCTGTAACGATAGACCAAACCTACGATTCGGTTCGTATCACGATTTTTTATTTTAGATTTGAAAAAAAAAAATCATGTTTTCGGTGCTGATGCGGTGTGACTCGTTCATATCAACATGTGGGTGGCGTTGCGAATAAAGCATCTAAAAGCTGTCACAAAGAACCGGCATAAGTAATGATTATTAATATGTCAAATATAGCAAGGAGACATTTTAATTGTTTATTAATAAACAAGTGTTTTCTGTGTCGACTGCAAAGATGAAGTTGACGATGCGTTGCGATCTTCTCAGAACGCGCCAGAGAGAAATGCACATTTCATAAGCAGAAAGCAGTCTGTTTTCCTTCGTTATGAATTGTTCTGTTTAAAAGTAGACATTTCAAGCTTTCTATATAATTATCAGGTCTGTGAGGCAAATAGCCTACCTTACGCTGAGTTTCGGTTCATTTGGGAGACAAGAGTCCAGTTCTCTCGCCCGCGCCTCTGTATTATGATTATTTTCTACTATATTTACTTATTTATTAAATCCAGATGAAACATTGATTAAAATTAAGATACAATTAATAAAAAACGAAATTCACTTTAAAGAAAGGCTTTGTGCTTTCTGTTTGAGGTCTCTGTGAAAGTTTTAAAGTCGCTTTCAGAGCAGTCATGTCCATAATGGAGAACTGTCACGCCCATAACATTGTTTTTTTCTTTTCTTGTTTTTTTACATAAATGCCAACACGAAAAATAAAATAAAAATAATATAATATTTTATGTTCTGTGGAGGCCGATCTTTATTTATCCGGTGGGTATATATCTTTTGGTTTACACAGTGTAATTTATAGAATTACTAAAAAATATTTTGCCACCTAAAAGTTAAAGATTTTTTGTGTCACGTCACGTGTATTTCCCTCATATTAAATATAAAACGCATGTGTAGACTGATATTTTTCTAATATCTTGACTCCTTTCAGACGTTTCAAAATATTGGTATTAAATGCATTTTCTGAGAATTTATATTTCAAGTTTTGACTGCAAATGTCACGTCCATAACACTGAATCGCCCAATTTTAACGAATTTATCCTCAACTAGTTTTTGTGGTGTAGGTCTACGTATTTTATTATGTTAACTTAAATAATACTAATAGCCTAGTAATTTAAAGATGTGGTAGCCCTACATCTTACACATCGTGGAAACAAAATAAGAATGGAAACTAAAATATGGTAGTATTCTATCAGCTGCAGTTCTGGCGCCTCAGTCCCAATACTGTAAAACTCGACGTACATTCACATCACACATGTTAATGCAGCAGTAGAGTTACACTCACAGGACACTGTGCACTTATTCGCAATCACAAAAGTTCATTATTTGCTCGTGCTTTAAAGCTTTGCCGGGTAAACATTTCTTTGGCATTCTGTTCTGACATGATGCACTTTTTCTAAGCGCGAACTGAAGTGCGCGCGCACTGTCAAACAGCGCCAAACTGGATTTTTGTTGGGTCAGACCCATCTGATATCGAAGGGGGGCTGATAACGCGAGATCAACATGGAGCTAAATGGAAAAAAATTGCACCAAACAAGCCACTTTGAAATGTTGCTGTTTTCATGAATATAAAAGTTGGGTGACCCTCCCCCTAGACTAAAAAAAGTTGGATGACCCTCCCCTCAACAAAGAATAAAAAGACATGACCCTCCCCTATTTTCCTCCGGTGGCCCCTTCCATAAATACCGAACGGTCCCTTAATATCCTCACAAAGGTGTGTGTGTGTGTGTGTGTCCTTGCATTTGTCTCAATTCCCACTAGTTTGTTTAATATTTTATCGTATTTAAACAGCTTCATGCATTTCTGAGGTACAGTAGCTCGGCTACTAACTTACTTTTCAGTAGCCTAATAAGTTTTATAGAATTTTCTGCTGAGTAGTGGTGTAGTGAGACAAAATGTTGAATCACAGCAAACTACTAGTGCATAATATATACTACATGCTGTCTTCTTTTTTTTCTTTTTGATAAGATGCATTATGCATTGATAAACATTTCAAATAGAAGTGTACTAAATTGTCACATGACTCACTATTTTACATAATCTATTTCAGTGAGCGGCGTCCAATATTTCTTGTCAATTGTCTGGCGCATGTTTTACAGCTAATCTTTAAAAATATTCAGATGCACTTTTCTAAACTGTCCTCTTTCTTATATGTACGTAGCAATGAAGATTGATTTGAAGTTCATTTGGATCTGATGAAAAAAAATAATTAAATTTTAATTTCCATCCAGGCATTCTGAATCTTTTTTATAGTTAAATAATTAGCTGTACACTTCTGGTAATCACTATGTTTTAAACTTTCTTATATTTAGTTTTATTTATTGTAAAATTATCATTTCATTTGAATGCTGTCAAAATACTTAATTTTAAAATTTTAATTTATATAATTTTATATATTTTAATAATAACCTTTTTAAATGAATTTATTTTTTGTTACTTTTTGTTACTAGCTACCTTTTTACTACATTTTTACATTACTACCTTTTAAAAAGGCTAGCTTCACTCTAATGTAACGACTTTAAATTATGATGCTTTTCACTAGCTTATTCACCTCACTGTTTTCTATTAATGTTGATCTCTTTCTATTAATATAAAATGAGTATGATTTCCTTCAGATGTAGCGTTGTCTCGTTCTGCACATCCCTGTCCTTCGCTGACTCGATTAAGCTGTCAGCTGTTTGAAAAGCAGAGGACTGTCAAGGCCAGTGTCCCATAACTCTCTCTCATAAGAGCCATGTGTAAACGGCCAAGAGTACCCACAGGAGCTGCTTGTCTCCTGTAAATGACATGTCTTTCTCATGTCCTCATTGAGTTTCATTGCATGAAGTCCGGTCATGGTAATGGCACCCGAGAGCCGTATTTGCTATTGAGGAGCGTTGCAGCGAGCGACCACATCGCTGACGTCAACCCTTCACGCTGAGATGTTTGGTTCCCTGTGCACACCAGATCTGAGTTTCACCCGGGCTCAAATCCATCTTTCTGACTGAGATAAGCGTGTGCTGGCTTTGCCCAAATTCCCTGTTGTTTATGCGTCGTTTGCCAAACCATGTGACTACGCTTAATCTCCAAATGTCTGGCAATGCAACACTCTCTGCGTGGAACATGAGGAAGAGGAGAAGAAAATGCTCTTCCTCTCTCTCTCTCCTTTACTCATTAGCTGAAAGATAAGTATTGGCAGTACTGTAACACACACACACACACACACACAGATCTCCTTCTGCTCCCCTCCCACCATGTCCCTGTCGTACTCTGTTGGCCACGATAAAGAGCAGCCACACTCACGGTCTCCATCATCCGCCTGCCAAAGCGTTTAATCTCTCTGCAATTTCCCACCACTCTGTTTTCTGGCTGATCCGCACTACGTCCTGTGAGTGGGGGGATTCGGGACAGTTCTAGGGGTTCGACAAAACATTCCAAGAGAAAAAGGTGTGGGTGAATCTCATGAAGCCTGACCAGATCATATATCACCCCAAACAAAAAGAAAGATAGCTGCTTTTTTTTTATAGAAGTTCAAATGAAATAGTCAATTTTTTGAACCATTAAGATTGTGTGCATTGTGACATTGTGTTCATGACAATTAAGCATTTTTATCTGCAGTTCTTAGTACTCCAGTGCAAAAAATCTCATTAAAGCCAAAAAATATTTGAATTGCCTTTTTTAGTTATTACAGAATTTGCGAATAGGTCAAGGGACAGGATAATATTTCGTTTTTACACCTAGTTTTA
The DNA here is from genome assembly GCF_963993115.1 of Abramis brama. Taxonomy (NCBI): domain Eukaryota; kingdom Metazoa; phylum Chordata; class Actinopteri; order Cypriniformes; family Leuciscidae; genus Abramis; species Abramis brama. The sequence goes on from NC_139979.1 coordinate 7,133,919, forward strand.
TTTTTTTAAATAATCACACTAAATGAAATGTTTAAATTGTTAGTTCTAGCTGATTTAAATGGAGTAGTTAATTACTTCATATATAGATTATAATTGATATGTATGTGTATATGTGTATGAAAACGACTTTAATGTGAGTTTGGTGAGACAGTATGCATAATTGTCATGTAAATGAATACACAGTGCAAAAACCATAATGCTCCTAAAATAGACTTCATTTTTCTTTTGATTTTGAAGTGAAATATCCACGGAGCCCATAAAGGGACATGAAGGAAAAAAAATATGAGATGGAGGAAAAAATATTTGTCAATGGTTTTGTGTTCTCTCGCAAATGTTTTGCGTTCCCCCAAGAAGCTCTGCGTTCCCTCGGAAAAACCTTTGCAAAACGTTTTGCGAGCGAACACAAAGTTTCTCAGGGGAATGCAAACCATTTGCAAAAGAACGCAAAAGCACTGACTTATTATTTTTCCTCCCATCTCATTTTGTTCCCCCACCACCATGTCCCTAGGCGCTCTGTAAATATGAAACCTGTTTCCACTGAGATCAAATAACATTGTTGGATATAAAGTCATATTGTGAGATTTAAAGTTATATAATGAGATGTACAGTCTGCTGTGTATGTTTTGTAACTATGACCCAGACATGTTTTCGTGATATTCACCCTTATACCATTGCATCCGATGACCTTGCTTAACCTCTACCATCTTTTGCTTAGCAGCTTAGGAGGGTTTCCCAGTTCTGATTAATCTGACTTAGAAAACTGATTTTCTAATTATAACTGGAGCAGTGGTTTACGGCAGACGTTATACCGATTCAGTGCAGCCTCACATAATCTTCCCCTTAATTGAAGGAGAATGTTGTTTACATAAACACTCGAGCAGCGACGGCCGATGCTGATGGTTAAAATACAGCTTCGGCATGAATACGTTCTCCTAATCAGAGCAGAAGTCATGTGGCGAGGCAGCTGTGGTTGCTATTGTTTGAAAGGAGGCTGGTGCATTGTTTACATCTGGTGTTACAAAGGCTGAAAGCTGGCCAGACCCTCCTCTCCCCCTCACTGTCTTTCTGAGCTGTGAATAATAGATAAAGCCACGGTGATGATTGGCACCGCATCTCATCTGTGTGGAGGAATGAAAGAGCGCTAGTTAATACGCACCCCGCATCACAGCGAGAGCAGGACCTCTGCGACGGCTCGCCCATTCGGCCTTCATTTTCAATTCAAAAACGCCTGTTTTGCATTTACAATAACAGCAGAAGCATCTAAATGGAGGAATGAAGAATGTTTCATTACATGTGCATAAGCAGTATGTCTGACTGAACAAATCACAAACTTACCTAGTGTCGTTGATTCTTTATTGATCTATTGAATAGTTGATTCATTGATCTACACTGCCCGGCCAAAAAAAGTCGCTGTTTGGATTTAAATAGACAAATGCTTAAGAGCATATGATTGGATCATCATTGCAGTGATTATTGTTTCTAGCATGTTATATGTTTGGCAACAGTTCTTCTAACCCTAATTGATGTTCATTTCTTAAACAACCATGTAGGAAGACACATCATGGCCATATTCCAGGATGACAATGTCAAGATTCGTCAGGCTCAAATTATGAAAGAATGGTTGGGAGGGAGCATGAAGAATAATTTTCACATGAATTGGCACCTCTGAGTCCAGACCTTAAATTCATTGAGAGTCTTTGGGATGTGCTGGAGGAGACTTTACAGAGTGCTGGACTCTTGCATTGTCAAGATATTGACCAAAAATGTATGTACCTCTTGATGGAAATAACATCACAACATCAAGAGGTGCTTGTGTATATATATACAGAGAAGGATTTTGTTGCTTAATGGGTTGTTAATGAGGTGAATTATATATTTTTATGTAATTTATTATCATTCTCTCTGTATGAAAATAGTAGCTAATTATATTAATTAACTATAATAGTAATAATGTGACTGATAAATGTTGACATTTGGTTGCTAAGCTAACAATGCAATAAAAATAAATAACACTTAGTATTTGGATACATTTTTTTTAAAAAATTAACTTTTTTTTATCAATGCTTTTTGGTACAAAATTATATTTACTGTCAACATCCTTCTCACTTTTAAATTTTAAAGTTAATCGCTATACATTCAGCTTACCGTTTGACAGTTTTGTTGGATGTGTATTCTAAATGTTTTTGAGCTGGTTAAGAGAGACCCTTGGTTAAAGTCTTGCCAACTGGCTTCAGTTTTCTGGTTGACTTGCTGCTCTGTTGTCTAACCAACTAGTTCTTGTTTTTGTTGGGCTTCCTTAACCGTGTAATCTTGCCAGCCGGTGTTTGTCTTCTGGCTGATTGCACGTATTATGCAATGGTGAGTTGGTTTGAGAGAGAGGGAGGGAATCACACCTGGAGTCTGCCATCAACATGCAGTCAGAGGTGCTGTCGGCTCTGTTGTGAGCAGTTTATTTAGACAGGTGTCTACATGACATGCCCACACATATCTCTGTTGAGAGAGAGAATCATTTAATGTTGTCTATATGCAAGGTTTTTAACTGATTATTAAAGTTTTGAATGCATGATACTAATCCATGATAATCATTTGTGACACATGGGATCAATATCTCACTCATAATGCTCAGCAAAACTGTTTTCTCACATATTCTCATGCTAGCAGCTACTGCACCATATGCTTATGAAATTATCATATTGAGCTTTGGTGCTTCTGCAGGAAACACAGCTTTAAATCTAAATTTAGATTAAATTGGGTCTTGATCCCATTCTTCACCCTTTTTTTCCTAATAACTTCTTCAGTGGGTTTTGTTAATAAAAATGGACTAAAATAAATAAATAAATGCAGATTTTTTTTAAACATATTCTTGTTTTTTTTCAGTGTTTCCTATTATATTGTTTGAGTATTATTTTTTTTATTTTATTTTTTATAGCTAAGTAGTTTAAAGGTTATAGATTGGTCATGATGATGATTATTATTATTATTATTTGTACAATTTATTACCAGTAGGTGGCGCAATTTTAAAGCTTTAGGGACCCCCTTACATCACCTGCTAAACTGGAATTTTAATGAACATCTAAACTTTCAGCACCCTGCTTTTTTCTTTTTTTTCGGCAAATTTGATTTACTGATAATAACTGTAAGCATATTCTCATTTTACCATGTTTAATCTATTCCACAGAAACATAATAAATGCAGAAAAAAGTATTGCATAAATGTGAAAAGGTCTGCTTCTTTGACTCACAACAGCACATGTTTATCTGATCATTCCCTCTGAGTCTTCATGCTGGCAGCATTTCAGGATTGACCAGAAGATGATGTGCAGGATTCCTGGGAATGTTATTTGCTTTTTCATTTGTCCAACTTATAGGTTGAGATAAAATGTGAAGATGATTGACTGTGAGATAAAAAAATAAACGGATCTTGACTCCAGTGATCTGCCTCTCCTTCTTTAGGTTCACTACCTGTTTTAAAGCAAATCAATTTAAAGATTAAACATTTGCCCTGAGCTAAGGAATCAAACTCTTTTTGTTCAGTGGTGTTTGAAATCCAAAATGCCTCTCTTGAATAATGCAGCATTTTTACAGCTGCTGTTAAATTTGAGGACCTGAAGGCAAATTTACTGCACCATGTTACATTTCTCTTTTTAAGCTGCACAATATATTAGAACCATAACGTGAATTAGAAGAAGCCGTGTTACTGAAGAACAGACATTTCCAGTCTAATAACCCATTAGAAAGAAACAGTTTCACAGTGTCACCCGTTGCCTCCATATGTTGGCTTTTTACGGATGCATGATACTACAATAATAGACCTTTTTGTTTTAGGAATCAATCATGACAAGCCTTTAGCAGCACAAAAACATTTGCAGTCGCACACGTTCTCCAACGATCCATAACGGCCAATTCACACCGCACCAACAGACGGCAACACTTTCCGTCGGGTTTGTCGGATCAGCTTGTTTTGGGCGATTTAACGGTGATTCAGAATTAGAATGTCTGAGAAGTGAGAAGTGCTGTAATCTGATGACTGTCGGCGTTGGTCTGTGTCTGTGTTAATTGGACTTAAGTGTTCAAACACTGCTTGATGTGGTTTGAAGTATCAGTTCTTCATGTCTTCTGTGCTGTTTCCTCTCAGACTGAAGAAGAAGTCCCAGTCGGTGGATATCGGCTCTCAAAGTTTTCCAGCACGGCTCATCCCAAGTCTGTCCTTAAACAGATCTTCACCACCTGTTGCCAAGACAACCCCATCCGAGGTGCAAGAAAACAACACCACCAATTCCCAGTTCCGTGGTCCGCGGTGCAGTGAACTGAAACGAGGATACACCATAGGTAAATGAGCATCTCTTTAGTATTCACCTGTGTCTGTGTGTGTGACTCCATCTCATAAGTTTCATTTTGCGCTTCATCTCTGTGTAAATGTTTGTGTGCATGAAGATGTTCACTTTAGACGAGTGAAAGTTACTCTTCTAACCTCTTCTCTGCCTCCTCTTGTTCTCTTCTCGGCTCTTTCACCTCATTCTCAACTCTCTCGCTTTCTCCTCTTTTTCTTCTAATACTCTCATGTCAACTCTCATCACTCTCTCCTCTCATCCTCCTCTTTCTCCTTGCTCTAATCTCTCTGTCCTCTCTTTCTCCTTGTCGTCTATTGTTCCTCTCCTTCTCATCTTTTTCTCCTTGATCTCATGTATATCTCCATTCTATCTCCTCTCATTCTCCACTCTCTCTTTGTGCTCTCATCTCTCTTTCTCATCTTTTTCCTTTCTCATCTATCTGATCTATTCTCCATATCTCACCTCTTTTTCATATCTGTCTCCATAGTTTTTCATCTCCATCTGTTTTTGCTCTCATCCATCTCTTTCTCCTCACATTCTCCACTCTCTCTCCTTGCTCTCATTTCTCTCTTCTCTTTCTCCCCCGTTTCCTATTTTCCTCTCTTTCTCATCTCATCTCAACTCTTTTTCATGTCTCAATAGTTTCTCCTCTCATTCTCCTCTCCCTCTTTTTGTTCTATTGTCTAATCTCTTTCTTCCCATCTCATCTCTTTCTCCTCTTTCTCCTAGATCTCCTCTTTCTTCTAGATCTCACCTCTTTTTTATGCCTCCATAAGTCCATATTTTCTCGTCTCCATCTCTTTTTTTGCTCTCATCGATCTAATCTCTTTCTCCTCTCATTCTCCCCTCTCTCGTTGCTCTCATCTCTGTCTCTTCTTTCTCCCCTGTCTCCTATTTTTCCTCTCTTCCTTCTCGATCTCATCTCTTTCTCCTAAATCTCACCTCTTTTTTCATGCCTCCATAGTTTCTCATCTCCATCTCTTTCTCCTCTCATTTTCCACTCTCTCTCTGTCTTTTCTTTTTCTGCACTCTTCATTCTCATCTTTCTCCTCTTTTACTCATATATCTCACATCATGTCTCCATGGTTTCTCCTCTCATTCTCCACCATCTCTTTTTGCTCTCATCCTAGATCTCGCCTCTTTTTCATGTCTGTCTTCATAGTTTCTCTTCACGTTCTCCACCTTCTCTGTCTGCATTCTCTTATCCTTCTCATCTCATAAGTCCAATTGCTAGTGCGTTTTGGCTGGTTTTGAAGGGATTGTGAAGAGAGGTCAGAGGCTTTAGAGAGAACAGGAGACTGTTTTCCTTTCATCTCGGCCTGTTTGATTGTGCTGGTGATTTAACGGCACAGTTTAAGAGACGATTGAAAGAGACATTTCCTCAAATCAAGAAGTCCTTCAGTGCCTCTCACAGAACACAGGTTAGCAAATAGACCTGCTTTGTGTTCACTTAATTTGCCCGCTCTTGTAAAGCTGCTTTGCCGAATGTATAAAACAGATAATAAAATATGCTCATTAAACCTACAAAACCATAAGTTGTGCTATAGCTACTATAATCTTTATTAGTATAGCTATATTTAATGGTAGGGATTTGAGCAAACTCCTGTTGTAAAAACTTAGTTAACTTATAGCTAACTTGCCCCACAATAACCAGTGTTATTTTAGTATTATTTATATAGTAGGTCTATTTATTAATATTTTGAATTAGCTTTTATTTTAATGTTTTCAGTTTTCATTTTAATTTTACATCAAGGTTTAGCAATTTTGTGTTTGGCTTTTGTCATTTGTACTAGTTGTTTATATTTCTAAATATTTGTATGTAGTTTTATTTTAGTTTTAGTCTTTTTAGTTCTTCAGCTTAAACTTAATTTATTTCAGTTTCAATGCAACATTTCTAATTATCATTTGAGTTTTTTTTAAGTTTAAAATTTTCAAGACCCATTCGCTTCACTTCTGCAATGGCATCAGTGGGATTACACGTCTAATTGCTTAGACAAATCACTTTGTTGCTTGAAATTAATCTGAAATAAAATAAAATAAAATATAAATATTATATTTTATTTTATTTTATTTCAGATTAATTTCAAGCAACAAAGTGATTTTTCTAAGCAATTAGACGTGTAATCCCACTGATGCCATTGCAGAAGTGAAGCGAACGGGTCTTGTATTAACCTGAAAGGGTTTATTTTGCTTTAATGATCAGTTGACTATGCCCTGCTGCTTAAATAAATGAGCATGGAATATTGATCTGAGTTGAAATTTGATTTCATTAAGTGAGAAGAAAGAGACCGAGCCATACGAGAGACATTGAACTGGCACAGCTATGTAGAAAATGTGTCGCCTGGAATAGCATCCAGCTATAGTTTAAAGTCCCCCTGTGGTGAAAATCAAGCTTTTAATGTTGTTTAAATGTGGTGTTTCTATGTGGTGTTTTTAATATGCGTTAAGACAAACCATGAGCAAATTCATGTCAACATCATTGCTGAGTATTTTCTCCTTAAAACGGCAGTGAACCAAAGACGGTCTCTCAAACACGGTTTGAAATCTCTGGTGTTTCTGACGTCACAAACTACCTTGTAACCAATCACGTCAATGTGAGTGGATCTCTGTGCTGGTGTGAGTGATCGGAGGCGGGACTAATTTGCATATTCATAGAACCACGTATACTAAATGAGGCAGGGGTGTAGAGTTACATTCAAGCTATTTTCATAGACTGTAAAAAATATGGACAAAGCGTCTGTGACGTCACCCATAGACTTTCTGAAGAACGGTTTTGAGGCCATTTATGGGGGGTATGGGCGGCGCCATCTTGGAAAATCTTGGGAAATCCTAACCCCGCCCACCTTCTGGCCAATCCATATATGGGTAAAGGACGTGAGTCCGGTTATTCTGCAAATGGAACAGCGCGCATCACTCAGCTCGCTCTGCTACTCCGGTTATCTCTGTATGTATATTTTAGGCAACAATAAAATGAAATATGTTATAAAACACCACACTAACTCTTTTCGTTTTCATTTAAAGAAATCTTAAACAATATAGCCACACAAATGTGGTTCAGGCAACGCGTATTGATTATATTCACTGCATATAATGTTAGCCTATTTATAACAAAACGAAATATAAAACACAACCCTGCCTCTTTTCGTTTAAATATAATATAAAAATATTAAACATTTTAATATGGTCCAGGCAATATGTGCATTTGTACTAAACAACAGATGTTGCAGTAAACAACATTACAGATCATCTTCGTTGTATTAAAATTTATCAACCCAGTCTCTTTTTGTTAAATTTCAGTTTTATCAATATTAGCCATTATAAAAGTATAAGTAAAAGGTACAAGAAGCTATACAAATAAAGCAAACAATTCAGTCAAACATACAAAGTCAGCGCTCTAGTCTAACCATACAACGGTAAAGTTAAATAGCTTATAAAGTTATGAAACTTCACTTAGCCCTCAGCCAAAACGATTGGCCAGGGAACAAATTATAGATTCACGAGACCAAAAATCGCCCGTTAGATATACACAAGACGAATTATATCTCATGTTTAACCACTACAGAGACGCCAGAGTCAGCGGCAAACGTCAGAACGACTAGCCGAGGAAAGGCTGTTCCAGGCGGGGTACATGAACGCCGAGCGCCCGGTGAACGTCTGGATCTCACAACCTGGATAAAATTTTCATAAATCTTTATAAATAAACCACAGATTTGAGCTTTAAACAACTACATTCTTGCCTGAAAAACTCTTAAAACTACATTTCATGATACAAAAACAGTAGTATTATATTTCAACTGTATATTAAAAAATGGCGCTTTTTATGTTGTCATTCTCCTTGGCGCAGCCTATGCTCGTTATCAGCTGTCAATCAAGCAGTCAATCAAAGTTAACCACGCCCTTATCGAAAAATACAATAAAAGTCCATGCGACCAACCTGTAAAAACATGAATTTATGCTGTGAAAACGGACATTTTAACATGGTGATCTATGGACATTTGCCCCCTTTTGGAACCTGCCCCTAGCGGATTTTCGATGTATTGCAGTTTTTCGCACTTCCGGGTAGGCTTCATTTTTCAGATTAGAATGTTGCCGCTTGGCTATTTTAAGGCAGGAAGATTTTTTTGAATCTGAATAAAGCAGATTTTTTTTTATCATATTGGTGATCAAATATGAGTTTTAAAGGATAAAATTATTGATTCATGTTATTATAGAGTTATAGAGTCGTGTCATAATAAACGATATTTTACTATAATTTCCCACTCTTTAAGGTTATTGGTGATGTTCCTGTTCTCATTGTTTGACTTTCTCCTGTCTTTTAAAGGCAGTGCCCTCTGGCAATCACTGCAAATCACGGCACAGTTTGTCTCCTCATAGTGCCTCTAATTGGTGGAGACGACCGCAGGAGAGAGAAGTGTTATTGATGGCCACACGCTGGGCATCTTTTCATCCTGTGTCAGAACCACCATTAAAACCACACCACATATCCCGCTACATTTTAATAACCTGCCCTCATGTATCCCACCAAATTATACTGTCATTTCCAGCTCGATGTGAGCGATGGTTAAGAGTGTTTTAATGTTTGTAAATGAAAATGACCCTGACAGACCATTCTGTCTCCTTAAATGAGAGTGGTTTTATAGCAGCAAAGCATACATGCCGCAATAAGTGCTTTTGGTTAGCTGCAAATGGGTCAGGGTGAGCGGGGTATAAATTCGTCCATGTGGACATAAGCCTGCAATAATGAAATAAGTGCAGATCTTGGGATGATGTGGGAAATGCGCTTCAGGTAATCAGCAGAGAAGGAGTCTGGTCCACAACGGTCCCATAGGGTCCTGTTCTAGCCTTAATACCTAACTCACCTAATTCTGTTAACAAGATACTGGATAGTCTCTTATATAAGCCTCCTCTATCTGATCTTTATCCTGTAGTTCCTTAGGATGACATTATCTAGCCTCAGCCTTTGGTGCTGGTTATGGTGGTATATACGTGTATATACACAAGTTTAGTGGAGACCAATTATACATAGTTGCAAAAAGCTACATGAAAAAACAAAATAAAAAAAACAACAAAAACGTGCCTAAAACATAAAGATAACCAGCAGTTGGTTTTAACTGTACATTTAAAGTAGTCACATACTACTGTTCAAAAGTTTGGGTTTTTTTTGTAAGGAAATTTATATTTTTATTCAGCAAGGATGCATTCATATTGATCAGAAGTGACAGTGAAGATTTATAATGTTACATAAGATTTATATTTCATATAAATGCTGATCTATCTATTCATCAAGGAATCCATTTGTTTCCACAAAAATATTGAGCACAGCTGTTTTCAACATTGATAATAATAATAAATGTTTTTTTCAAAGCAGAAAATTCTGCTTTGCCATCACTAAAATAATTTACATTTTAAAATATATTCAAATAGAAAACCATTATTTTAAGTTGTAATAATATTTCACAATATTACTGTTTTTTCTGTATTTTTGATCAAATAAATGCAGGTTTGATGAGCATAAGAAACATTATAAAATCGTACCCACCCCAAACTTTTTGAACGGTAGTGTATTTAACCAAGAATTTCTTCAGTGTATTATATGCCATTTAAGAAGGATGAAGAGTTGCAGTTAAACTTCAAGCGATTGATTTTAGACACGTGGACTTGATAAAGCCTCTCCTTTGAGTTTTTCTAAGTTCCCTTCAGTCGATGTTTCATGTCATCCTCCAGCCGTTAAATGTAAGCGTCTTCCTCCACATGCGATCTAACGCGGCGTCATGCGTAATGCCTCTGTGTTTCCGTTCTCATTAGGAGGCTGAGTATGATTTGCTGTCTGTGTGATGGGGTGAACTGTCAGACTGCTCAAGACTGATAACAGCACTAATGGTTGTGGAAAGGTAGAATGTTTGTCCTGTTCCTCAGTCTCCTCTCTTCTCAGAAGCACTGCCTTGTTATGCTGAAATGTATTCTGAAGGTGCTGACCTGTGGGGTCAGGAGAGATTCTGTATGGGATGAAAATCTGTTTTACAGGGAAGCAACAGATGAGGGTGCGGCATGCTAACAAACAAATGTCATCCTGATGAAGAACGGTCAGGCTGTTGGGAACTGGAGCTGGGTTTCTAATTACCCACTGTCTGCTGCCCTTACAGACCTCGTACTGTCGTCTGCTGGGTATATATGCATTCACATATTCCAGAACTATCTGAAAATAACCGAACTTTTTGAAAGGTAATGTTAGCTGATATTAAGACCTGAAAAGTACATTTTGTTTTGTTTTTCACTTGTTGTAAGCATAAACCACCCAAACCCAAACCACTTTTTTGTTATTATTGGAAAATATAATTATTTATTTTTATAAAAAAATTACATAATATAATCCAAATATAAATATATAAACATTTGATATATACATATAATAATAATAATAATAATAATAATATTAAAATTATTAAAACAAAATATATATATATGTGTGTGTGTATATATATATATATGTTAAGCATTTATATATATTTATCTTTATATATATATAAAGCATTTTTAAATATTTGTATTTCATAAAATGTGTTTAATATTTAATAAATATGTAATGACCATTCGTCATTCGTAAGTGCATGGGATGAAAGTACACTATAAACTAGAAAAAAAAATCCAACACACTACTCAAACTTGTTTATTTTTCCCCTAGTACATATTAAGTATTCAAAATAAATAGAAATACAAATATTTTAAATGTTTTCATATCATAACGTTTCATAAATTATATATTTTTTTATTTTAATGCATATTTTTCAAATATATTTCTAATATATTTAAAGTTTAGATTTATATTCATATATTTAATTCATTTTAACTCACAATATCTATGTCTGACTGGCATCTTTCACTGGTTGTATGTATGAAAGCATGAAAATCACAAAAACACTCATAAATCAAGTTTGTTTGCACACAGCAGTGTACCCCTATGTTATTTACACACTGAAATGGGTTGGTTTGGGTGTTAGGTGGAATGATGGCGTGCAGAGATTAGTACAGTTACTGTAACCAGCCTTCAGCCTCCACCTGCACGCTCCATCAGCGCCCGACCTGCTGACTCCAATTCAATTAGCAGCAGTTCAATAGATTTAGCAAGTGTTGAGCTCAAGCATGGCTTCCGCAGGCTTCTCTCAGGCTGCTAAAGGAGCCGTATATATTATCCAGGAGAAAACGTCTGTGACATTTACTCTGCTGTGCTATAAAATGCAGAAGGCCACAATGGCAGACCGATTTAGAATTTATGACTGGTCTGTTAGGCCTAGAGGAGAACTTGACAGTATTTAGCACAAGTGCTAATGTTTATTTGCTCAGATTGATGCTGTCTCGCATGTACCTGATCTCCAGCAGTGCCTGTGCATCCTTCTGTTTACACAGCCACAGCAAATGAAGACACCACTTTTGAGCAGAAAAATAGCCCTACGTCTGTCTCAGACAGGATTGACAGACACCCCCGGAGGCTTCAGTGTGGGTATCAACAAGCCTGTGACTGTTAAACGGCAGAAATAAGTGAACCATGTTGCATTCGGATCAATCACGTTCCATTCAGGTCATAGCTGTGGTGCAGTGGCACTTCGTGATGTCATTACCATCTCCGCCCTAGTTCACACTGACCTTTTGTGTTTTAACTCATTGACCCGTCTTGAACCTTATCATAGTTAATGCTGCTCACGGCCACAGCCTGGGCTTCTGGGCCATGCAGAGATCAGATATAAAAAGAAGGATCCAGAACCACTTGCTGAAAAGGTAAGGGATGATGGTGGATTACTTAGGCGAGTCCTGCCGCTTATATGAGGCTGTTTGTCACATTTCATAGTTTTATGTTAGGTTTTTTTTTCATAGTTTTATATTTACTATTTAATGTAGTCAGTTTCCAGGAGTCATTGTCCACAGGTTTTTATCGGTCCTCTGTGAAACAAAAACAAGCTGATCTTGCATTGTTTTGTGCTCTTTTCACCTTTATGCACATCGGGTAATGATGTAAATATTCCTCACAAAATTGTGGCTTTTAGCATCCCTTTTAAATAAACTTTGTTTGTGCTGAACAGAATGACAATGCTCACGGCACTGTGCTATTCCAGTGCATTTAGCACCTGCATAAAATCGTTTACGAGTGCTCCGTGAAAAAGATTTCACGCAAAATAATGCATGCTAATGTGCTAATGTGGTCCAACTATTTAGTAAATCTGAAACTCAGAGTTTGGTTTGAGGCAACTTTGGCATGTAAAATTATATATCCGTGGGTAGAATTGTATATTCAGCTTTGTTTAATGAGTTATGTCTCATAACTTGACTATTGAAACAAAAACTAGATACTTGAGCAAAAAAAAAAAAATCTGTTTCTGTTCAATGATTTTCAATAGCTGCTACCACATTTTTGAATGAAAAATAATAATAATAATAATTATTAGAATACATTTTATTTATATAGCGCCTTTCCAAAGCACAAGGACACTTTACAATCAATCAAACCAAAACGCATCTTAATACCAGGTGTAAAGAGGGCCGGAGATAAGATATCAAGCAAGAAGTTATTGCAGAAAATTAGCATGCAAACATGTCTCACCATATTACATTAGATTAGCACAGGCAGTGTGAAATATAGCAACCAACAATCTAATCAGAAACTGTGAGTGTTATTATGGGTAAAATAGATTAGCATTCTTTACTCAATTTAAAAACAATAGAAGTCAATGACAAGATCATACTGAATCAAACTCTGAATCAACATGCACCATTGCTAAATTTTCTATATATTGTAATCATTATGTTCACAACTTTTAATTATTACTTCAATGAGCTAGTTGCTTCTGCTCTAAATTAATACATTGATAGCTAACTGCGTGATTTGTACTATACATGTACTGAAACACATTACTTGGACAGTCACCTCTGAAAATAGATCACTCTAAATTGTAATGTAGACATACACATTTTCTGTAATGCTGCTTTGAAACGATATGTATATTGTGAAAAGCACTATACAAATAAATGTGAACGTGTGAATTGAATGAGAGAGATGCTGTGTCCTTTTTGTTGATGAATACAGATTGAAATATATGTCTGAGTAGTCAGTGTTCATTAACTCCTTCACAGAAACAGTGTAAGAAAAACACAGCATCTCGGTTAAAGGTTAATTGTTTGCTTTAACCTTCCCTTCACAGCAGATTTGCTGTGTTGTTTATTATTGTCACAAAATATCACCTTTTTTTTTTTATTTGTCAGGGTTCTGACTTATCTGTGCGTGTTACTGTCATGCCACAGTGTTACCAGCATCTCTTCCGCAGATTTACCCTTCTGGAACCAAATGATCTGTTTCTCGAGTTGGTCTGTGAAAAGTGAGGGCCGAAAGATTCTGTGACTTAACAAAGTGGAGTTACAAAGTGGCGATAAATGCTTGACATGTGGTCAATAACTGACACAGAATGAGCAGAATTATATGGCGGTGTCCTTTTAATGTCATGTGGAGGAGGATATGAGCTACATCACAGTAGCTCTAGAAAGGTTAAGTCAAGCATTAAAGCAACAGGGTGGAACTGATTGTAAATCAACATCCTAACAGCTCAGACACGCATTAACCCAAACAGATGAAATCTAGAGGACGTCTATAATTCCTGTAGATGTCATATTTTTTTAGAAATTAATACTTTAGTTCAGCAGTGCCGCATTAATTTGATCAAAAGTGACAGTAAATACAGTGAGGAAAATAAGTATTTGAACACCCTGAAACCAGAAATCACAATGTATGATTTTTTAACTATTTATTTGTATGATACAGATGCAAATAAGTATTTGAACACCTGAGAAAATCAGTGTTAATATTTGGTACAGTAGCCTTTGTTTGCAATTACAGAGGTCAAACGTTTCCTGTAGTTTTTCACCAGGTTTGCACACACTGCAGGAGGGATTTTGGCCCATTCCTCCACACAGATCTTCTCTAGATCAGTCAGGTTTCTGGGCTGTCGCTGAGAAACACGGAGTTTGAGCTCCCTCCAAAGATTCTCTATTGGGTTTAGGTCTGGAGACTGGCTAGGCCACGCCAGAACCTTGATATGCTTCTTACAGAGCCACTCCTTGGTTATCCTGGCTGTGTGCTTCAGGTCATTGTCATGTTGGAAGACCCAGCCTCGACCCATCTTCAATGCTCTAACTGAGGGAAGGAGGTTGTTCCCCAAAATCTCGCAATACATGGCTCCGGTCATCCTCTCCTTAATACAGTGCAGTCGCCCTGTCCCATGTGCAGAAAAACACCCCCAAAGCATGATGGTACCACCCCCATGCTTCACAGTAGGGATGGTGTTCTTGGGATGGTACTCATCATTCTTCTTCCTCCAAACACGTTTAGTGGAATTATGACTAAAAAGTTATATTTTGGTCTCATCTGACCACATGACTTTCTCCCATGACTCCTCTGGATCATCCAAATGGTCATTGGCAAACTTAAGACGGGCCTTGACATGTGCTGGTTTAAGCAAGGGAACCTTCCGTGCCATGCATGATTTCAAACCATGACGTCTTAGTGTATTACCAACAGTAACCTTGGAAACGGTGGTCCCAGCTCTTTTCAGGTCATTGACCAGCTCCTCCCGTGTAGTTCTGGGCTGATTTCTCACCTTTCTTAGGATCATTGAGACCCCACGAGGTGAGATCTTGCATGGAGCCCCAGTCCGAGGGAGATTGACAGTCATGTTTAGCTTCTTCCATTTTCTAATGATTGCTCCAACAGTGGACCTTTTTTCACCAAGCTGCTTGGCAATTTCCCCGTAGCCCTTTCCAGCCTTGTGGAGGTGTACAATTTTGTCTCTAGTGTCTTTGGACAGCTCTTTGGTCTTGGCCATGTTAGTAGTTGGATTCTTACTGATTGTATGGGATGGACAGGTGTCTTTATGCAGCTAACGACCTCAAACAGGTGCATCTAATTTAGGATAATAAATGGAGTGGAGGTGGACATTTTAAAGGCAGACTAACAGGTCTTTGAGGGTCAGAATTCTAGCTGATAGACAGGTGTTCAAATACTTATTTGCAGCTTATCATACAAATAAATAGTTAAAAAAATCATATATTGTGATTTCTGGATTTTTCTTTTTAGATTATGTCTCTCACAGTGGACATGCACCTACGATGACAATTTCAGACCCCTCCATGATTTCCAAGTGGGAGAACTTGCAAAATAGCAGGGTGTTCAAATACTTATTTTCCTCACTGTACATGTATAATGTTGCAAAAGATTTCTATTTTAAATAAATGTTGTTCTTTTGAACTATCTATACATCAAAGAATCCTGGGGAAAAAAATGATCAGTTTCCACAAAAATATTGAGCAGCACGGCTGTTTTCAACATTGATAACAATAAGAAATGTTTCTTGAGCAGAAAATCACCACATTAGAATGAATTCTGAAGGATTAAGTGACAATTCAGCATTGCCATCACAGGAATAAATAACATTTTAATATATTAAAATAGAAAACAGTTATTTTAATTAGTAATAATATTTCACAATAACCAACTTTTTTATTGCATTTTTCAACCCCAAACTTTTGAACGATAGTGTGCATGCTGTATAAGGACTTGGTGAAAAGTTGTATTGAGCTAGTTCACTCAAATAAATCACCTGAATGAACTGAATCACTAAAATGTATCAAACTTTCCCAGTGCTTAATATGAAAGATAGAGTGGATACTTTAGGATAGCATGTTTGATTATTCCCTCAGTTTGCTTAACTGGGTCGGTATTGGATAAAGTGCTCGGTTTTGAAAACTCTTGTTAAGTTAATAGCATCATACTTTTTGTTAGTTACTGCCCTGCTCTCAATGTTCTCCATGTCTAACTAGATTGGCAGTCACAGTAACTCTCAGACGAAGGCACAGAGATTCATGGATTAGGCCGTGGGGTGGAATGAAAACTGTTTGCTTTCCTGGAGGTGGTTCTGCATCCAGGGCTGAATTTACTGCTGCATTCCCCTCGGAAGGATTGGTGCCGCTGGATTTATAACCAGTGCTGTATAATTACGCCCCTCTCTCTCTCTCTCTCTCTCTCTCTCTCTCTCTCTCTCTCTCTCTCTCTCTCTCTCTCTCTCTCTCTCTCTCTCTCTCTCTCTCTCTCTCTCTCTCTCTTTCTTTCTTTCTCTCTCTCTCTCTCTCTCTCTCTCTCTCTCTCTCCCCTCTCCTTCTTCTTCTTCTTCTTCTTCTTCTTCTTCTTCTTCTTCTTCTTCTTCTTCCTCTTCCTCTTCCTCTTCCGTTTCTTCTTCTTCCGTTTGGAAGTCTATGGCAGCCCATGGAACCGCTTGCGGGAAAGTTATGAAATTTGGCACACTGATAGCAGACAATCTGAACAGTCACCATAGCAAATTTGGAGTCTCTAACTCAATCCCCCCAGCGCCCCCAACTGTCCAAAGTTTCACTCATGTTTATGCAAATAACTTTTGAACCATAAGGGCTAGAAACAAAATTGGCCCAAGACGATTCGATTGCATCACGACGTAATTTTCCGTCATAAAAATCCTTCCGCCATTTTGATTTTTTTTTTTTTAAACATACTTTTTCAAACTCGTCCAAGACGGTTGCTCCGATTTTCACGAAAATTGAACCAGATCATCTTCAGACCACAAATTTTATGTATCACTTGCAAAAGCAAAAGTAAGGCTGTATCTCCTCAACGCTTTATCGTATTCAGACCAAACTTGGTACGTCATCACAAGCATGACTTGAGGCTACATGCTGTGTTTCGGCACAGCGCCACCTACTGGTCCGGAGATACGAAAAATGGCTATTGGCTATTTGATAGTAAGTGGCAAAAGAATCCAATCAAAGTCACCCTTGGGTATTTTTAAATGCTCTCATTCTTATAAATGTCTATAACTCCAAAACAAAATGAGATACTTTCACCAAATTTGACACACACATGTATGGGCTCACTCTGAGAACACATAAAAAAAAGTGGTGGAACTGCGCCACTTGGTGGCGCTATAAAAGAACAAAACAAGGGCATTGCCATTAATTACAATATAATATCATGATATTAAATGCAACACTTTACGAATGCATTAGTGTACCGTTACAAAACTCGGCATGTATCTTGATAATCCATTAAATCATATTTTTAGTTACTGTATATATAATTTTTCAGCCATTTTGCCTAAAATTATCTTTAAATGTATTTAAATTTCTCATTGTTGCAGTTGGTCTGACACTCCCAGCCATGTTGGCATGTTTCGTTGTCGTCTTTGCGCTTGGCCCCAGTAATTGCTGCTTGCAGCTATATTTATTGATTATTATTGATTAAGGGGATTTTAATTGAGGGTCAAGCAGGTTTCCCTGTGGTTTTGCCTTCCTATCGATTGAACCCCTCGCTGTGTAAAATAAGTTCTTCCACTCCTCATAAAGGCTGATATTTGTTTTAATTTCCTTGTGCGTTTGCTGTGCAGGGTCACGTCAGACAGATTTCTGTACTTGTGTACTGAAACTTGAATTCCTAGATTATTGTTTTCCTTATCTTTTCATCATTATTGCCAAAAGTAAATGTAAATCAAGCTTAAAGCCTGAAATTTGCTCATTGTTGCCACCCCAAGACTCTGCTCAAATACATCATAAATTATCTGTTTGGTTTCAGTGTTGAGTGCATTTGTGGCTTGAGTCCATTTATAATGTTATTCAAGGCACTAAGAAAAGTTTTCTGAATAATATCTAACACTCTTTGCTTGTTATAGTCTTTGGCTGGTTAGAAAAAAACTTGTCTGCATATTGTCATTGGATAATAGTGATCTATGAATTAATTTTATATATATGTGAACATTACTTTAATTTAAAGGTGTGTGGTAGCTTTTATTGTTTTATTTTGAGGTGAAAAGTTAGACCATTGGGTTTACATGCCCCTGTCAGAAAGTTGCTTTTTTTATAAGAATTTATGGTAACACAACACTTTAGTTTAGGGTCCAATTCTCACTTTTAACTGGTTGAGTGCCTATAAAGCACATATTAATGCCTTATTCTTCATGACCATATTCTACATCCCTTAATTTTACCCAATACCTAAACTTAACAACTACCCTACCAACTATTAATAAGCAGTAATTAGGAGTTTATTGAGGCAAAAGTCGTAGTTAATAGTGAGAATTGGACCGGAATCTAAAGTGTGACCGAATTTATTATTTAATGATTCTATAGATTAGATGTACTTTTTAAACATCTTCATTATTCATCATAACGTAGTGGAATAATTTAACCTGCATTCTTTCTGCATGTTTTTTGCAATTATGCTACATCAGTTAAAAATATAGACCTACTGTATGTGTAATTTATTTCATTATATTATTATTATTCAGATGCATTTCCTTGACTGCGCTTCTGTTATTTGATTTGTCTGTCGTTATTCAATTATTAAAGCAAATGTCAAACATGCAGTCATTTATATAGACTTTACATAAATGTTTTGATTACTATAAAATTATATCAGATGATGTTTGAGATAAGTTTACATCATCTATCATTGGGAGACAATGGCACCCTTTCATGCTTTTCTAATTTAGCTATAAGAACTATAATGGATATCTAATATATTGGATGATGCATCATTATGCTAAAGTAATCGCTAAATATGTTGCTTGTATTTCAAAAGAGAACAATTTTTTTCATAATATGAGCGTTTTAAAGCAGTGGAAAAACGTATAGACCAAATCAGCTGAAGGGTCATTATATGGTGTCTTTCCGGTCATGAAATGAGAGACTCACAGTGCCAATCACACTGGCACATCTTTGTGATTGTAGCCTCATAGTCTTGATTACCCTCTGCCACCCTGAGCCTCTCACCAGCAACATCCACCTCCATCCTCTTTATCACAAGAACTTGTCCGTTTCTTTTCTCTTAATCAGTGCAGGAATGAAAGGAGACAGGCGTTAGGCCATTATAATTCATGCACCAGCGCTTAACATAATGATGAAAAATATGAGCATGTCCTTCTGAAAGTGAAAGCAATTAGTTCCCCCTGCAGAGTTCTGGAGAAGATACTGACACAGCGGTTAGCATAAGATTGAACGTGTTTTGTTTACATCATCCTGATATCTGTGTTTCTCCCACAACATCCTGCTGGGTTATTATTTGACCACACAAATGAGTGAAGCTTAGGCTTTAGTGTTTTAATAAATTGGCCAGATAAAGATGCTAGTGCATTTCCGACGGTTCTTTCTTTCTGTTCCACTACTGAGCTCACATTTTCAAATAGATTATTTAATGTCAAAATATAGCCAAAATATTCCAAATATAGATTTTAAAATATATTAACATGAATATACTTTCGATAAGTTTTAGTTACTCATTTCCCTATATATTTTTGGATATTTTTTGTTTCCAGTATTGTCCTATATATTTTTTTAATATATTTCAAAATATACAAATAGTTGGCAAAACTATATTTCAAATATAGATTTTAAAATATTTTCAATACATTTTAGTTACTTATATTTCCTCATATATTTTTGGACTTTTCATTGAAATTTTAAATTTCATTATTGTCCAAAATATATTTCAAAATATTAAAAAATGTTATAAATGCTATATGTTATGTATATTAATTAAAACAAAATTATATATATTTTGCATTTATCTAAAATGTATTTTATGATTGGAAATATTTTCTTGCCCCTTGAAGTACATTTTGTATAGGCTATTATACATTTTGCCATTTAAGGTCAAGTTTAAACAAAATATATTTTCATTTAACAAAAATTAAGACTTGGCAAAGTTTCCTAAACGTTGGAGACCATAGTCCTCTTGTAGCTGCACACTAAAGCAGACCCCATGCAGTGGGCTGTTAACGTGGGTGTACATTGTGTGAGTTAGGACACTCGAGAGGTTGTGAGCCATTGCACACGTTACGAGTCGATTAACATGATAACCGCATCAAAGCAGGCATGACTGTATCAGCGGCAATCATCTGAGCTTTCGTGATAAACACCGAGACTGGAGCATTCAATGTTGCTGGTGTTGCTATGTGATGTGGATGTATGATTTGCCAATAGGGGACACTGGTCAAAATCAGGCCGACTCCCAGAATTTTTTATCCCAGGAAAAATCGCATGGAAATCATTGATGCTTGTATGGTCACAGCTCGCATTGTGTGAGAGGAATTACAAGCCGAGCCGAGTACCTTAAGACCACCTGATCATTTTTTTAAACATGTTTAAAAAAATTGTAGAGTCGGCCCAATTTTGACCAGTATATAGGCTGTCCCCTATTGCCAAATCATACACAACCACGTCATATATTCCAGAACATTATTATAGCCATGTGGCTGCAACCCTACAGCGTGTGCATACACATACAAACACACACACACACTCTCTAGTGGTTTTGTTGAAGGAAATGGCTGTGCTGTTATCTGCTTTTCATCAAATCATTTGCAAACTAGTCTTTTTTATTTTCTTTCTTTTTTCTGAAGCTATAGAAGCAACACCGAAAGCTCCAGTGTCCATGTTTAGCACGAAAGCTCATGCGATTGCCGCCGGCTCGCCGTGCAGTACAGTCGTGCGGTGCCGTGTACAGCTGCTTTGACACGATTATCAGGTTAACTGACTCGTAACGTGTGCAATGGCTCACAGCCTCCCGAGTGTCCGAACTTGCACAGTGTACGCCCACCCATACATGTTTAAAAATGATCGGTGCTCGTAAAGTTCCCAGCTTGGCTCGTAATTCCTCTGCCACAATGCGAGCCTTGACCATACGAACATCAACGATTTCCACATGATTTTCCAGAGAGACATACTTCTGAAAAAAATCTGCAATTTTTTAGGGGCCTGCAAGCCCCTACAACAGCAAAAATCCTAAAGTGTACGCCCGGCTTTAGGCTGTGATGTGGATCAGATCAGTGCAGTCGTGTGTTATAAGTAGGCTAAAGGTCTCGGCTCTCCTGTATATCTTCAGGAAGAGCAAGTAAGAGATGGAGACCATTTTCAAATCAAGATTTAATGTATTACCATGATAACTGCATATTCTGTTTCCAGGTTGATGAGCCAAGAATCCCACTTTTCAGAATCACAATGCTTTTCCCTGGGGGTGTTCAGGTGTCCCACAATTCTAATGCCTCCTTTGGACTTTGAAGCTTAACCCTTTGTGCTCTGTAACCAGGACAGATATGACGTAACCATATCAGCTACAGAAAAAAAACAGAGCGGGATGGAAAAAAAATCCTGATGCCAAAATGAACACAATTCAGTATGACGAGAGGCTTATCCGCTAAAAATAGCTTTGTCTTCCTGATGTGATTTTCTTTCTTTGTACAGGGATTTTTCCTTCAAATGCCTCCAAATGCCATCAGGAAATGCCTGCCGTTAAAGCTGCCTGCCATTCCCTTGTGTACAGGACTGAATGCATGTGACTGCCAGTGATGCCTTCATTTTGTAGAGTCCAATAGTGAATGATACGTTGACATGATGAGGTTCTCAACCTTGACCCATGTAGGGTCACCAGTGATAGAGGTGGTGTTGTGGGAGATTTTTGTGAACTGATTCTAATTTTAATATACATTTCGTTTGCACAGTGTGATTTAAAACATGTATTGTGTTGCAGAACAACCCCTACACATAGATTTGGTTAACACTTTTGAGTGATGATGCAAACTAATCACTGTATCAGTGAACTGATTCATTGAAAGGTACAGATTGAAATTTTTCAGCAGTTTTGCACTGAAATTTAAACCGAAACCATATTTCATTATTATTTGATTGATTATATTTGCAATTCTGTCTTTAACTGGATTTTCTTCACATTGTAGCACAATAAACTTAAATTACTCCGTCATTTATGGTCATACAGAAAAAAGAAATCTAAAAAAAGAATCTGTGAGATGTCTACTTTTATATGTGTCCACTTACAATCAAATCAAAACATTGTGCTTTTTTAAAATAAAGAAAATAAACAGGGTGTGCTTAAGTAATTTGTATAAAACCAACAAGATATCCAGTTTCTCAAGCGCTTGCTCATTATTTTTAATTTGACCATGCCCACACGCGCAAAAGAGATTCACATGCAAATCGTCCACGCCTCACACGAACGCGGTTAAAATAACGGTTTTCTATTTTAATATTACAAAGAAATTATTTATATTTTTCCTTTGATGATACCTGAAATCATTCTTATAGACTGATTTGGTGCTCAATAAACATTTCATTATTATCAATGTTGTAAACTTTTTTGGAAACCAAACCGCAATACATTTTTTGCCAGATTCTTTGAGGAATAAGAATAGATGAATAGAAAGTTTAAAAGAACAGCATTTATTTTAAACAGAATTTGAAATAGATTTTTTTGTAACAATCTTAAAGTCTTTAATTTGATTTAATTTTAATTTTATTTGATTAAATTTTATGCATCCTTGTCAAATAAAAGTATTAATTTCTTTCAAAAAAATACTTATCACTCAACCAAACAGAACTGCAAAAATAATGATTGTTTGCAAAGTTTTCTGCATGAAATTTTTCATTGATCTAGCAGATAATTGGCTGAGTCCAGCGATTGGTTGCTGTAATGACATTTTACCAGATGATTGGTTGCTATGACAAGAGTCTAGCTGATGATTGGTTACTGCGACAAGTTCAGCAGTTGATTGGTTGCCGTGTGCTTCTATGCAGTCACTGGTGTTTGATGAATGCAGTGTGTAATTGCAGTCCCTGATTCTCACTGCAATGGCTAAGCAACTGCTGAGGTCAATTGAGCAGAAAAGTTAAAATAGCCTCATTAAAAACACTTCTGTCTGCTGATGTGAAAGATCTGACTGATGCCTCTCATGACTGCACATATTTAAAACTTTAATGCCTCAGTTGATGGATCGTTATGCATTTGTGTCTTTAGTGAAATGATTAATTCTCTTGATATTCTACTAAGATGCCATTCAAGGCCAGACTGAGTCATTTGCATTTGTCTTGTGAATATTCATTTGTTTCTGTGCAGTTTGGACAGCATAATCATCTGTTAGATGCTGCTGTCATCTGAGAGAGGGAAAGCGGTACTTTTGTCTTTGAGGCAATCATACACCTGACCAGTTATCCACCTGCATGAAAGCCTTCCACCTGTGTGTTGTGCCTCAGGTGAAGTGTGTGATTTCTGCTCCATTGGCAGCAACTGTAGGCTATGGCATTATTGCTAAAAAAAAAAAAGCCTATTTTTCAGATTTATAGTAATATTCAATTATGTATCTCAATATGTATGCATTTGCGATTAAATAAACTTTTTTTTTTTCATTCTCTCAATCAGAGGAAACAATTTTCAGCCAAACGGATATTATTGAAAGTAAAAAGCAATTAAATCTTGTTAAAAATAGTCAAGGCATGTTTTCCACACATTTTCTACAAAATGAACACAATATAGATTGATATTTACTCATTTTCATTTACTATATGTGCACCAATTTTTCTTATTTTATTCTATGTGTGTGTGTGTGTGTGTGTGTGTGTGTGTGTGTGTGTGTGTGTGTGTGTGTGTGTGTGTGTGTGTGTGTGTGTGTGTGAGAGAGGAGTTTTTTAAAATTATTTTAACAGTTTTGATTTGGGATTTAAAACATTTTGAAACAAAAACACTTTGTGATGTAAAATTTATAAGAAATATAATATTCTGGACTATTTTTGTGTGACTAATCAAGTTAATTTATGTAATCATATGAACAACTTTGTACAATGTCAAAAAAGTTTAAAACTGAGACCTATTATGATGATATCTATTATAGTGCTCTCATATTCCCCAAGGAGCTGCACTGGGATAGGAGAAAGCAAATTACCATCCAAAAAATTCCCATGGAAGGAAATGAGAAATGATTCAGGCATTGAATGTCATACATCCATATCCTGTATTTTATCTCCACATTCACAATCTCTATACAATTCCTTCCTCTGCTCCACATTTTGTGTCATAAATAACATTTCACTTTATCTTTTATCACAAATACAGCTGTTGTTCGGGAGACAGTCCGTCTGCCGTAATCTGATTGTATTTAGTGCTCATTCATTACAGCAGCAGAGCTTCACTGCCTTCTCTATTAACTGCATCTGCCCAGCCGGACTGAGTTTTTGCTCCATTTGTGTCTGTCTAATTGGGCCTGTAAACTGTGAGGCTAAGGGTAATGTGCAGATGTTCATCCTTGTGTTGATGTGCTGTGTGTGCGTGCATGTGTGTGTGCGTGTGTGGTGTCTGGACACATTCAATGTAGAGATGGCAGTTCTGGTAGTGGTTTAGTAATGAGATCCATCTCGACAACAGCACATGCAAAAAAAGATTTTCAGGTACTTTTCATCTATATCATCTCTTCCAACCTGATCTCACAGGAAATCCTAACTATGTTAACTTATGAGGTAGAAATATGGTATGAACAACTTTACGTCTTGTGCTTCATATTTTTATTTTGATGGGTTTATGTGGAAAATATTCCACATATGTGGCAGCAAAAGCGGTTTCAATTCACAGGGCTCAGAACAAATTGTTGTTGGTGGGTTCCTGCTCCCATAGGCTTAAATGAGTAGGATGTACCAATACCATAGAGGACCATAGAAGGCTCCCTGACAAAAGCAGTTTGAAGATGTTTGAGTCTTAAATATTTGTCTTTGCACGTCTCTTACATCAGCGAGGATCAGACTGTTCTTCCAATTTAATTTAAGCCTTATGTTACAGTTCCTAATGAATTTACTGGCAGACTGGCAAGTATCTCCATTTAATTTACTCATCAAAGGCAATTTTTCTTGCATTTGGTGCTGGGTGAGTGTTCATTTTAGACTCTTGTTGACTGCATTCAATAATTAGGGACCTATAAAGTGTTATTGGTTACAGTGATGATGCGCATGCGTATACACACTCATCGGCCAGTACACCTTGCTAGTATGACCCTCTTTTGCCTTCAGAACTGCCTTAATTCTTTGTGGCATAAATTCAACAAGATGCTGGAAACATTCCTCAGAGATTTTGGTCCATATTGACATGAGAGCATCACGCAGTTGCTGAAGATTTGTCGGCTGCTCAATCATGATGCAAATCACCTGTTCCACCCCATCCCAAAGCTGCTCTATTGGATTGAGATCTGGTGACTCTAGATGCCATTTGAGGATAATGAACTCCATTGTCATGTTCAAGAAATTAGTTTGAGATTATTTAAGCATTGTGACATTATTCTGCTGGAAGTAGCCATGATCAGAAGAAATACTCAGGTAGGCTGTGGTGTTTAAACGATGCTCAATTCGTACTAAGGTGCCTAAAGTGTGCCAACAAAATATTTCCCACAACACCACCACCACCAGCAGCCTGAGCCCAACCATGGATCCATGCATAAGGAAAAATCCTTCCTTATTCTCATTTGGAACGTTTGATGAATCACTATAAATATCCAATGGAGAACAACTGAACTAATTCAGTGTGCTCCTTATTATTTCCCCAGACTCTCTTCAATTGAAATAGAAGAAGGCGTCCAATGAACACTGTGTGCAATGAGAGAGGAATATCGGATGGGAGGGAAGTCCTGCTTTAATCACCCTCAACTAATAGGGCTTATTTTATTTCTCGTCTGTGAAATGAGAATGATAGATCTTTCATAAGGACGATCAAATTAAACTGTTCTTTAATTACAGCTGAGCTTGTGGAGAACATCAAATCAATAGGATGTTTCTGTATCTGTGTTGAGTCCAGCAGAACCTCTTATTATACAAGAAATAAATTAATGGCATGCTGGTTTTTGAACTGCCATCCAATTACAGCATAACAAGGGCTCTTTTCTAGCTTCTGTGTGCCCTTAAAGGGATAGTTCACCAAAAAATGAAACATCCTATTTTCAGTGGAATATAAATATAATTTTTGGGGATTTTTTTTTTCTACTAAAAAAAAAAGAAGACGACCAAAACAAACTGTAAGAGTAGCCCATACAAATTGAGCACTTTATTCCAAGTGTTCTGAAGCCATACAACAGCTTTGTGTGAGAAACGGAAAGAAATTTAGATTCTTACTCATGGAATAATAGCCTATTCTAAATTTCTCTTTTAGAGATCCACAGGGAAAAAAGTAACCACTTAGAATGACATGAGGCTGAGTAAATAGAGAATTTTCATTTCGGGCAGTGTTGTTATTGTTCACTAAAACTGTTAACAAACTGTTTTCAGTAATTGAAATAAAGCTGAAATAAATTATACATATTACATGAAAAAAAAAAAAAAAAAAAAAAAGCAAATGTTGCTTTGGCAACTAAGTAAGTTGAAGTACTAAAATGACTAAAACTAAAATCAAAAAAAAAAAAAAAAAAAAAAAAATTAAACTAATAAAAATGACACAAGCACATTAGCCTACTAAAAACTAAAATGAAAACTGAAAATATAAAAAATAAAAGCTAGTTCAAAATATTAACACTACTAAAATAACACTGATAGGGTTAATTACTCCACAGTTCCTGCACTAAACAGACCAATTAGAGGAATGATAAAATACCAGGTGAGGATGCATGATGAAGTTTCATCCGTCAGATGCACCTTTATTGTGCTGTTTTCCTCTAATAACAGTTGTTTTGGCTTGGTGTCAGAACTTTCTGGCTTCAGTGTTACTCAGATGATGACTTTTATCAGCAGTGGTTTTTATGCATGTCATCTTTGTTGCTAACCCAGCTGGGCTAAACGTGGCACAAATCTAGCAGGGTGCAACATTATGGCTGACCAGCAGATGGAGTTTCACTCATGTCCTTTTTTGGGGATTTTGGGATCTGTGTAAATTTGGCCTGAGAGGCACATTTCATTTGTCACCCTTTGGGATGTAATTAACTTGATGAATTAAAAAGACACTGAACAATCTTTGCAATTAGCAGTGGCTCTCATATCATCAGATGAGCTGTATAGATGTTGTTGGGGAGGTGGAGATACAAATCCGTTTCCCTGCAAGCTGTTTTCATCAAGTTAAAATATAATTGTGACTCTCTGCATAATTACAGCATGTTTGCCTAATTTACCCCCTCTGAATTCAAGGTTTACTGTTATTTTGGGATGCTGAGATAGGCGATCATGTGATAGCAGTGTGTCATGCTATGTAACCACCTTCAAAAGTGTGCCTGAGGCATGGTAAAATCATACAGCATGCCATGATCATCTGGGACTGGGAAAAAAGTGTTTTAAGTAGGGCTAAGGCACAACACTTTTCACAATTTACTGCTTCAAAACAGCATTTAAATTAATTTAAATAAATAAAAATGTAAACCTCACAAAAATATATTAGTTTTGAAGTAGTTTGATATAGTCTGATATAGTCTGATAAAGTAGTTTGATATAGTCTGATATACTAGTTTGATATATAGTTTGATATATATCAAACTAGTTTGAAGTAGTTTGATATATATCAATTATTTCTATATTCAAATAAGATCTATTTTACAGTTTATTTTACATGGTACTCCAACAAGTAACTTCAAAGACAATATTAGTGTCCACTGTATTAAAATATTACCAGGTCAATCATGCACGATTGGGTAGGCTATACAGTGTTTTTGTACCGTACAGGCTACTATCTAGTAACTAGTTTATATTATGTTTGTTGTTTAGGACCAATTTACGAACACAAAAATCCTCGTAAAACTAGCCAATAAACAAAACACTAAAAAATGCTGTGTTATTTCATCACACGTTTGGGTAAAATATGGACAAACCCATCCGTTGGGTTTAAAATTTGAATTTAATTTAATTTAATTTATTATTATTATTAGATTTTAGAGTAGAGTATTAGAGTTTTAGAGTATTTTTAGAGTGGGACATAAACTCAAAACACGAATTTGGTATTACCTTGAAACTGTGCGATATTTTTTCAAATAAATGTTTCGTTCATTTTTTCCCCTCATGTGTTTCACTGTATACTGCTACCGACGCGACGCGTCTATCGCGCTTAAAACCCTGACGTCGCAGCCAGTCGACCAATCAAAGTCTTTGTTTACGTCAGCATTCCATCACTCGCAGACAGTAGAGATGAGCGTTCTGGTAGCGTCGCGTCACGTTGCTCGCGCTAATAACGGCGACAAGTTCAGCAGGCGCAGGCAGTGGCTGTCAGTCAGTTTCAGTTCCTGATTCTGCTCTCGTGTTTCTACTGTCAGCTCTGGGCAGATAGCTCGGCGTTATTACGTTGTTTTTTTATTACTTTTTAAATGTTTTAAATGCTTTGGGGAAGATCTGAATATGGATTATATTCAGTCGTTCAGAGACGCGATCGCTGGTAAAATCTGGCCTGTTGCCGAAGCTCTGAGAGAAGTTCAGTTTAAAGACTATTCTGATGCAGAAACGCCAATGGAGAACGCGCCTGAAACACACTCTGCAGGTATTAGTTTTGTGTACTTCTCAAAAGTTTTACAAACTTGTTGAAACGCAGTTGGTGTGCGCCTGTAAACATTGACAGCGCAACATGGCTGCAGTACAGTGAGTTACATGTCAGCTGTCCTCCTGTGTATTTTGCATTGGATTTGACTGTTTAACTTTTACGAGGAAGAGTTAAGAGTTTATGTCCCGACCTTGCAATGCACGTAGATGCATTTACTATTGTAATTTAAAGTTTATTACTACATTGTTGTTCAGGTGTTGTTTGACTCTGACATATGCAGGGCTCCTGTGGTCATACAAATGTGGAGATACATACAGAAGCGGTCTAATGAATATGTTTGTCTTAGTTAACATGAACTAACAATTAACAATGCATACAACATTTATTAACCTTGATGTTAATCTAAACATTTACTAATACATTTTTAACATCAAAAGTTGTTAACATTAGTTAATGCACTGTGAACTTGCATGAACATGAACATTTTCAAGTAGCATTAACAGGTATATTGCTCATGTTAGGTCAGGTTAGTTTATGCATTAACTAATGTTAACAAATGAGACCTTATTGTAAAGTGTTGCCGAAATGCCGAAATTCATTTTTAATGTTTCACGGATAAAAGAAAGTCATAGGTATTTGGAATAACGTTAAGATTGATTAATTTTCATTGATTTAAAAAAATATAGGCTATATATTATAATCATGATGCAATTGGTGAATCAATGGAAATCCATTGGTCAAAAACTGTGGGAACTCCTCATATTGTATCAACACTGATAGGTTCAGACGTCTCCAACCTAGAAATAGTTTGTGTTTGTGTTCTGTGAACCCTACATCAACAGCTCACTCAGTGTTCAGTATCCGTGTCACAGTGGGAGTTAGGTTAATTGCAGGGACTAATTAGGCCTGATGGCATGTGCTGTATGGCAGTACCATATATATATATATATTTTTTTAAATGCATTTGCAATGCTGCATTTATTTGATAAACATACAATAATATTGTGAAATATTATTACAATTTAAAATAACTGTTTTCTATTTTATTATATTTTGAAGTGTAATTTATTCCTGTGATGCAAAGCTGAATTTTCAGCAGTCATTATTACTCCAGTCTTCAGTGGCACATGATCCATCTGAAA
Organism: Abramis brama; assembly: GCF_963993115.1. Classification (NCBI taxonomy): domain Eukaryota; kingdom Metazoa; phylum Chordata; class Actinopteri; order Cypriniformes; family Leuciscidae; genus Abramis; species Abramis brama. The sequence goes on from NC_139979.1 coordinate 7,163,722, forward strand.
TTCAAGACTCATTGTTGTGCTGCGTAATATTTTTGTGGAAACCGTGATGCATCTTTTTCAGGGTTCTTTGGTGAAGAAAGTTCAAAAGAACAGCATTTATGTAACAATGTGAAAGTCCCTAACTCCCACGTGTCCTTGCTGAATAAAAGTATTAATTTATTTTCTTTTTTAATTACTGACACCAAATTTTTGAATCGTAGTGTATATAAGTAAACACATTTTTGTTGAATTTCTAGAACTGTCTTGTCTTATATATATAGAATGTTGTTGACATAAGATTCAGGGCTCCAGACTTACTAGGAGCACTGTAGCCCCCTTACTGAAAATTTTAGGAGCACAAGCCTTGAATGCAATTATTCACATTTAGAGCTTTGAAGTGCTGGATAAAGTTGTGTGAAGCACTTGAAAGTCCTTGAAAAGTACTTGAATTTCACTGTCAAAAGGTTGTACAAACCTTGAAATTAATGCCACAATACCATGATTACAGTTAGTGTTCCTACATTAAATCCATGGTAAATGTTGGCAATTTGTGGACTGAAAAGCCTTCTATAATTTATCTTAAAAAGCCTGCAATAAAAATGGCAGCTCTTGGCAGTTGGGCAACGTGGTGGGCGCACCAGTGTGACCTCTAACACAATTTTGTCACACCGGCAGGACAAAAAGGTCACTCATCTCTAGAACAAAGAAGAGTAAAATACAAGGACTTGACTGCTGTGAAGTTGACAGAGTCCAGGAAACAGCATTGCACCATCGGTTGGCCTCAACCTTCAGTTGTAAGACACAGCAAACAATGCTGTTTGACATCTATATTGCTTCCTATTTGACTCTCATCAAAGCAGTGCAACACTAAGCCTATTTGGATAAATGGATTTTTTTTTAAAAGAGGCCAAAATTTACCTTTTCCTTGTGTAAAGAGCATCTAACTGTAGGAAATCACTTTTCTGGATTGCTTAACACTTAAAATGAAGCACTGCTCAAGGTACAATAGGGTTAAACAAATACTTCCATTTTGCATTTTTTTTTTTTTAATAGTGTTGGAATTTCAGAAGTCAAATTATTTGTAAATCTGCATGCAGTTCCAAAACAATTAAATAATGGCACCGTTTTCTTATGCGCCTCTGGCCCCTCATTACGTGAGATGGACCGGTCTAAAGGATGAGTGGGACGCACTGATGCCGTGCTGGAAGCACAGGGAGTCCATTAGCATACATCTGCACTGGCTTTAGAAGGACGTGGGAGGCACAAGACACGTCCTGCTTTTCTCTAGATCACCCCCAAAGATGAATGAGGTGTGTGGGTGTGTTTTCATTACTGAGTTAAGACTAATTCCTTGGTGCATTAGGCAGTAGTCTATATGCTGTGCCAACCCAAGAGGTCATAATTGGATGCCAAAGCAGGTAGAACTAAAGCTAGCATGGCATGACTGCTTGTGTGCTGGCCAAGCGCTTTATCTGTAAAACTGCCTTTCTAACTACCTGTGCTAGGGCTAGAGTGGTATTGTAAGCCCGTTTATCAGTCCAATGGCGGTTTTCCAATAATACGGGTGAAGGTCTTTGCTCGTTACTGTCTTTCCTTTTACGCAACACAACAAGATTAAATGAAATAGCCTACATTTTCTCATATGTATTACCTCGTTATTTCATCTGACTCCATAAATGAAAAAGGTTTTAGTGATATCTGAGCATCATTAAAAATGAGCGGATGTTTGATTATTATTTTTAACTCTTTAATTATATTTTACCCTTTCCAGAGTAGGAAACTATGTCGCTCAGAGGTCCTCACGTCTTCTGTTTAACGCGGCTCTCATGTTCACAAGCTCATGAGTTTTGGTCACCAAACAGAGGTAATAGCTATATACCTGAGATCGGTCACATTCACGTTTACACAATCAAAGATACTTTGGTATAGCCCCCATGGAATTGCATACACTTGAATTTAACTTAACGTTTACTTCAGTAAAGGTATGGCCACTATTACAGATATAAGCTGACCAACATTACTTCTCTATAATAGTTTTGGATTGGCCATGCTGTGGTTTCCCACATACACTTATCTATATTAACACTCAATTAAAACAGAGGTAAGACACACCCAAATTTAGATTGGTCAAGCAGCATTTGCTGTTCTAAACGGAAATTCACTTCTTGTCTTTGCAAACCACACTTAAAAACCACACTTAAATTGATGCCAAATATTAGTCGTCACTAATCTAATGCAAAACATTCGGTAACATACAAATCCGTTTAATCTACTTGGGAAAACAATTTCAGAGTCAATCGGATTAAAATCAAATGTAACTATTTATTATGGTATTATTTATTATGTATCATGCCAATTTCATAATCAGTTCAAAGATAATACAAAACATCAAATGCTCTGGAATAAAGAGAGAAGATGCGAACCTGACATTATAAAATACATGATGTGAAGTGTTTTGCATATACTCAGCATCACATGCTGATTTGAGTTACAAATCGCCCCGAGCCTTCTTCAGCATCTCCCTAAATACTCAGACCAAGTCATAAACCTCTTTTCAAATGTAAACATTTTCTAACAGTGGGAATTTGCATTCAGAGTTTACATCTTTTGGGAGCAGGATGCCATTTGCCTGGATGACGCACCCTCCTCTGTGTGCCAGATATCTCTAAACTCTTAAATACCTTATTACCTTTTGGTTTACTACTTTTGGAATGAGACCTTTGTACCAGTCGCACTGAGACATTTCAAATGATACCAAACGCAGGGCTCGACATTAAGGCTTGTCCGCTTGTCCGGGACAAGTGGATTTTTTTGTAGGACAAGTGGAAGAGAAAATTAGTTGTCCCACTGGACAAGTTAAATTTCAAACAAAATAAAATGCCATGTTACTTCACGTTATGTGCCACTCGCTCGCATAGCTGCCAGATTCAAACTGTGCTTTCGCGCGTTGGCTGGCGCTGAGCCAGCGTCGCAGAGCCACTCACTTACACGTATTTGAGAATCGGAATATCAGACAGGCTAGTTGATGACATGGTAAGCAAATTTGTGAATATTTTGAATAAAAAAGGAAAAGCGAAATAAAAGCGACACATCTGTCATCATACAGTATTATTGTGGCTGCGGTGTATCGCGTGACGCGTCGCCATGGAAACATTAAAGGGAACGTTCGCCGTGAAAAAACTCACTCTGGGGGTGGGGGTGTCAGAATATTTTAAACTTACGCGTGAAAGGGTTAAAGAAAAGATTGAAAATAAATATTTGTGTGTGCTGTAAAGTGGTTAGAAAAATAAATAAATCGGAATCGGCTTAAAGGACAATTCCAGTGAAAAATGAACCTAGGGGTATTTAACACATGGTTACCGAGTCGATCGTTCCCTGCGATGCGTTTTCATGAAAATCGAATGTATAGAGTTTTATCTTTAAATTCTGCATTAGCAAAACACAAAAAAATAAATGATACAATTATAAATCTTTACCCGGACAAGTGACTTTTGTGCATGGACAAGTAAAACATAAATTTACTTGTCCGAAGGACAAGTGCCTCAAAAAGTTAATGTCAAGCCCTGCCAAACGTGTGTAATACTGTATGATAATTATTCACATTAAACCATATAGATTCTAGGGTGAATTTTGGTGATCTCAGCATGAGAGAGAAGGAATGGGGGATGAAGAGATGTAGATTAGGATGATTCTGAGGTGAGACTTGCGTCTCGAATGGTGCACAAGTGAGTTCAAATGTTAATTTTCTTTGTTCTCTCAGAGTTGCCCCCTCTTCCAGTTTTTCCAGTCTTACAGTATCAAAATCTTGTTTTATGGTATGATATGAGTATTTTATATTATGAAAGTGCTATTTATTTTTATTAATAGTCATTAGGATGTATTTTAGCCTTTTTAATTATTTTTAATAATTACATAATGTATGAAAGCAGTGCATTAATCAACAGACCATGGATTATTCAAAGAGACCATATATATGTATAAGTAAATTAAAATATATTTAATAAATTGATATATATTATACATGTATATAATACATTAATAAATATAAATCAACTAAAATAAAAATATTGTTTGTTGTATTGTTAATAATCCAGTGAATTAAATACTTCAATGAATCAGTAACAAATGAAAGGTAATCTCATTTGATTATTTTTTCTTTTGTTTGGATCTTGGATGCTAACCAAAAGGAAAATGAAACATTAGCATTGACTCCATGGACGTTACCTTTGAACTTCATTGATTGCTCGAAAGCGTTGCGGCCCCAGTGGTGTTTATTTTGCTCTTTGTCTAGACTAAATGCTAAAGTAGCAGGGATGGTTGACGCTTAGCGTATCAAACTTTGCCCTCTATTCAATAACCTTTTAAATTCTGACTAAGCATCCAGGCCCAGTGTGTGTCAAGGCAGGGGGAGCTGTTTACCTGCAGCACAGCGGCTGATCTTTCAACTCCAGCCTGCGTCTGGGTCTCTTTTTTTCCCTTGACCTGCATTATTTGTCCTGCTTTCCCGATGGTGGATATGGATTTAGCACTAAGGCTGCCACATGCAGTAAGATGAAGAATGGTTAAAGCATCTCTGCTGAAGGGAAGTGTTGAGCTAGACGTCACATCTCATCCCAATGTGCTCTTTAGTCATGCCGATAAATTTGAGACTCTAGACTCATTCTTTATTTGTGCCTCGTGTGTCATATAGGTCATGTCTTAGAAATCATGCATCATACCTCCCACAAGAAAATCTGGAACACAATGGGTATGTTTCAAATAATGTACTACTATCATACTTTTATACCATTTTATAGTGTGCTGAAGAATATATATATATATATACAGTGCAACATATATGTGCTACGAATGAGACCGAGCTGCTTGTTTGTTTGAAGTGAGCATTTGTTGTGTGCTTGTTTGTGTGTGAGGTTAATAGGGCTGCACGATTAACCAAAATGAAACCAAAATCACGGTCAAAATTGGCTTAGTGACTCAAATAGCGTTAAAAAGCTTTTTTTCTTTTAGGCTAGAACAGCCAATTCTATGGGAACGGAAGCTTTCAATAGCAACTGCATTGACTCATTCATTAGAAGTGTACCGTCTTTGTATATATCTGTAGTCTTTGATGCCTTTGTCCAGGGATTTCCTGGAACGTCATAAGTTTTATGACTTCTATGAGTCTTACTTGTGGACTTTCAGTGCGAGGGTGCCCTCCTGCTACAAGTATGAACGAAACAGACATTACATTACATGTGTGTACTCACTAATGCTCACAAAAATAGGAAAAATACATACTTCTCTCTAAAGAAATTTTAATCCATACGTTTTTCTCCAGTGTAGAGAAGTGTACAGGAGTTTTTTTTCACACAGTGGATGAATAAGACTTCCTGACATAAGTTAAGAAATTAGTCACACATTTAATGTTACACAAGAGTTGTTACATTCCTGTGGTCTGCCAATTTTTGCAAATAAAAACAATGTGTGAAAACGTTTCCTGTTAACGATAGGTTATAGGTAAGGTTATAAGGTTTTTCTGCAAAGGGACTGATGGTGACATTTGCCTTTAGGCTCAGGTACATTTACATTCATTTAAATGTTGATTAATGTGCATTGTCCCTCTTTAAATAAATAAATAAGAAATCAATTTACAAATATTATTTAAAAAGCACATGAAAAGATGACATGCATGGGGACAAAAAATAAATCCCTGAATTTTTTTTTTTAATGAACATTTAAATTAATCATCCAATTCATGTTACACAAACTTATCATTAAAAACAAGATAACTTGATGCCATTAGCTAAACTGAAGCTGAGCAATGAATAACATCATTGTATGCTGTTTTATGTACTATGCAGTAGATACTGTATTATACAGTACTCAAGTGTTTCAAACAAAGCCATTGCCTGTTTCCTGAAGTTTTAGTATTATCTTTCCTTGACAAAATACTTTAAATATTATTCTTTCAACAAATCTCGTTGTTCAATTCATTATTCAACCTACCAACCCTGCATTTCTCTGGCGCTCATATTAAGAGCAGAGTTGAACTTGCAACAACAGAAAGAGGCAGACTTTAGCCACTGCTTTATTTGATTTGCAAACTAAATAGTGCTCACTAAAGCAATAACCGAGTGGATGGAAGGATCTTGCTGCGATTAGTCACCCTGGAGTGAGTGCTAATGAGAGGCTCTGGTGCGGGTGACTCACACAGAGCCACTGACAGGATCGGGGTTTGATTAATTGACCTGGAGTGGGTGTTAATGAGGGAAAGGAACAGGCCGTGTGGAGTTCAGCATCTCCCCTGACACAGCATTCAAACTGCAGATCTAGCAAACACACACACACACACCAGCTACTGTGACAGTCTGGGCCGTGACTGCCGGGGTGTTTGAGTTGTTCGGTTCAGTGAGCAACTTCGCCATGTTTTTCCCATGGCTGTTATTTCTCCTTGTGCTAAAGGGGTCATATGATGAAACAGGAGTTTTATTGTACTTTTGAACTAAAACAGTCTGATGTACCAGACAGACAGACTAGCATTAAAACTAAGCTGCAAAAACAGCTGATTCAGGAATCATCACAACTAACAGTAACACATGACCGGCTACGTTTAGTCATTACACCCATATTCTGTACTTTTTGCTGTAGCTAAAAAGACATGAAAAAAGAGGGACATTTTTTTATATAGTCTAATTAGACAGTGTTTATTTAGCATGTAAGGGGAGGTTCCAATAAAATATAAATATTTATATATAAAGTGTGTGTGTGTGTATATATATATATATATATATATATATATATATATATATATATATATATATATATATATATATATAGTAAACATAATTAAATAATTACATTTATGTATACCTTTATACAGGTCTATACATGTTGTATCAACTTTTTAATTTTATATTAATTTGTTTTTAAGATTAATTCAAAATGAATAGGGCTTACAAATAATGCACCCACAGTCTGAATGTTAACAGTAATGGTGGTTATATATATATATATATATATATATATATATATATATATATACAGTGCAATGCATAAGTTAATACACCCATGCTAAAGTTGACTAAAAAGAGGAATAAAAAATCATATTTTGGAAATTGAACTTAATGCCTTAATTTAAAAAATTAGGAAAAATCCAACCTTTTAGGACACCAATTTTCTTTGTGAATGAATAATGTATTGTAAATAAATAAATGTTCTTCCTTAAAATACATGGTGCATAAGTGTGTACACCCCTATGTTAAATTCCCATAGAGGCAGGCAGATTTTTATTTTTAAGTATTTTTTTTAAATTAATTTTTAGGATACTATGCATCCTGATAAAGTTCCCTTGGCCTTTGGAATTAAAATAGCCCCACATCATCACATAGCCTTCACCATACCTAGAGATTGGCATGGGGTACTTTCCATAAGATCATCTCTCAATGCAAATCAAACTAGCTTTTAGGCTAACTGAAATAAAACCATGCCAATCTCTAGGGGCTATTTTAATTCCAAAGGCCAAGGGAACTTTATCAGGATGCATAGTATCCTAAAAATTAATAAATAAAAAATACTTAAAAATAAAAATCTGCCTGCCTCTATGGGAATTTAACATAGGGGTGTACACACTTAAGCACCATGTATTTTAAGGAAGAACATTTATTTATTTACGATACATTATTCATTCACAAAGAAAATTGGTGTCCTAAAAGGTTGGATTTTTCCTAATTTTTTAAATTAAGGCATTAAGTTCAATTTCCAAAATATGATTTTTTATTCCTCTTTTTAGTCAACTTTAGCATGGGTGTATTCACTTATGCATTGCACTGTATATATATATATATATATATATATATATATATATATATATACAGTATACTGTAGAAGTCTTAAAATAAATAAAAAATGGTCATTCAAAACTAAATTATTACTTTTTCCTGCAGAAAAACTCTGAAAGTCCCGAATAAATCCTCTAAAGGAAAGAAAATAATAATCAATTTGTTGAATGAAGACAGTGATGAAATGAAAAGCATGTGTCAACTTTTCCTCACAGTCATGCGAAAGTGCCGTCCCTGTGATTGCACAAAAGTTAAGTTTCCTGCTTAACGCTGGGCAGATGTTTTCATTAGCATTAGTCAAAAATCAGATTAGACTAATCCTGTGATTATATTACATAGTGTGTTTAGATGTAAATACACGACACGGACACTGTTATGGACCCTCATATTAATAAGATGCATGAGCTTTGTGGGGCGTCTTAGCATTACTGTGTGGAGAAAGAATGAACTGAAGACTGACAGTTACATAGAGTATGAGCAAAAGCATTAAATATCATGCTAATTTATTACATGCATGTATACTTTACAGTCAGAAAAGCGTGTCATATAGCTTATAATAGGCTGGACAGTGTGACGTTTGCCGGTAGCTATTCACAAAAGAGCTCTTTCATGCCTGGAGTCGACAGTTTCTAGAATCTGTGTTCGTTCTGTATCTGGATGTCAAACACAGCTTTACTTAAAGAGTCTGTCAAGTGTTATATAAGTCGAGTCATCCTCTGAAGTGAACGCTGTCACACCATTGTATTTATTTAAATGTTTGTTTGTCTCTTTATCGGTGAGGATGCTTTGTTTGGTACAGGTCTCTGTTGACACATAAGGAATATCACTCAAAAATAAAAATACTGCCAAATATTTACTCACCCTGATGTCCTGTTTTATTTCCTCTTTTTGTGTTTGGAAAAAGTAACTGCATAGATTTGGAGTGACATGACAGTGAGTAAATAATAAAATGCAGAATGCTCATTTTTGAGTGAACTATTCTTTTAAGACTGATGATGGAATAGTGAATCAGATTGCTTGTTCATTGTCTCCCCACAGCCATAGTCATCTCATTCCAGCACATTGGGGTGTGTGTGTTTGTGTGATTGTGTGTGTGTGTGCCACCTGCTTATTATGATGGGGCACTTGTTTCCAGCACCATTCTGAGCAGTAAATGAGAGCGGTCTAAGAATAACATCCGCCGGGCTGTTGCAGCTGCCGCTAACACAAGCCTGGTTGTTTTCTCTGTCACGCTGAAGTTGGTCGCATGCGTTCTGCGTCCTTGTGTGACAACAACACTCAAATAAAAAATGCACAACAAATACATAAAAAGGACATTTTATTTTACTGTGATTGCAGTGTCAGTTTTATAGCAGCTTTATTCGTTTTTAGCGCTGTTTGCTAGCCATTATTATTATTGCTCATATGTAGGGTTACTATCTCTAACTCTATGGGCCCTATCTTACACCCGGCGCAATGCAGAGCCAAGCGCGACGCAAGTGTTTTTTGCTAGTTTCAGTCTGACGCAGTTATCATTTTCACGTCCTGCGCCAAGTTTAAATAGCAAATACATTTGCACCCATTTGTGCGCCCATGGGCGTGCTGGTCTGAAAACGAGGTGTGTTCTGGCGCATTGTTGGCGCGTTGCTATTTTGAGGCAACAGAAATAGACTGCGCCATTGAAGTCAAGTCAGTGGCACAATTATTATTATTTTTTTGTTATTTAACGAGCGCATTAGTAATGTGCGCCTCTAGGCAGGTACACAACGCGCGTACACTCTGCTTATTAAACACACAGGGACGCACAGCAGCACAAAAACATGCCAAATATTCCAAATAAAAGGATTACAATGTAAAAGATTATTATTGTGTACATAAAGATATGGTGGAATCCGGCTTGTTACCTCGCGCACGAGCAGATCCGTTTGCACTCTGGAGACGCTTCGGTCTTTCCACTATCAAATTCTGTCATGTAAATAGCGAATCTGCCATGGCGCAAGCTCAACTGGCATTTAAAGGGAATGGGAGATGAGACTGATTGGTTTAACGCACGTAAATCCCAAAACACACCCATTACTCATTAAGAGAATAGGGACAACCTTTTAGACCATGCGCCTGGCGCGCCGACCGTTTCTCCCGTCGTTAAACTAGCAAAAGTGGATTCGCTCTAAGTGAACTTGCGCCGTGCGCTTTAGACCATGCGCTTAGATCGTTAAAATATGGTCCTAAATGTTAAATGTTGTAACTCAGCATTCACCGTTTGATACCTCACGGACATGAATTCATATTTTCATGTAAACCGTAATACATTTTTTTTCAGGATTCTTTGTTTAATAGAAAGTTCAAAAGAACAGCAATTATTTGAAATAGAATTATTTTGTAACACTGTAAGTCTTTATTGTCACTTTTTAGCATATTATTGTTTCCTTTTAATAGAAGTATTAACATCTTTCAAAAAATTAAAAATCAAATTTAAATAATATATTAATGTGCATTATGTTGTGTTAAAACATTATGGTAAATAAATTTACAAAGTAAATGAATTAATGTAAAGGTAAGGATACAATTCTCACTATTAACTAGTTGCTTATTAGCATGCATAATACTAGGATATTGGCTGTTTATTAGTACTTATAAAGAACATAATGCCTTATTCTGCATGACCATATTCTACATCCCTAAATCTTTCCCAATACCTAAACTTAACAACTACCTTACCAACTATTAATAAGCGGTGAAGCAAAAGTTATAGCTAATAGTTAGTTAATAGTGAGAATTGGACCCTAATCTAAAGTGTGACCAAAATAAAATAAACAATAATTTAATTTACAATTATAATTAGATCATTATAAGCCATATTGTGATTCTATGTTAAGATCTTCTGTACATGTACAAACATCAGTCCTAGGTATAAGCCATTGTGTTTTATCACATCTCCATGGTTAAAATCCACAAATTTACATGCGTCAATAACTGATCATCAACATTGGGTTAATGCTGTTTGTATAACAGCTGCAGACCATTAGAGCGGCTTTGTTTGAGAGCTTTTACTGCTTAAAATCACAAGACTGATTTACGCGCGTGTGTGTTTTGTGCACGTACATTTAGTATTACATTTAGAGACAAAATATGGAAAATGTTACAAATGCATCTGATGAATAATATTATTTTCATAATTTAAAACAGCATCTGGCCTTGTCCCATATTTCCCACCTTTGTTATGTGACCACCATTGAACACTAGTTCTTTTTAGCAGTGGCCTTTATATTTAGAGCACAAAATGCTAGATAATCAGCGATCCACTGTACAATGGCTGTGCTCCAAAATATAGTGAGCTGCCTACATATGCAACATTATTAGACAACATAGATGCAAAGGCTGTTCCAAAAGTGCTATTTAATTCCAAATCAGTGACTTATAAGGTTTCATTTGAGCTAGGATGCTGCAGCAATGCAGCTTAGGTTTTAGAACAGACCCAATGTGTCATAAGCACTGAGAACAAATGAATATTTATTCAAGAGATTTGTCATATTTTGTTGATGGTGGATGGACACTGGCTGCACACAGAATGTTCCAGAACCACAGAGACGATGGATTTGGTGTCTTTCAGACACACATTGGGCTCTTTGTTTTGTTTCGATGTGGCAGCTCTTATCTCAGCGTGTGAAAAGCCTGTTTCAGGCGATACACACACGTGAGGGTTCAATTCCATACAATTTTGCCGCTTTTCATGGAACTTATCTCTGCTGTGTGTTTGCTCACTGAGTCTCTGACTCATGCCTTAGTCAATGCTGTTGTACTGGAATACATAGACATTAGCATCTTTTTGCTATTTATTATTGGGAGGTGTAGTAAATATTCTAATATTAATTAAACCCCAAATCCTCCATTTTAATAAAGGTCCTCAAATCTAGAATGAATTTATGTAAACATTTTAGATTTAAATTAACACAGATTTTTTGTTTTGTTTTTATACATGGGAATCAGAGCATTATCCTTTGAAACAGCTTTGATATTTCTGTAAAATATATTTATTCTTTTCTTTCCCATGCGAAGCTCGTCACCATGATTTAGAGTTTTGTGGGTGGTTGCCAGGGCATTCCTAAATGGTTGCTATTATATATCAATTTTATTTTATTTATTTTATTAAAAGGAAAAACCCATCAGTTATGCTCTGCCCAGACTTCCTGATTCATTAAAATATGTCAACACAGGGAAGAAAATAGCAGAATTCCTTTCAGTTCCTTATCATCCCAAATTCCTAAGCCTAATAAAGGGCAATAATAATAGTACTGTTCGCTATATAGTAGTTTGTCTTTGCATGTGGAAATCTCAAAATAATCATTTGAATCAGTTTAGAGCAGCTTTATTAATATCATGATAATGTGTTTCTGTGTAATAAAACTCTATCTATGAAGCGACATACTGTAAATAAAGAGAGATCAGCCACTGTGGCTGTTTGCCAGGTTATAGTCTCAAACAGAGGCGTGAAAGCGCTGGATAAAAGATCAGCGTTCGTGTCGGCTCTTGCGCTGGCCTGCTTTCTTTCGTTGCCGTCTCTTTGGTGTGAGCACAGAAATAGCAGGACGACTATGATTCATGGCTGCACAGCCGAGAGTCTCTCTGTCACACTGTCACAAGTGCAGAACCTGTTAGTCGGCTGATTCTGGAGACGACCGACCGCCTGAAGCAAAGTGAACATGTGGGGGACTTGCTAACATTGCTGTGATAACTTTGAACACTACACATACACACAGAGACACACACACCCATGAGACTGCATACTAACATTAGCTTTTTATTTTAATTAGCTTTTAGTATTGGATATAAATTTTGGTTTCCAGATTAAACGCAATCTTAATTTGAATGATCCTTATCATTCCTTTTCAGTAGAGGAGTGAAATTTTTCATTAGCCGGAACATTAGCTCATTTTTATTTATTTATATATATATATATAATGCATGTAACTTCTGTAACTGTCACCTTAAAATAAAGTGTTACCATTATATCTTAAAGTAACATGGGTACCAGGGTTGACATAGTTGGATGAATGCAATCAGCTGCAATTTGGTGTAAATGCTGTGCGATTATTTTCTTGTCACCCATCGTGTTGTTGAAAAGGTCCAGAATATGTTGTTTATTAGATGTCGCAATTTGAGGAATGCTACGTGTTTTACTATGAGGGAAAATCATACTGTAACATTGCCGCAAACAAAATGTGGAATACAACTATGTATACGTTTTGGTAAATACAATTATTTACTAATAAATAATAGATTTTTATTACATAAATGTTGTATGATTTTAATTGTTGCTTTAGATCAAGGAGGTCAAGACCTCTGAATCCTCATTTTAAGGAAGGAAGAATATGTTAATCTATGCTAACTTGATCTTAGGTTTGGGGTCAGTAAGATTTGTTTTAAAGAAATTAGTTATTTAATTTAGTAAGGCTGCATTAAATTGATCACCAGAAAAGACATTTATAATGATGCAAAAAACAAACAAACACTATTTCAAATAAATCCTGTTCTTTCTATTGATCAAAGAATCCTGAAAAATGTATCAGTTTCCAAAAATCAATATTGGTAATAATAATAAATGTTACTTGAGCAGCAAATTAGAATGATTTCTGAAGGATCATGTGACACTGAAGACTGGAGTAATGATTGCCTTCACAGCAATAAATTACATTTTAGAAAACAGTTATTTTAAATTGTAATAACATTTCAGAATGTTACTGTTTTATTTTTTTTACTGTATTTGTGATCAAATAAATGCAGCCTTAGTGAGCAGAAGAGCTCAATCCCAATCCTTTACCAATCCCAAACATTTGAATAGTAGCGTAGGTTAACGTATGTTAGGTAGTTTTCCCTACATAACTAATAGTTCTCACAACTATTCCTCTAAAAGTTTCACCATATTTGTAGAGTGTGCCATTTGAAATCCCAGCTTAACTAATGTCTGTATTGAATTGAATTCAGTCAGTGCCATACGTAACATATCTCTATTAGCTTTACATAAGCATTCAAATTCGCTTCAAAGACACACAGAATCAGAGCACAACACAAATGTGTCTCTTTCTCTCTCTCATAGAGGTCAGGGTGGTCTCTGTCTGTTACGGTGTTTGCAGCAGCAGGAGGCATTGCAAGGTGAAGACACATCGGCTGTCATTGTGTTGAGCGAGAAATAAGAGAGAAAGAGACAGCGGGGAAAGGAGGGGTAGACAGAGAGAGAGAGAGAAACGCTGCGTTCTCTGGCTCACCAGAATCGCTCGATCACACTCGCTGTTGACGGATGAGCCGTCGGTCGAGGCTGAGAGCTCGGCAGCTTGTGTCAAGCTGAGGGGAGAGCGGAACATGAACATAATGAGAACCTTCCCTCGCTTGCTTTCAGATACCGGGCAGAAGAAGACGCCGGAGAAGAAGGATGGAAGGCGGATGTCGTTCCAGAGACCGAAGGGCACCATCGAGTATTCCGTAAGTGAGAGCATCAACCCCTTTCCTCGTTATTTCTGTGCATGTGCTTTGTGTTTTGTAGGGTCGTATCTCGCGGAGCTCGTCCCAGCTCTGTTTACTCTGAGGATTTTTCCCACATGTGCCTGTGAGATTTCTGTGAGAGTTTGCTCGAGGACTGTGTGCGTGTCCACAGGGATGATTTGAGTCCGAGCGCGGTTTCATCAGCGTTTAGTATGGAGAGGGTGCGTGAAGCCGTGTGAATGTTTACATCAGCCTGTTTATTTTCACCGGTCTGCATGTGAATGTCCTCAACATGCATTCCAGCAGTGTATTGGTGAATGACCTTCCTTTCTGCGTTTGCATTTCTATTGATTTTGCGTGTGTGTGTGTGTGTGCTGTGTGAGAGAGATTGTGTGAGCTTCGATTGTCTATCTTAACAGCTTGTTGTGTTCTTGAAATGACCCTCAAATTCCAGCTGCGGGCAGAGCGCTTCTCGTCTCTCTCCCTAGTAACAGAGGAGCGAGTGGGTTGAGCCGAGCTCTGGAGTTCTGCCTGGAAGTGGAGAGACCGAGGAGAAGAAACTGCTGGCAGCTACAGCTGTCATTTAGCCAGAAGATCGGAATCATACCCCTTTTCCACCAAAAATGGTGCTCGGCCGGGGAATCTGATAACGTCTATCAGTAACAGCCCACGTTTCCACTGACTTGGACGGACTGACTAGATTACTGTCTTTGTTTACAAGTTTTGAAAACACATTTTAACATCCAAAGGAAGGACGTGTCAAGTCTACTAGTCAGGGTTACCTGAATGACCATTCAATTAATCGTTCAACTAATCGATACATTTAAAGATTGCTGTGCAAACTGTCTAAAGCGCAGCACATTGTCAGCATGCTATTGAAAATAAATATATGAGAAAAAGTCAAGTTAATTTAAGTCAATTAACCTTGATATTCGATATATGATTCCAAAATCATTTAATTAAGTGTATTTTTAATATATTTTATCAAATATATTTAAATATATAATTATAATGTGAATTATTACATATTATTTGATATCATTTAAATATACACTACCATTCAAAAAGGGTCAGTAAGTGTGTTTTTTTTTTTTTATTCCTATGATGGCAAAGCTGAATTACTCCAGTCTTCAGTGTCACATGATCCTTCAGAAATCATTCTAAAATGCTGATTTGCTGCTTAAGAAACATTTATTATTATTATAAATGATAAAAACATTTGTGCTGCCTAATATTTTATTTTAGACTAGTCAACCATTGTGACCCATCTTTTTAATTTGGCGAGTTGCTTTTGATGCAGCAAGCATTGTTTAAACAAATTACAATAAATAATAATTCTGAGCAATTCGTTCACATATGTGAAATTTAAATATTATAAGTTAGTTTTAGACTGACTGGTCAGGCACGGCACCCTACGAATGGGAAATGGGCATCAGATTTAGTTGGGCATCAACTGGCATCAGGCAGCCGTGGAATCAGATGCTGGTGTAGTTGACGTGCTCTGCTCATCAGTGCCAGCGTTGCTGCTGCTGCTGTCACGGTTCTGTTTCCAGACGGTTCTTTTCTCCCCTCGGATCTGAGCAGGTGTCTGACACCCGTCTCCCCCCACACACACTGAAGATTTGTCTCTGTCGGCCGAAAAGTGATTGACAGGGCCTTTGTTTTCCTCCGCAGAGCATGAAAAGTGTGCAAGACAACTGCGGGGAATTTGTCACCGTTCATAAACAGCGTGTCATGTGGTTGTTGGTGGGGGTTAACATGCCCATACTATAAAATTCATTGTGGTCTAGTGGTGTTTTGGACCCGCTTGACTTTCATTGTATGGTAAAAAAAAAAACATATTTTGAAATGATGACATTTACAACTTTAATTTTTGGGTGAACTATCCCTGCAAGATCTTCAGTGAAACTGTCTCCATAATTGTGAAAGTCTTGCCTCCTGCTACAGGTGAATGTCTGCATTGCTGTTTTCTCAAGAAGCAGTTTTGACCTCAAGAGGGTTTGAAGGAGAGCTAAACTATTGTAGCCCATCTGCTCAGTCACTAATAACACACCGCAGGTCAGTGAGCCCTGACTATTGGCTGGTCTGTGGCCAATTAAATCAGTTGGACTGGAAAGGGCGAGAGACCCTGAGATCTCATCGGAGAGAAACACTGAGGATTCAGCATCTGCTTTGATGCTCCTGAGGCTGTTGATTCCTACTATAGTCTGAGTCGGCTGGAGTAGTTGTAACTGCACTGAAGTCTTGTAGCTAGTGATTAAAGCTTATAGTCTCATTATGCATGATGCATACTGTGCACAAAATCAATAGACATTCTGTGCATATTTATAATTGCATTGATTTGCATTTAACATCAGCCAATCACTCTTAAAAATACAATTCTGAAATACAATTTTATCACAGGTCTGAACTGTTTTAAATGGTTTTAGCGTGAATGTGAAGAGCTTCATGCAGTGAGTGTGTGTAGCCAGGCTCACCAGTTGCCCCTTGACCTCCTGCTGGCCTTTTCCAGAACAGGCATGTTGGAATATTAAATGCAGCTCAAGCTGGTACAAAAGTACTGTGGAGGTACAATGGTTTCAGATGGTTCTTTGATATTTACTATAGTACTGAATGATTATCATATCATGCACCATGGTTTTTCACAAAGTACTCCCAGGTTTTTCAAGGAACACCATGGGTTTACCGTGCCCAATGCATGGGTGATATTTCTGTGGTGTTTTTGTAAGCGCTGTCTCTTGTACGTCCTGTAAAATGGAGAACGTCAACATCTTGCCAAGACTGCTGAGATAAAATGAGTTCTTTAAGTGATCATCGACGCAGTTAGCCAGCGTGTGCCATGAGGGTAGCAATGACAGCGTCACTATGGCAACCCTCATGCCACGGCAGCCGTGATGTCCCACGCAGTATGGAGCTCGTCTGATTTGACATTCTGCCTGATTGCACCATTTGCTGGAACGTCATTTCCAGTTTGATGAGCTGTGTGTTCTGTGAATCTCACAAAACCAGTCAAGAACATGTATGGGTTGTTTGTTTGTTTTATCCCAAAAATAAATAAAAAAGTTGTATTTTGCAGAATGAAAACAAAGCTTATTTTAGGACCAATACAAATGTTTTACATTGTAACTATTTTTAGTATTATTATTAACAAAATGCACAAAAAAAAAATGTTATTGTATAGAATTTATACCTCATCATATTTATTAATTTATTTGTTTGTTTGTTTTTAAATTCGATGACCTGGAAATATGTCCTTAATTGTCATGAAATGAATGCCCAATGCAAAAAAAAAATCATTGTAAAAAGAAACCCTATATATAGATTATCTTAAAATTTGTATATCTATTTTATTCTACTAGTTATTTATTATTACTTATTGTTTTATGGGGGGGGGGGGCTGTGCTGCTAACTCCATTTTGTTGATGTGTACTTCAAACAATAAAGATTATTATTCTTATTCAAAATAAATTAATATTATTGTTTTTCTTACTATTACAAATATATATATATATGACCTGGAGATGCTGTCACATGTAGCCTGTTCCTGTTTTTTCTGCCTGATTTCCTAGTTAGTTTCCTTGTTTGTTAATTAGTCGTTCACTCCTGTTGTGTATCAAGTAATTTATGTTCCTCTGGTATTTAAGCCTGTGTTTTCTCAGTTCCTTTGTTTGGTGTTGTCAATGTTTAGTGGTTGTACTAACTATAATCTCCACTGATCTCCTGTGTTTTAGTCTGGGAATTAGAATAAAGATTTTTTTATAAACTCCGTCGTGCACGTCTCTACAGCACTCAAGCCTGACAGGTGAGACCTTAAAGGAACACTCCACCGTTTTTTGAAATAGGGCTTATTCACCTTCTTTCCTACATTTAGATAGGTGGGCAAATGCATTTTTGTCTCCGTGCATGCATTGTTTTAGTTTGACAGGGTCGGCGCTAGCTTAGCTTAGCATAATGAATGGAATCCTTTGTTGCCAGCTAGCATGTCCTGAGTAAAAGTGATATAAAAAATAAATAAAAAACACCTAATTACTTCTTGTGGCCTGCGTATTCACAACGAGTACAAATAGCGATGCAGATTAACACTAGGCGACTTCCTAGGCAGATTTTGACTTATATATTAAGGACTATATTAGGGGGAAGCACAGGCGAAGCACTGCTACTTGGGCATGATATCTCTGCGCCCAAGTAGCAGTGCTTCGCCTATGCTTCCCCCTAATATAGTCCCAAGTCAATATCTGCCTAGGAAATCGCCTAGTGAATTAGGTGGGGTTTTTTATATTTTTTATATCACTTTTACTCAGGACATGCTAGCTGGCAACAAAGGATTCCATTCATTATGCTAAGCTAAGCTAGTGCCGACCCTGTCAAACTAAAACAATGCATGCACTGAGACAAAAATGCATTTGCCCACCTATCTAAATGTAGGAAAGAAGGTGAATAAGCCCTATTTCAAAAAACGGTGGAGTGTTCCTTTAATTGTCATGAAAATAATTCAGAATAAAAAGATTCTTTTTACTTAAAGAAAAACATATAAAAACACACACACACACACACATTCATACATAGAAGATATACAAATCAGTGAAAGAAATTAGGAGAGAAATAATGCCGTAAAAATAAATCACTATAATAATTAAATAATACACACAAATGATGTGTTTTGAGTTTGGGCTTGAACATGACTGCTGATGAGACATGTGTGAGAACTTGTGGAAACTGCTCCCAGCTGTAGGGTGGTGTAGTTGGAACTCTGTCTCATGGTGTTTGGAACCAACCCTAGACATTACTAGTCTTGATCCTAATGACCTAAGAGGTCTTGTAAATTGTAAAATGTGCCTCTGCTTGCAGATTCTATTAAAGTGCCAAGTGGCTAAACAGCGTATAGTTATGGTAAAGAATTCTACTACTCGCCAGAAGAATTATTAACCTTTATAATCGTATGTGTCAGGAACCTGGAAGACTGATGCGTTCTGGTGTTTTAAATAGCTGTACATCTTCTCTCTTAGCAGATACTTTCTTTACATTGTTAATAGTTTTATTGTTGATTCTGCTGTAGAGATACAGAATACAAACTTTAATGCATCCTCATTTTTTAAACAAGAATGCATTTGACTTTCATTTGATCCATTCACAGTTCCTGCCTCTCAGAAGGAAACTTGTGTCGCCCATGTCTGGGAAATGTTGAGTTTGTCTAGACCGTTTCGATGACTTTTACTGCAGCATGTGTCTTTTTTCCAAACAGAAGCGACTGGCAATGGTTGACATCTCCGCAGGCACTGCTCGTGTTAGATATTAAGTGATATTTTTATCCACGGCTGCCTTTAGAAAGAGGACGACAGACCTCAGCGGGACTCCATGCTATTGAATTAGGAGAAGAGAAAACACGAAGGATAGAGCACGTCTAGACTGCGGAGCAAATCATAAATTCGCCATCTAACAGAGGCATTAGTGTCCAGTGAAGGCAGGTTGTGTTTGCTCTGAAATGAAGCATCCAGAAGCTACAAATAAATAGCCCACGGAAGAGCCGGTCTCAAATGCCTCTCGCAGGGAATCAATGTTCTGTGCCAGACAGACGGGAGGAAAGGACGCCGCTAGCGCGGGGGCATTGGGAATATCGACTACTGGCGTTCCCATCCGGAGACGACCAGAAAACTTCTGTGCAAATTCGTGGGGTGTTCTTTCATTCTCTAAGAAAAACAACTCACAGAAGTCTGATTCAGAGTAGAAATGGCATTGGATATGCTGACGCTTTTTGCCGTTTTTGATGTTGGAGGAAACTCAGTGATGATGTACTGTAAACCAGTTCGGTTATAAAAATGCAAGTTTATTTATTTATGTTTAGTTTTTTGTTTTTGTTTGCTTTTTTGGATTGTCCTCTTGCGGCCTGTGCACACAGAACACGTTCAAAGGATCTTGAAGCATGTTTTTCAAAGTTGCTTTTAAGGTGCTTTTAACTTGATGGGGTTTCTCAAAAACACAGCACTCATGCTGCAAGATGCTGGGAAAAAATGAGGCATGTGATTTAATATGAGGCAAAACATGGTCTTTGTTTATTAGGAAGCGGTTAAAGGGATAGTTTACCAACAAATTTAAATTCTGCCATTATTTACTCACCCTCAAGTTGTTCCAAACCTGAACGGCTTTTCTTTTTTTAATGTATAGCTTTAATATACATTTCCCTGCAGGCCACATTCTGCAGTGTGGTGTGTTGTGTCTCCTTGATCTAATTCATCTCACTGTCCTCCTCACATGAGAAACTCCTGATATACTGTAGTAAACAGACAGTCTCAGAGCTATGTAGAATCATTTACATTAAGATATTATCAACAATGTAATGGTAATGGTCTTAAGATCAGATGTTTAGAGGACTGTAATCTGGATATATGGCGAGTGAGATATTTAGCATGCCAGTGCTCTGTAGAATTGATCATGCAGCGATAAGTTCCACACAATATGTGCAAAAGGGGAAGAATGTGTTCACACCATGCAATATTTCCCTTGCTGCTAGGGTTTTGTCCTCTCACTTTGTTTCAATGTCAAACACAAACATTTTTTCTTTGTCTTTTTTGCTTGCGTTAGGGTTAGGGACGTCTATTTGTATTTATTATTATTTATTATTATTTTACTGGATATTGGGCTGCTGGCTAACATTCTATAGTAGTAGTAGGTGTTTAGAATAAAGTTAATTATGAAACTTATCATTCAACAAATCTCTCACACCGGATCAAATTGGACTAGAAATGACAGTTTTACACTACCCTTCAAAGGTTTGGGGTCAGTATGTTTTTTTGTTTGTTTGTTTTGAAGGAAAGAAATTAATACTTTAATTCAGCAAGGCCGCATTTAAAGGATTAGTTCAGTTTAAAAATGAACATTATCCCATGATTAACTCACCCTCAAGCCATTAGGTATAAATCAGACTTTCTTCTTTCAGACGAATACAATCGGAGTTATATTAAAAAATATCCTGGCATCCCAAGCTTTATAATGGCAGTGGATTTCAACCAACAGATTGAAGCTCAAAAACATGCATCATCCATCATAAACGAACTCCAAACGGCTCCAGGGTGTTAATACAGGCCCTCTGAAGCAGAACGATGAGTTTGTGTAAGAAAAATATTCATATTTAAAACGTTGCAAAGTAAATTTCTAGCTTCCAGCCAACTGGCCATACGCAATCTACTTGCCCCTAATGCGCAACTTATGAAACTTATGACGTCAGAAGTAGCGTAGTGCGTCATGGCGTAGTGTAAATATCATTTTCTTACACAAACTCATCGTTTTGCTTCAGTTTGGAGTTCATTTATGATGGATGATACATGTTTTTGAGCTTCAATCTGTTGGTTGCAATCCACTGCCATTATAAAACTTGGAAGAACCAGGATATTTTTTAATATAACTCTGATTGTATTCGTCTGAAAGAAGAATGTCATATACACCTAGGATGGCTTGAGGGTGAGTAAATTATGGGCTAATTTTCATTTGAAAGTGAACTACTCCTTTAATTGATCAAAAGTGAGAGTAAAGACTTTTAAAGATTTTTATCTCAAATAATCGCTGTACTTTTAAACTTTCTAAAAAAAATCCTGAAAAAATGGTTTGAACAAAAATAATAAGCAGCACAAGTGTTTATAACTGATAATAATAAATGCAGTAAAATCAGCATGATCAGAATGATTTCTGCAGGATCATGTGACACTAAAGACTGGAGTAATGATGCTGAAAATTCAGCTTTGTATCACAGGAATTTTTAAATATATTCAAATAGAATTTTTTTTACAATATTACTGTTTTTACTGTATTCAAATAAATGCAGCCTTGGTGAGCATAAGAGACAATAACAACCCCAAACTTTTGAATGGTAGTGTAGGACATCCACCTTGAGTAGACCTAAAGGAACCCTAAAAAGGAAGAAATGGTTTTCTCTTCTCCTTTTTCCTTGTTTTTATGTGTTTTTGTACATTTGTTGTGCAGGTGGAGTCGCGGGACACTCTAAACAGCATTTCGCTGAAGTTTGACACCACTCCCAATGAACTTGTTCAGCTCAACAAACTCTTCTCCAGAAATGTGGTCCCCGGTCAGGTATGTATTTTCACGTTTAATATCCTCTTTCACTCGTAAATATGTAAATACCTGCATTTCTGAAGTAAAATGGGTTTTTATTTTACTTTTAGGAATTGTTTTAAGCTAATGTTGTAATGCCTATAGTTAAAACCCAACTTTTAGCTTTTACTCATTGAATATCTCGTTTGCTCTGAAATGTCACGTTACAGAAGTAAAAAAGGTTGTAAATGCCATTACGTATTGGCTATAAAGTCACAAAAATCATACACTCTTAACTGAATTCATGGCGGGTTTCGTCTGCAGACAGTCATTACAACGCTTCACTCCCTTACCATTAGATCTCTACCAAGCGCTAGACAAAGAATCAATCTCTGTTTAATATAGCGCAACTGCATATCAATTATTGGCCGAAATGACATTTAACCAGATAATATCTCTCAGATAGATGGAGTGATTAATGACTTCTCTCTTCCAGTCAGTGCATGAGCGGTTATGAAAGATCTCTTGCTAAACAGCTCTAGTATTGCTTCATCATCTCCTCACAAGCACATGTTAAGCAGAGCTGAAGTCCGGATGGTTGATATTCATGTGGCGCTGGGCACAGTAATGAGAGGGTAATAGATAGAGTCAGGCGCTGGAGATGGCGACCGCCGCCTGACAAAGTACAGCTGGAGGGCTCTCAGCACGGATCACGTGACCAAACTCTGCGGTTCCTTCCATTAGCGTAATCCTCCCCAGTGTTTCGGACTGCTGAACAGCCCCTCCACTCTGACTCTACTGCCCCCAAACTAACTCGAGTGGAGTCCTGTTCGGTGTTCAGAGATCTGAGGTGCACCTGGAGAGAGACCACATAAGATAGGATGAACTTAAAGAACTTGATAATATAAAATTTTATTATATTTTAAATAATTTATAATTATATTTATATTCTATAATTTATATATAATTTTTTTTTTTTTTTTTTTTTTTTTTTTGGAAAGTGTTTTAATTTTTTTTTTTCTATTTCAAAATGTACACTGTTTGTGATGTATGGAAGCTTGTTTCCGCCACAGAATAAAACAACTCGCAGTTGCGTGTTATAAAGTCAGAATTGCGTGTTGTAAAGTCAGAATTGTGAGATGAACATGCAATTCTGACTTTATATCACGCAATTGCGACCTTATATCTCACAATTCTGACATATTTTCTCAGAATTCTGAGATATAAACTCGCAATTGCGAGTTATAAAGTCCAATTCTAAGCAAAAAAAAAGACTTTTTTTCCTCAGAATTGCAATTACAATTCTGACTTTATATCTCCCAATTGTGTGTTATAAAGTCAGAATTGCGAGATATAAACATGAAATTCTGAGGAAAAAAGTCAGAATTGCGAGTTTATTTCTTGCAATTGCAAGTATATATCACAACTCTGACTTTATAACTCGCAATTGCGACTTTATATCACACAATTGTTAGAGAGAAAAAAGTCAGAATTGTGAGATAAAAAGTCACAATTACCTTTTTATTTTTTATTCTGTGGCGGAAACAAGCTTCCATAGTGATGCCATTAATGCATTTATTTAATATGACAGATTCAGAACAGATTTGTTCTTTTTCAGCTTCAAATTTTACAAACGTAGCAATATTTAGCATCCATCCATAAAATTATTCTGATGTAACCGTAATACATTTAAAAAAAATAAAGTATAAAAATGCAAACGGTTTTATTTTCAGGTTAGTTGTACATTAGTCATTGTTATTGTATTCTTATAAAACACTAGAGGTCTGTGATACAGTATGTCCTCATTTACATAAGTTGACCAGCCTGTATGTGAGTATTGATTGTTCGTCCATGCATGCAGTTGCTGGCTGGTGTTTATAAAGCGTTACGCTGCGGTTGTGTTTGCAGGTTCTGTATGTTCCTGATCCGGAGTACGCGTCCAGTGCGGGCAGCTCTCCCTCCTTCAGTCCCAGCAGCCCACTCTCTCCCACCTCCTCTGAAGCTGACCTGGAGAAAGTGACCACGGTATGTGACATTTCCCTCTTCACACCACACAAGCCTTATCATTTAACCTGTGCTGTTGAAGGACTCTCACACAATCAGAAATGCCCTGAGCATGGCATGCGTTCATACTGAAGGCTCTCTGGGAATTTTAGAACAATTTTCCAGAATTGAAGCTCTGTGTGCTTTTGTTATCTTATCATTGGTTTACAGGAATCATGTGAGAGGGCCCTAATGCCATGGTGACAGCACAAAATGCTGCTTTTCATTGTTAGTCAGGAAACGTTGTGCTTTGTTTTTCTTGGGTCATAGTCAGCATTTCTCTGATAGGAAGATAGGAAGAATGCCAGTCTTGCAGAAAAACTCTCTATTAGGTAGTCGAGGTATCCATGTGTTTGTCGAGACGAACAGGAGCTGGAATTGTTGACTTTAGATAATTAACTCAATGTCAACAACATGTTCATCTTTAAAGCTGAATGTAATTGTTAAAATACTTCCTTGTATCCCAGTATAATATGCAGACAACTAGAAGAAAAATGTAAAGATTGTGATGCTATCAAAACACACTTCCTGAAGAAGAAAATTTGAATTTATTGTGTTTGCAATTCTGTTTGGTAATTACCTGGCAAACTGCATGCTTTTCAACGGTCGATCTAATATTAGTTACCAAAGGACAGAGGGATACATAAAATATTTATACAACGCAAATAGATTTACTTCTGTAAATTTGCTTTTGAATAGGTTTTGAGATCTCGCGGCTCAAGGCTGTGGTTTTTCACTGTCAGACGTGATATTTACGTACACACCCTCTGTAATCAAATACCTGCCATGAACTGTGTTGACTTGCCCTCATTCTTAGAAGCACTTCATCTAAATCCCTGAGAAATAAGGCATTCTGGTTTGATGAATAGAACTGGGTGATAGATCTTATCAATTGTATGACTATGATACAAATATAAGGGATGAACAAAACACTAAACATGCTTAAAGTATTTATGAGACAAAATTATTTGGCAAGAAAAGGCAAACTACAGCCACAGGTTTTATTTTACTATGCAAAAAACATTGCATAGAAAAACAAAGCTCACAGGAAAAAGCATACATTGACTACAACATAATCATTTATTAATATTTCGTTGGTTCTCTCTTGTTTTTGCATGTGTTCATATTTCTTTTTATGACAGCCTTGCCAAAATTAAATCAGCAAAATTTGGCATGTTTCATTGCATTTTCACAAACAAAATAATTGACTCCAAGGACAACTATACAATATGCTTACAAAATCTTTAACAAATTTTGATTAATATTTGAATAAGAGTAAAGATGTTAATTTTCCTATGCCGGGGACATCACTTTTAAGCCACTACTGTAAGTTGTAGTCAAAAGTTTACATACGGCTTGCAGAATCTGCAAAATGCGAATTATTTTAATAAAATAAGAGGGATCGTAAAAAATGCATGTTATTTGTTATTTAGTACTGTCCTGAATAAGATATTTTACATAAAAAGATGTTTACATATAGTCCACAAGACAAAAAAATAGCTGAATTTATAAAAATTACCAGGTTTAAAGGTTTACATACTCTTGATTCTTAAAGGCACATTATGCAGTTTCCGTTTTTCTCAAACAGCGACCCCTAGAGTCGTGCCGTATAGCAAGTCGTGATTCTCGCGAGATTTGTCAGGGCACCACCTCTCAAACTTGCATTGCTGGTTTTGCCAGCAATGCAATTTTACCCTGTTCTTCAATGCATTTACTCTGACTTTTATGGCTGTCATGATTCCTCGATTAAATTTGGATACTCAATTTAAAAAAAATCCTCAATTGCAATTTACTTCGTGTCGAGTAATCAGCAATATACCGGAAGTGGCGCATTCCACGGAAAAGAATCCATGAACCGTATTATTAGACCATTTTCTAAGGCTGCACGATATATCAAAACCATTTAAAAAACATAGTGCTATTGTCAACTTACAAAGAAATTAAGGGTCTATCATTTTCATGGTAGGTTTATTTTAACGGATAGAGACAGAATATCAACCAGAAATCCAGAAAAACACATTATATAAAGGTTGTAAATTGATTACCATTTAATCGAGTGAAATAAGTATTTGATCCCCTACCAACCAACAAGAATTCTGTGTCCCACAGATTGCTTATGTGTCCATGTGGAACACAGATTAGTCCTGTCACTTTAAGAAAGTTCTCCTAATGTCCTAATGTCAGTGGACACCTGTCCACAGAATCTGTATCTTCCATTCCAACTTCTCCACCACCATGGGCAATACCAAAGAGCTGTCAAACGTCAGGGAATGGGCTACAAGACCATCAGCAAGAAGCTTGGTGAGAAGGAGACTTTTGTTGGTGTGATTATTTGGAAATGGAAGAAATACAAAATGAAAGATTAATCGCCCTCGGTCTGCAGCTCCGTGCAAGATCTCGATTCATGGGGTAAGGATGATCATGAGAAAGGTGAGGGATCAGCCCAGAACTACACGGGAGGAGCTTGTTAATGATCTCAAGGCAGTTGGGACCACAGTCCAGGGTCCGAAATTAACTTTTTGGCTCACCTGCCACGGGGACTGGTAGATGAAAAAATCCACCAGCCAAGCATATTTTTTACCGGCCAAAATAATAAACAGCCTTTTTTGTCACATATACATTCATTTCAGTACATTTAATTGAGATAATAAGGTATTATGTTGAATACAAGCATAAAAAATTGTCCAGAGCAAAATTTGAAATGTATAATAAAAAAAATCTTTATATTGATCAAAATGAGAGAAATATATGAAATATTACTATCATTGGGGTGAAATAAAACATTTTTTGTCAGTTTTGTTAGCTGACTCATGTGGAAGGGAAGGCAGAACGTACTCGGTTACTTGCGTAACCTCGGTTCCCTGAGAAATAAGGGAACGAGAATTGCGTTGCTATGAAGGCTATGAGAAAACTCCTTTTCTCGAGAAAAGAACGGCCATTGTGTGTATAGCAGAAGCAGCCAGGCCAGCGGCGGAGTATACACGATCCGCGAGTGCTGAAGACGTTCTGCACGGCTTTACGCGGCCTTTGCTCTCCTTTGCTCTGTCTCCAACTGCCAGCAGTGGGAGGACAGAAATGGGCGGCGACCGCTTCTTCCAGTGGCGGGAGTTTCACATATCCTTTTTCCTCAGCGCCGCCGCCGTCAACAGATGAGAGCGTTAAGAGGCAGAAGAGAATATTTCATATTTTGGTATGAACATTCACCCGCCAGTGTGGCAGATAGCCTTTTGAGATTTACTCGCCAAATGGAAAATCTACCCGCATTTGGCGCTTGGTGGGTGTTAATTTCGGACCCTGCCACAGTCACTAAGCAAACCATTGGTAACACACTACACCGCAATGGATTGAAATCCTGCAGCACCCACAAGGTCCCCCTGCTCAAGAAGGCACATGTTCAAGCCCATCTGAAGTTTGCCAATAAACATCTAATGATTCAGAGAAGGCTTGGCAGAAAGTGACGTGGTCAGATGAGACCAAAATTGGGCTCTTTGGCATCAACTCGATTCATCGTGTTTGGTTGTAGAACAACACCCTTTTTATCTCCTTAAAGGGATAGTTCGCCCAAAAATGATATTTAAGCCATGATTTACTCACCCTCAAGCCGTTCGAGATGCATATTTCAATCTTTTTTCAGACGAACACATTTTCAGTTATTTTAGAAAATGTCTTAGATCTTTCAGTGGTTATAATGTGAAGCAATGGGGTCCAGCAGATTCAAGTCGCAAAATGTGCATGCATCCTTCACAAAAATAATCCATCCGGCTCCAGGGGGATAAACGAAGGCCTTCTGAGGGTAATCCGTGCAGTTTTGTCGTAAAAATATACATATTTAAAACTTTATAAACGAAAATAACTGGCTTCCGGTGGCGGTCGGCGCGCGTTCATGGAGATGGATGACGTCGTGACGTAGAGCGAACGTAGAGTTTTGTTTTGCTCTGCTCTCTGGCTGCGCTGTCACGCTCGTTCTACGTCACGACGCTTCCTGCGCTACGTCCTACGTCATATGCCAGCAACCATCTCCATGAACGCGCACCGACCGCCACCGGAAGCCAGTTATTTTCGTTTATAAAGTTTTAAATATGTATATTTTTACGACAAAACCGCACGAATTACCCTCAGAAGGCCTTCGTTTATCCCCCTGGAGCCGGATGGATTATTTTTGTGAAGGATGCATGCACATTTTGCGACTTGAATCAGCTGGACCCCATTGCTTCACATTATAACCACTGAAAGATCTAAGACATTTTCTAAAATAACTGAAAATGTGTTCGTCTGAAAAAAGATTGACATATGCATCTCGAACGGCTTGAGGGTGAGTAAATCATGGCTTAAATATCATTTTTGGGCGAACTATCCCTTTAAAAACAGCTCTGTCCACAGCGACCCATTTCGGTGCATGTCTCTTTAAATGATAATGAGCAACTGCTCACCCCACCCCTCTCTTCCGTGGGGCGTGTCGACACAAGACACGTAAAGTGCTGCCTTGGCAACCTGCCTTGGCTGACAGTATACAAATGGCTGAGGGCCGAAATATGCTAATTCGGAACAGTCCGTCAGCGGTCGTGGGCGGAGCATGAGCGATATGATGTCATATTGCTCAGAAAATCCA
Organism: Abramis brama; assembly: GCF_963993115.1. NCBI lineage: Eukaryota > Metazoa > Chordata > Actinopteri > Cypriniformes > Leuciscidae > Abramis > Abramis brama. Next base: position 7,192,669 of record NC_139979.1, read on the forward strand.
AACGGCTTGATTATTGAGAGTGTTGGATAAAAAATAAAGGAGTGAATGGATTTTTTTCATTACACTGCAAAGACACATTTATATGCAAACACCATATAAAAGTATTTTGCATCCGATGACCCCTTTAAGGATTTTGAGAGTATCTGTAAAGAGGAGTGGGATGTGTACAAACCTGGTGACCAACTACAAGAAACGTCTTACCTCTGTGCTTGCCAACAAAGGTTTCTCCACCAAGTACTAAGGCATGTTTTGCTTGGGGATCAAATACTTATTTGAATTACTGAAATGCAAATCAATTTATAACCTTTATATAATGTGTATTTTTTGGTTGATATTCTGTCTCTATCCGTTAAAATAAACCTACCGTGAAAATTATAGATCCTTCATTTCTTTGTAAGTGTGCAAACTTACAAAATAAGCAGGGGATCAAATAATTATTTTCCCCACTGTATTTATACATGTGCTTTAATTTTTATATGGAAAATATATGGAATATTTATCATCCAGCCCTAGTGGTATACTGTATGATTCCATCTCTGTGCTGTGAAGTCACTGTCAGAAGTGCCAACAGAAGTGTTGATGTTGAACTTCTATTTTGCAGTAAAAAGCTTTACCTTTAGCATCTTTAAAAGTGGCCACTGTATACCTCACTGCCTCCTGGTCTCCATAGTGACAGCCTGAGATGCTCCTTTCCCTTTCGTTTTTCACACATATCTATTTAGACCGTTCCTCTGGGAAAATAAAAGCTGTGATCTGTCTAGCAGTCTGAGACGGGTACTGCACTGGGAATGAAATGACCTGTTCCAAAATCCAGTGAGCTGCCTACCTAGACACATTGTAGGCGTGCTTCTGACCTTGTTTTATCAAGAATTTAAGACTCTTCTCCCTTCAGGGAGAAGGCGATCCCAGAATGCATTTCAAGAAGCTCTTTAACAAAATTCATTCAAGAAGGCAAGCAATATTTTGTTAATGGGAGCCTATGCTTACAATTTATTTAATTTTGAAAAGTATTGAAAAAATTATTTAGTACAAGTAAAATGGACCATACTGTATGTGTGTTTGCTGTTTATTTTTATGCTTGTTAGAGTATCACATTGTAGGCTTTGCGAGATGCTAATGTAATGAATCAAGGTTATGAATATAATGTTAGAATCACTGAAAATACTTAATGTAGGAATGCACTGAAATGTATCGTTATTTTATGTCTGATAATGGATAACTAACCTATCAATTCAATTATATACCAATATTATATACCATATTATTTCACCATAAAGAAATTAAATAAACATAAAAAGTAAAGGCATAACAACATTATTATACAGTATACAAAATATAGTAGGCTACAGTATAAAAAATATATATTTTGAGATTTTATTTACAGTACAAATAAATTTAATTCAGCGTTTGATTATGGCAAAGAAAATTTTGAGGTAAAAATTGTACATTTAATTTTGTAAAATTAAATATCCAATAATGACAGAAATATATCAAATACCAGCTGGTATTTGTACATTTAAAAAAATTCTAATATGAGCTTATAACCGATAGCTACGGAAGAGGATTAGGGCCAGGCAATAATAAAAAAAATAAAACCATCTCGAGATTAAAGTCATTATAATGCGAGATTAAACTCGTTAAATTTCGAGAAAAAAAGTCGAAATACAATCTTGAGAATAAACTCATTAAATATTGAGAATAAAGTCGTGTTTCGAGAAAAAACTCGTTAAATTTCGAGAAAAAAGTCGAAATACAATCTTGAGAATAAACTCATTACATTTCGAGAATAAAGTCGTTGTGTTTCGAGAAAAAAACTCGTTAAATTTCGAGAAAAAAACTCGAAATACAATATTGAGAATAAACTCATTAAATTTCGAGAATAAAGTCGTTGTGTTTCGAGAAAAAAACTCATTAAATTTCGAGAAAAAAGTCGAAGTAATTGTGAGAATAAACTCCATAGAGGACATGGCAGAGTTAGATCACTTAGTCAATCTATATTTTTGACTTTCTTTCAGTAACAAAGAATAGAACATGGTCTAGGTCGGCTAGGTGTTTTTAGAAGAAAGAATCAGTCCAATTTGCGCGATGTACTCGCTTTTGTCCAACATGAAATTCATCGAGGTTTCGTGGTTTCCCAGGATACCATAAGACGCATTATTAAACTGTTGATCCTCAAGGTGTGGAATTTTAATGAACGGAGACGCTTGAGAAGACGCCAGTACACTTGCGCTGGCCCAAATACACTCTGGCATATGGACAGCTATGATAAATTAAAACCGTACAGCATTGCCATTAATGGCTGTATAGATGGTTACAGTCGTTACATTCTGTGGATGGAGGCGTACACAACCAACAACGATTAATAATGCGTCTTATGGTAGCTGGGAAACCACGAAACCTCGATGAGGTTGATATCAGTAGGCTATCCAATGAACACTGATCGAATGCGTTATTCTTTACATTTCATTTCGACTTTTTTTCTCGAAACACAATGACTTTATTCTCGAAATTGAATGAGTTTATTCTCAAGATTGTATTTCGAGTTTTTTTCTCGAAATTTAACGAGTTTTTTCTCGCAACACAACGACTTTATTCTCGATATTTAATGAGTTTATTCTCGAGATTGTATTTCAACTTTTTTTCTCGAAATTTAACGAGTTTTTTCTCGAAACACAACGACTTTATTCTCGATATTTAATGAGTTTATTCTCAAGATTGTATTTCGACTTTTTTCTCGAAATTTAACGAGTTTTTTCTCGCAACACAACGACTTTATTCTCGATATTTAATGAGTTTATTCTCAAGATTGTATTTCGACTTTTTTTCTCGAAATTTAACGAGTTTAATCTCGCATTATAATGACTTTAATCTCGAGATGGTTTTATTTTTTTATTATTGCCTGGCCCTTATCCTCTTCCGTAGATAGCAGGGTAGGCGATTTGTTCCAGAAACATTTTTTGTTATGCTAATAAGCTATTACTAGCTGCTCCGAAAATTGCCTACCCTACCTTTAATATTTGTTCTTGTGTTGCTTACAAGCCTCAGTACTCAAGGGGGGCAAAAGATTTACCTTCAAATGTCAAATGGATTTGTTATTAATAATTAATCAGGTAGCTAACTATAAACATATTGACTTCAGCTAACCTGCTCAGAGCGATTGTCTTCAAACTGGTGCTTAGCCCTGACAGTAGGTGACCTGAAAGAGAAAACTGACTGTAGAAGAAGTTTGCTAGAGCGCCCCTTGTGGCAATGCTGAAAATTGCAACACCTACTTGCATGGGCAGCAGTGCTCATTGTCCCCCTCAGCCAAAGAGCCTTTTCCTTGCACACTACAGAGTCCTCCAGAGACACAGCAGGGTCAGCCAGGTGCGGTTTGATTCAGTAGTGTAAAGAAAGCACTTCAGTAAAGCAAACAGCTCTTTTCCCAGGCAGTAGCAATCTTTTCATTACAAAGCCATTATTGCAATTCTACAGACTGAACTTGTATTTAATTAATAAAGCGGATTCCCTGGCATGTTTTTGTGTAATTAAAAGCAATAGTGAATGCTGACCACAGGGTGCAGTTTATTTGCTTGGGGAAGTAGATGGATTATCTCACCTCTACTGCTGCTGTAATGTATCCTTAATCAATAGTTATATTACCTAGTAAATAAATACCAGGTACTACCATGGTAGTTTGATAAATATGTGAATACTAAATATATTTCTATTTTAATAATTTTAATTAATATATGTAAATACTGTGGTCACATTTGTTTGTTTATTTATTTATTTATATTAATTACCTAGTTCTGGCATGAAACTCTATATGGCGCAAGCTGATAGGTCCTTAACTCATTTGGTAGCAATCACATCATTATCCACATGGCGCAGCTGATTGGTTGCTGTTCCACCAGCGGCCAATGAGCTGCGGCTCAACATTCAAATACTGGTAGTGTTGCTGTTAGCAGTCTGCAGCACGCTTCCAGAAACCCTCCACCTTCCCCAGCTCCACCTGTATAGATCTGCTATGGGGGGTTAATTCATGGATGTTACATGTGCAGTAGCAGCGTGTCTTTGAATGTATTGGCACTTGCTCTGAAGCAACAGCAGCGGCGTAGCAGATCTATTCCGCCAAGACCCTATACATCAACATTGCCATATTCATTACCATGCCAATCTCTATTACCATGCCAATCTCTCAGAGAGTTGTCATGACAGAATTACTTTCATTTAAAAAAAAATAATCATTTATTCTAATTTAAATTAAGCAACATTGTTGTTTTATTACAAATTACAAATTATAATTATTAATGCACTGCACTATGGAGCGTATCACCCAACACTACTGTGTACCTATAATCAAAAGTCTGACTAAACAAGCAGCGCTGTCTATTAAATCTGGTGACTTTGAATTGAGGCTTCTGAGGAGTTTTTGTCTCGTATCATCCTTATCTCACCCTCCCTTCCTGCTGTATGCTAAATTTAGTCTGTGTCACAAGAAAACGTGTGTGTGTGTGTGTGTGTGTGTGTGTGTGTGTGTGTGTGTGTGTGTGTGTGTGTGAGATGGCCAGTGTTAATTACAAGTGTCTGCTGGTGTTGGCTGACACTTGGTAAGGTGACTTTGTCTCAGTGTTACTGGTCTGATTTTATGCCCAGAAACTCTTGTGATGCTTTGCTTCAGTCAATAACAGCATGAAACTCTACAGATCAACAGGGGTTACAAGGTTATGTTAAGTTAGCACTGCACGTTATCTTGGAGTTACAGGAAAACTTTATCATTAGAAACTCTTATTTGACCTTTGTGACATGTATACAATTCAAAACTCTGGAATCAGTGTATATATATATATATATATATATATATATATATATATATATATATATATATATATATATATATAAATAAATATAATTTTAATTCATATTTGTATTCAGTGAGACTCATTAAATTCCACAAAAACATAAAGGGGTGGTATAATGCCCCTTTTTACAAGATGTAAAATAAGTCTCTGAAGTCCCCAGAGTGTGTATGTGAAGTTTTAGCTGAAATACCCCACAGATCATTTTTTATAGCATGTTAAAATTGTCCCTTTTTGAGGGTGAGCAAAAACACGTTGTTTTGTGTGTGTCCCTTTAAATGATAATGGGCTGCTGCTCCCGGCACAGTGTGTGTGTGTGTGTGCATGTGTGTGTGTTAGCAGCTCCGATTACCTCACGCAGACACACACTAAAATGTCAGAAACTGTTCTGCCTTTGATATTTAAACTGGAGTCGGACAATGATGGAGAGACTCAAGAAGAAGTGACTCGATGTAGAATGCAGCAGGACGTTTGTGAATGGTTAGTTGATGAATTTATGTTGCTGATGTGGAGTTAACTATCTTTAAGTCATTGACAAGCCTATTCTTTCATGATAATCTACAAATCGCTAGTGTGGGAACTGAACTGTTGTAAGATGCCTACAGAGTGACATGCTATTGCATTTGTGTTATGTACTGTATTGCAATAAATGTGAAAAGACGGATGTGCTCTACTACAACAAATCTTCATCTTCTCAACACTGCTTGCTGTTTCCGGGGGTGGGGTTTATGTAAACTTTTAGGGTTTGTGATGTCACTAACCCGTGAAGAAGCTCATTGTAAATCTTACCGACCCCAAACTTTTGAATGGTAGTGTACCTCTACATTTTACTGTATGCTTTTTCACTATATCCAGTGTTACTTGCACTTTCTTTGTTCAGATAAAATTAAGGTAGTGATGAAGTATTTGGCTTTCAATAACAACAAAGCCACATATGGATCCATTTTGGGATCTTTAGCGTTGCCATAGAAACGAATAGTTTCTGAATCTAAGGATGTGAATGGCTCCAAGTAGAATGGAGATACCTATTTCAGTGATATCTGTCAGGTGCTTTTGACTTTTACCCTGCAGAACCTGTTTCTGGTCACCAGATGGAGCTGCAGGTTGTTGTCCTAATATTTCATGTCAAACATCTGCATATGAACAAATCCACAGATGACAATTAATTCAAAGTGCTGTTGTTGATCTCAGTTAATATTAGAGTCAGCTGACAGCATCCTTCTGTTATGTGTTATGCATTCTCGGTATTCGCCTTAATATGACGACAACAGAGCTGTGGAGATTTTGAGTGTTCATCTACTGCTTCAGACTAATAGCGCTTGAGTCATTAACATGAGCTGGTGAAATGTTGCGTGTGAAGTTTAACATTACTCTAAGTGTGTGTGTGAAGTTGAGATCAGTCATGGATGTCAACCACCCACATGCGGAGCCCTGCAAACAGGGTTAGTGCCCTTTTTCCAGGATTAGGTTCTAAATTAAGCCACTGGTCTCCCTCAGGCTGGATTCACTGAGGCCGTGTGAAACCAGCCCAGCGTAGGTAACCTCCAGATGGCCTGGAGGACATGAAGACATAGACTTTTTTCCTCCTCCATGTCGGATAGTAAAGTCGCCCAGCCAGAGGACACTGTTGGTCTCTCTCCCACGGTGACTTTGATGTGCTTTGGTAATAGTCATGAGATGTTCTTCAAGAAGCGCTGAATGCATGTTCCTCAACCCATAGACTAGATTTTATCTTTGCAGAAAGTCACTGTGCGCGTCAACCCGTCTGTGTTGGCCTGTATGCTGTCAGTCCTTGTGCCAGAGTAATTGAGTTGCATTGTTTGCTGTGATCTGGTGCAGTAGTGTTGTTTATGAATTGACCAATCAGTTAGGACTGAATGACATTATTGGCCGGTACTAGTACAAATAAGTGCAATAAATGTCTTCCATTTTAATAAGGGACAAAGTGAGAAACGTTTTTGGTTGCCCTGCAATTGATCTCGATCTCCGAATCATTTTAAAGTCAGTTTGGTTTAATCTGATTTCACACTGAATTGTGTGAGCCACTTTCTTCACTTGTTTTATTTATATAAATTAAATGACTTGTCAAAAAAAAAATTTAAATAATGTTTTTGTAAAAGAGTCTAGTCATTTTTTAATTTCTATATCATTTTTAATGTATCAGTTTTTTATTTTATTTTAATATAACCATTTTTGTTTGTATAGTATAAAAATAAAAATAGATGTGTGTATCTTTTTGTAATAAAAAAAAAGTCTTTTTTTATTTATATAACATTTTTATTTGTAAACAGGACTTGTCATTTTGTTGGGGGGACATACTTTTTTCTTTTTCTTTTTTTCTTTTTTTTCGTGAAAATTACGTTGCACTACACATATTCCTCCAAAGCAACTTGACAGAACGTTTTGCTAAAAGTGAATTTCGTCAACTTACGGAGTACACTAGAATATATATAACCTCATCGCTAAAACACGTGGACTATTAGCTGTTCAGATAACGGATCGATTTGCAGATCCCTTGCACAGATACAGTGATCTCTTTATCCATCCCTAAATCCTGAGTAAAGCTCTACAGCATGCAGGAAAGCGTTGTTTGTTCTTTTAAACTTTTACTAAGTTCCTAATCAACATCTTCCCGGGAACACTAGATGTTCTTTTGTATTCCGGTGGTTAATAACGGCTTTGATAATAAACCTATCTATAAACAGCAAGCTGGCGTCAGAGCTCTGGAAATACACAAAGCTATTTGTGTTTCGGTGCACGTTACACCAGTGGATCCTTCCTTCCGGCGCTGAGCGAGACAAACGCCTTCTTCCTGGGCTGCCAGAGGAGGAGAGACTGTGTTTGGAAAAAGCGGAGAGTGTTAACTGTGAACAGGGTTTCATGAAGACATGTTTTGACTCTCTGGTTGCTTATTGTGGGATCTGATGGGTGGGCCGGTCTGTCACGGCACGCGGGATGTGCGATGCTGAGGCCAGAGGGCGGGAAAAGCGGCCGCAGTGCTTGTCAGGGAAGATTTTGTGAGACGAGAGGTTTTGATTATAAATATTAATTGCAAATGTGTTGAGTGTGTGAATAAAATGTTGTCTTTATTATTCATAGAGTTCTGACGCAGACATTGTGCTTGATTATAAGCAGTGACGGCAGCAGACGGATGAATTTAAGCCCATTTCCATTCAAAAGTTTGGGGTCGGTACAATAAAACAGCAGTATTGTGAAATATTACAATTTAAAATTAATTTTCAGCATCATTACTCCAGTCTTCTTCAATCACATGAGCCTTCAGAAATCATTCTAATATGCTGAGTTGGTGCTCAAGAAACATTTTTTATTATTATCAATGTAATAAAGGTAAGCCATTAGCCTTGTGGGCAGCACACTGAGTTGCGCTTCGGGAATCCCGGCTTGTGGACCTTTCCTGATCCCATCTCCCTCTCTCTCTCCAACTTTGCTTCCTGTCAAGTAACTGTCCTCTCGTAATAAAGGCAAAAAAAACCTGCAAAAATAAATCATAAAAAAAATAAATAATAATAATTGTATGTAAAAAACAGTTGTGTTGTTTTTTAGGATTCCTTGATGTATAGAATTTTCAAATTATGTTTATTTGAATTAGAAATCTTTTGTAATATTATAATGAATTATGTACATTACTCTTCAATCTTTTGAATGGTAGTCTATATAAAATCTACATATTAAATAAACATCAAATTACTATACCATCTTATAGTTAATGTCTTCACTGTCAGTTTTGATCAATTTAATGCAACCTTGCTGAATAAAAGTATTTCTTTAAAAACTCTTACTGACCCCAAACTTTTGAATGGTGTGTATATATATATATATATATATATGTGTAAAATAAACACTGTCATTATTTACTCACCCTCATGTCATTCCAAATTTGTTATGGCTTTCTTTCTTCTGCTGAACACGAAATAAGATATTTTGAAGAATGTTTCTGCAAAGTCTTTTTCTCCACACAGTGAAAATCAATGAGGTCCAAAAATACCACTGTACCCCCACTGACTTTCATTGATGGCAGAATCTTAATTTTTGGGTGAACTATCCCTTTAATACTTGTTAAAGTATGGAGTCTTTGAAAAATGTTGCTAATTATAGTGTTAAAATATCGGTATTCTACTCAAGTATCCTTATCGTGTATCTGTAATTACTATAATTGAGATACACATCAATGATGAGCGTCTAATTGTGTCTGTAATTTTAGTAGTGAGATTTTCACAGAAGATTTATGTGCTGTGACAGAATCTCTATTGTAAACACATTCACTGCCTTATAGAGAGTGAGAGCAGGAGAGATGAAGAGTCAGTGTGGTCTCTGCTGTAGTCACTACCCCAACATTGCTCCAGTTGGCTCAGAGGTGTGTGTGTGTGTGTGTGTGTGTGTAGAGGTGAGAGTGGAAGTGTGTGTCGGAGGAAAGCAGACAGCTGTGGGCAGAAGGTTGTGTTTGCAGGAGACCCAGCGCCCACTCTCTGCTCCTGCTGTCGGCTCTGACTATTCACACACACACACACACACACACAGTCACACCACTACCCAGAGTCCTGTGCTGCTTCCTGTTTTAGGTTGAGTCCAAGATGAGACCAATAAGAGCCCAGAATGAGACCAGTTTGAGATCAGTATGATTTAATGCAGTTCTTAATTCATTCTCTCTTACAGCACCATACACTAGCATTCAAAAGTTTGGTCTTGGTAAGATGTTTTTGAAGTCTCTTAAACGCTCACCCAGACTGCATTTATTTTATCAAAAATATATATATAGTAACAGTTCAATTGTAAAATATTATTACAATTTAAAACAACCATTTTCTCTTTGACTATATTGTAATTTATTCCTGTGATGCAAAGATGATTTTTCAGCATCATTACTGTCTTCAGTGTCACATGATCCTTCAGAAATTCTAATATGCTGATTTGATGTTCAAGAAACAATTATTATTATCAATATTGAAAATAGTTGTGCTGCTTAATATTTTTGTGGAAACAGTGATACTTTTTTTCATGATTCTTTGATGAATAAAAAATATAAAAAAGGTTGTTGACAAAGTAAGAGTACAGACATAGGGTTAAATAGAGCCATAAACTGTGGCTCAGATCATTTGGTCTAAGAAGAATTTAATGAGAAATATTCAAGTTCAAATTGAGATCTCTGACTTTTGGTTGAAGACTTTAGGATATCTGCAAATATCTGCATATTTTGCAATAACCAGCACTATTGTCAAAAAAAAATGTTTCTGGAGATCCTATATAAAGTTATTTTGATTTTACTGCAGTAACAATAGCTGTTGTGATTGATATTTTAGTATATACATCTCTCAGAGTGTTTGGCATGGAAATGGATATGACCATGTTGATATGTTTGGTCTTCGCGGGATAGATGCTGCTGCTGCAGAGCAAGTACAGACTTTCTATTGCCAATACATACACGACACGCTGCTGAGAGCAAATAAGACATGCTGCTTATCTGTACAATATAGCATACATGAAATACCCGTAGCAGATCTATACAGGTGGAGCTGGGGAAGGGGAAGGGTTTCTGAAAGTGCGCTGCAACTGTTACAGCAAATGCTGACCAGTATTTGAAGGTTGAGCAGCGAGCTCATTGGCTACTGATACAGCAGGAACCAATCAGCTGTGCCGTATAGAGCATGATGTGATTGCAAGCAGACTGAGTTAAGGACCTATCAGCCTGTGCCATCTAGAGTTTCATGAGTCATGACAGACATTTGTAACTATTTCCAGTCATTTTTTTTGTTATGTGAGTGAGTGACTGCTGTTTCTTTATTTCTCGCTGTAGCCTAATCTGTCTCGTCTCTGTCTCCCAGGACTCCAGTTGTCCACCTCGCTCCGATGCTCCTGCCCCTCCAGCCTTCTCTGCACTGCGGTCCTCCCGTGTGGTTTCCTCCACCTCGGAGGAAGAAGAGGCGCTGACAGAGAAGTTCCTCAAAATCAACTGCAAGTACATCACGGATGGCAAGGTAAGTCAGCGTTCGACTTTTCTAATTGGTAACGTTTCCAAAGTTGTACAAAGTTAACTTATGGAGGAGTCCTCAGGTTATTCATTAATAAGACCGCTGCTTTTCTTCTGTCCTCTGGGAAACAAAAGACTGCAAAACTGCAAGGAGCTCCAAGTTTTGCTTATAGAGTAGGAGTTGAGCTGCTGTCTCCAGCACTGATCTGTTCTCCTTAGCGAATCTCTATGCCAGACGAGTGTAATGATTTTAGTGCCGAGATGATTTTCTCTCACACTGTCAAAAATGTCCTACCCTCACATTCACCCCAGCACTTATAGACAGAACTCACTGAACAGTTGTGCTGCAGTGTGATCAGTGTGGTTCACAAACAAGCAACTCTTATGATCCAATTCTTTTAATGAATCATTCAAAAAGAGCAATTCAGGCCCGCATTTCCCAAAAGCATCGTAACCCTAAATTGATCGTAAACCAGCTGCACCAAAGGACTCTATGATCTACTCAGGCTTATGCATTTGGCAAACACAGCCCAGATCTGTTTGATGGATCCGTTACTGAATGAACTCACTCTGACTTATTAAAACCGTTAGTGATGAAGATATTTTTAATTGTTATATAATAATTTATATAATAATATTGTGTATTTAATCAAATGTGTGTATATGTGTATAACTAATAAAATGTAAATGTTTTATAAAAAAAATATATATTTTTTTGGATATATATGTATATAATGTGTGTTGATGTGTAACTGCCTCTGTCACAGGGAGCTGTTAGTGGGGTGTTGCTGGTGACGCCCAACAACATCATGTTTGACCCTCACCGGACGGACCCTCTGGTTCTGGAGAGAGGCTGTGAGGAGTACGGGATCATGTGTCCACTTGACGAGGTTCAGTCTGCAGCCGTCTACAGAGAGATCACCGACAGCAAGATCCGTGACTCCGTACCCCCGTAAGACCTCTCACTTCATACTGTCACAGCACGGCACACACCTCAGCAGATTAAAGGTCATTTACAATGTTTCCTGGGGTGCCCTTATAATGTTAGTATGATTTTTACATAAAAAAAATTCATAATTTAGAAATAAAAGGCATTTTTCCTACCCTGATTTTAGCCTCTGATTTGAACGCTCTGTTTGAAGAGGCGTGTCTGTTGTGAAACTTCAGTGCAAACGCCCGCTGCTGTGATTGGCTGACATGTTTGCATATGAAATAGCTAGCATTACATGTGGAAATCTCTCAAATACTTTTACTACGTTTTTACTGTTACAGCTATCGAGATTAACGAATCGTGAGAAGTTTTTTAAGTATTTAGATCTATTCCATCACATGAAAGTTTGCAGTGATGAGCATTGAGCAGATGACAGACAGTCTGTTGATCACGTGAATGAAGACATCTTATCATTTCAACGCAATTTCTGCACTCTCATGAATGCTTTCACCAAATAACAATGCAAACACGATGTAAATACAGTAAGAGCTTCGTTGTGCAGTGTAACAGCGTCATTGATTTCATAACGAGTTTTGGCAAGTGCCCAGATAAACTCGCGCTGTGTGATTGACAGCTTGGGCGATTGTTCTTTGATCGCTTTCTGTATATATTTTATTTATAGTTTAAATAAGATTATTTTTATTTTTAAGTTGATGATCTAATCACTGGCTTGATTTACTGATGCATAAACAGTATTATTGAACGATTTTGAGAGAAAGATTATCTTTCTGAATTTGATTACACATCAGAAATCACTGATTACAGATCAGGCATTGGAATAAACATGGTTACTTACATGTTTGTGGAGTTGCTGGCAGATCCATATCGTAAAAGTCTGTTTGCAAAGCCTACTCCGAAACTACGACTGAATTACCAAATAATCCACAGTTATAGGACATTCACATTGTTGAAAAAAAAAAAAAACCTTTCCTAGCATTAGGATCCTTTGGAAGGTAATGGTATTGATCCTGTGTCGATCTTTTCTCGTTCTCATGTAACTATTCACTAACGCGCCAGTGGGCGGCGCTAAAGACACGGTGATGTAGACGTAAGCATTGATATTCTTCTGCAAAGGCGGTATTTCGCTGCCCTGTGACGTCACACAAGTCTCCACTTTTGAGATCCTGTCGTTTTCTGGCCTTGGTTTCAATAAAAGCAGTTTTTGGAATAACAAGGAAGTTTTGAGTTTTGAAACTTACTGGGTATTTTTATAGTATAACGAACTTTTCAAAGAAAAATTTGAATTCTCAGTTCATGACCCCTTTAAACCAGTTATTTGTTTGTCAATAGACCTTATTCACATCATTGCCATCTTTGATTTTTAGCAGGAATGAAAGCGAGGCTGTGAGGGATAGACATGCATCTCTTCAGTGGGTTGTACTGTTATTTAATGTGTTTTTGGATTGCATTGCAAAAATAGCTTTTTCAAGAAATGTCAGTAGACAAAGAACTCCAGAGAACATGAGTTGTGGAAAATTAGTGATCTAGGAGCTTTATGCAGCTTTTTATAGCGAATGCCATTAAAAACATGGTAAGTCTATCCCTCAAAGCCTCGCTTTCATATCTGTCATGGCGCTGCTCTGAATAAGGTCTATTACTTGCCTACGGTCGTTTTCAGACCTGTAGATTGTTTGTTTTGTTTCGAAACAGGGACTTAATTTGTTACAATGTTGCATTTTATTCTTGGTTCGGTTTGCATTCGCAAGGTAACATTTCAAAGCGTACTAAATTGTGTTTATTTAAGTCACATGCGAGTACAACTGTCCTCTTATTGGTCAGAGTTTCCTCTGCATCATCAATCAAGATGATAAACAAGTTCGCTCCACAAGCTTATTGTGACTTTTTATGAACGCAAACTAAGTTCTTGTCCTTGCTCTTCTATAAGTAGCACAAAGGCCAAAAAATAACATTATAAAAATGACTTGAGCCACCAGACTAATGGTTTTGATGAAGAAAGATTATGAAAAGAGAAAATTGCAGCGGCATTACTCGTTATTAATTGGATTCATCTTCAGATGTCTTATCTAGATTAAAGATCTCTCATGTGACAAATCAGTATTTTGTCTGTAGTGAGCACGAGGAACCACGCTGCTGTACGATTATTTTAGATATCCAGCGTTCAGCTTTATTATACAGGAAATGGATTTTTACTCTAAGGTTAATGAAGCGTGAATTCAGCCGCCTACATCTGAATTATTCACCCATTTTGATTTGTAATAAGAAGTTAATGATTTTAGCTGCGTTTCCACCCCCAGATATTTATATCCTCTGTTGGTTTATGAATGATGATGTGTTTTATTCAGCTCAGAGCGGTGTTCGTTGGTTCATCAGTCAGACGAGGTTCACTGCAGGGTTTCAGTAGTGGATCTGAAGCCCAGGCGCCTTTGATCGTGCAGATGTACAGACAGAGAGACCTACTTTTCGTTTGCGCACTTTTATGCTGGCTTGCACGTGTATTAATTGCTCCAAATGGTTTTGATTTTGTAGTACCATCCACCTCCCATGTACTTTTTACTAAAGCACCATCCAGACAGACACACGTCATTGTGCACTTGTCTTTCAGATGTTTCAGGCTGTTGCTTTACTGCAGTACAGAAGCCGCATCTAAAATGACATATCACGATAAGACGTCTGTGCATTTTAAACTTAAGATAAGAAGCGTCAGAGTGGTAGGAAACAGTGAATAAGAGAATCAAAAGTTTCTCATGCACAGCCCGCTAACGGTTACCGTAGTCACATATTATACTGTAGTACAAAACCAACTGAAGATCATAATTCCACTCGTGTTGTTCAGAAGTAGAGTTTTGTTGTTATCAAGTTTTTAGTTTTTATAGTATAATTTTTTTTATTAAAATTCTTGAAGATTCTAAAAAATAATAATAATAAAATTGAGAAAAACATTCATTTCTACCACTACTGTTTTATTAGAATACTAGTTTTAGAAGGTGTTTTGTTCAACATTGTTTCTGTTTGTACCACAGGGATCTTGAAGCCATGTTCTCTGGAAGTTGTCATCAAACGGATCAGCGTCTGCGGGAGGGTTACGACAGCGCCAGCACTGCCCCCCGCAGCACCGAGGGCTCCTTCTCAGAGGACGTCTTCACCGAGTCAGAGCTCTCACCCATCCGAGAGGAGCGGCAGTCCACGGAGGAGCTCCAGCAGGAGGAAAAGTCATCAGGAGCCTCGTCTCAATCCGTGCAGACCCTCCTCCGGGAACCTTCAACAGCCGACGGCAGTCATACAGAGGAGGGAGAACCAGCCAGCGACACTGCCCAGCCCATCACCTCAATGAGCACACCCACCAGCAAGGACCACCAGCAACCACCCCACTGCCAGACCTCCTCAGGTTCTCAGAGCTCGGCCCCTGGAGCAGACGAGGCCACGGGACAGGAAAGCAGCCCCGATGGGGCTAAACTGACCAGAGATGGTACTCGAGATTCAGAGACGGACGTGGAGGAGCTGAGGAAGATGTGGAAGAGTCACACTATGCAACAAGCCAAGGAACAGCGAGAGAACGTCCAGCAGGCCCAGAAAGAGAATGTGCAGCAACCTATGGGCAGCCAGACACTGAGCTCTGCTGAGGGTACGAGAACATGTCCTCCAATCTCTGTCTTTCTGCCATTTGTGATTCTGAACAATCTGTGATTAGAATTTGTTTTTATGTTTGTTTGTTTTTTGTACTTAATTAATTAATCATTAATTTAATAATATGTTATTAAAAATATATATTAATAAAAAAATATATATATAGTAATTTTATATAGAATGTCTTAAATATATCAATTTTGTTTAATGCATTTTTAGTTGTTTTTTTTAAATAAATGAAATTAATTAAAATATATAAATATATTATAATTTTAATTATATATTTGTTAAATATTTTATGATATTTAAGGTATCTTGGCATTTTCTTTATTTTAATATATTTTATATATATATAATTTCCTAAAATTTTCTAAACAACATAAAGTTCTTTCTCTTGAGCCAGTGTGCACATTTAGTGTCATTGTAAACCGCATTGACATTATAGTACAGCGTTCTTACATTTTAATATCAAAGTCAGCTTCTGTCTTGGTGTCTGGGATGGGGCATGCTGGGAAGTGCTGATAACCTTGTGTTGTGTGGCTTTGTTGATGGCAAGACGAGAGAGTGCTGGGAAATGAAAAGTGGCTCACCTGTTATCACCTGAGGGAGCGCAGGGACAATTTACAGCAGCTTTTACACGCTGCTTTGATCTCTTGACACGACTGAGCCAGCAGCCCTCTGTCTGACGGCGAGATAAGCTAAAGCCCATCAAAACTGACAACTGCACATGCACACTAACATTACATGAATGAATGAATGAGGCATTTACATAGCGCTTTCATATGTACTACTGTACACACAAAGCGCTTTACAATCATGTCAAGGGATCTCTCCTCAATCCACCATGCATCAGAAACAACAGGCAGTTCTTTCCTTAAAAAAAGATAGCTGAAAATTTTAATGTATTATCTACAAATAATGTGTTTAATCACAAGTTATTGAATGTGTTGGCAGAACTATTTTTTTCTACTTTTTTGTTTATTTATTGCCTAAGGTGTTGATTTTGTATTAATACTCTGCAAAAAGCATGTCTTGTCTTTTCAGTAAATATATCTAAACAAAATACACTACCATTCAAAAGTTTGGGGTCGGTATGATTTTTTAATGCATTAGTCTCTTAGGCTCACCAAAGCTGCATTTATTTGATCAAAAATACAGAAAATCTGTAATATTTTGAAATATTATTACAATTTAAAATAATCTTTTTGAATATATTTTAAAATGTAATTTATTCCTGTAATGCAAAGCTGAATTTTCTTCAGTCTTCAGTGTCACATGATCCTTCAGAAATCATTTTATTATGCTGATTTGATGCTCAAGGTACCATTTCTTATTATTATCAATTTTGAAAACAGTTGTGCTGCTTAATATTTTTGTGGAAACTGTGATACTTATTTCACTTTTCTTTAATTAATAGAAAGTTCAAAAGTACTGCGTTTTTTAAATAAATTTATTTAAAAAAAAAAATCTTACTGACTTTTGAAAGGTAGTGTAGAATAAATTGTAAACTAAAGCTTAAAACAAGATGCGTTCACAGCAAAAGCGAAATAATTTTTTTCGAAATAATTTGATTTTATGCTTAAAATTTAAATAATAATAAATCAACAATGCAGTAAGAAAAATAAACTTAATTCAAAGGGAAAAGGAAAACTTTTCCCTCTAAACTAAATATACAAGACATTTTGTTTAATGTAAACTATATCTTGTTTTAAAAGGTTTAGATGTTTGTTTTTAATAGGAAAACAAAAAAAATTGCATTGTGTTGTACTGAACTTATTATAACCCTATACCAAGGTTCTGAATGGTTATCATATTCATATTCAGTGGTATTTAGAGGGTAGAGTGGTACAGGTGCAAATAATACAATGGTATGATATACACTTGAGATGCCAGAGCGCTATTATTCAGGGCTGAGCAGTATGTCCACTAGGCTCCATAATCTTATAATGGAAAGCAGATAATGAAATGTTCATTTTTAGACTCCCACTTGTATATTTTTATCATTATTCCTCCATGCTTTTCAGCTCTAGACATGCTAAGCTCTTTGTATACCCCAAGATGCTTTCCATCCCAGCGTATGACTCATCTACTGATAGTTATTCTACTCTAACGGCTGATCCGGCTTTTAGAATGAGCTCAGGAGTGAGTTAAAGGTGTGATATCATGAGAAATCAAAGCAGTTTCCTAGATCTTGTGGGATAAAAAAAGTTGAAAACATATGGCTTGTTTCTGAACATCTGCAGCTTACTGACATCAGATGAACATGTGACTATCTACATGTCAACAACGCGTATTTGCTGTTAAGAAATTCCAGTCACGATGAGGTAGTTCGGATGAAGCAGTATCAGTGCAATATTATCAATGTGTGAAAATGGACATTTGGTTGGACATTTTACTTTTTTTAAATTTGACCTGTTTTATATATTATCAAGCTGTAAAACAACATCATAAAAGTAGTCCATATGACATGTGCACTATGTTTTGCTTCACAGCAACACAACATGGAAGCACAAAAAATAAATCTGCATTGTTTATCCTTTTGATATTTATATATTTTTTTAATGCAAAAATCTAATCTTTTATTGAAGTAAAATAATTGAAAGTGGGGGGAAATCATATTATGAAATAAATGTTTTTCTCCAAAACACATTGGGAACAATTATTTTCCCCCTTTTATTAAATACGTTTTGCAACCTCCTTTTTCCAAGATAACAGCTGCTTCTTCTCTTCAGTTCAGCCCCCTCATTTTCTGAAGGGTTCAAGTCAGGGACTGGGATCCAACAAACATCAAAATCAACACAAAAATGGGTCACTGAACACAAACCAAGCATCTGCAATGGCCATCCCAGTCCCTGACCTGAACCCTTCAGAAAATGAGTGGGCTGAACTGAAGAGAAGAAGCGCCAACATGGATCTGGGAATCTGAAGGATCTGGAGAGATTCTGTATGGAGGAATGGTCTCTGATCTCAGGTCAGGTGTTCTCCAAACTCATCAGGCATTATAGGAGAAGACTCAGAGCTGTTATCTTGGAAAAAGGAGGTTGCAAAAAGTAGTAAAAGGGGGCAAATAATTGTTCCCAACGTGTTTTGGAGAAAAACATTTATTTCATAATGTGATTTTCCCCCCACTTTCAATTATTTTACTTCAATGAAAGGTTAGATTTTTGCAAATTTTTAAATAAAATATCAAAAGGATCAACAATGCAGATTTATTTTTACTGCCATCTTTGATCATATTTACCAAGGGGGCAAATAATTCTGACCAGATATATATATATTGTTTTTTTATATTTTTAAATATAAATATTTTAAGAGGACAAAGAAATTATGACATGACCTCTTAAACTTACCAAAAAGACTAAAATATACCTTTTAAACAATATTCCGTTTTCCCCTCGCTTTTTCAACAGCAATACTAATCAGCCTAATGGCATGGGATTGAACTTTGCTCCTGTCCCAGCGAATGTCCCTTTGTGAAACATCGAACCATTCTGACAAATCACAAGGGGTTATTACCGCAGCTCAGGTCCGACTTTAAAAAGTCATCTGAATTACACACCAAATTAGCCCATTGAAAATGAATGCCCTCCCACTGTGTGCTGCAGTGTAAGTAGATTAATGTTGCATTGGCTGTGTAAATGGCTTTGGCTCTTACAGCACTGGTGTAAGGTGTTTCTTTCTGCATCTCTCCCGCTGTGTTAACCTTCTAATCAGTTATTAACAAAAGATGCATTTGATTCAGCACTGGATCTGATCTCCCGGCAGGGTTTAGTTCATTTGAGGCACTGTTTTTATTTCAGTGACTATTGAATACTTCATGTCCTTGATGATTGATGTATTACTGTGAATTTTATAGACTGCCATTCAAACTATTAGTAGTTTTTGCAAGCAACATCTCAGTCACAGTCATTTCTTTATATTGTAGTAGATGTTTTAGCTGTGCTTTTAAGATGAGCTTTTGTTTCTGTTTCAGGCCCCATGTTGTCCAAGGAGAGGCCGAAGTCTCACAAGTTTCTGTGTCTGCGAGTGGGCAAGGCCATGAAGAAGACGTTTGTGTCCAACGCCAGCGCCTCAATGCAGCAGTACGCACAGCGCGACCGCAAGCATGAGTACTGGTTTGCCGTTCCCCAAGAGAGGTGAGTCAGACGTGGACTCAAAGCATGAACTAATATTTACAGATAAAAATGAGATTAACATAATCAAAGATTAATAAATGCTGTATAAGTGTTGTTCATTGTTAGTTCATGTTAACTAACCAAACAAAATCTTATTATAAAGTGTTACCATTATTTTTACTGCTATTATTATTATTATGAGTTGAAATGTGACCTATTTATGTTTCTCTATGAAATTACAGCATAGTTCAGTTGAAGTCATTTTGCAAGAATTCATTATTATTTTAAATGAGAAATGATGTAAATTTGACTCGATTAGCTCTCTAGTACTGAAACAGCACTGTCTTTGTCTCATTTCTTCTACACTGTGATTTCAACACAAGCGCTCAGTGTTCTTCATCCCACTGGAACTTATTCTGTGTTATCACTTTATGAGATGTGTCACAGATATTTTTTAGGAAACATTTTCTGGGCTAAATCAGAATGAGAGAGTCAGAATAGATTAGCGTTGACAGTCTGCTTGTTGTGTGGTGTAGTATTGAACAGAGTCTGTACTCCTGAAGCACTGCAAAGCTCTGTGGCCAAACTGCTGTCTGTTGTTATCACCGAGACATGGTCGGGCTCGGCTACGTGACCTAGTTGGGTGGCGACCCGGATGATCAGTGTAAAGTATCATGACAATAGTGTGAGAGCAGGGGCCGAGAGACGAGGCTTTGAAGCTCACGCCACTTGTCAGCCGCCTGCCGCATCCTGATGCAAGTCACACTGAGTTTTCCACGGCTTTGCCTATTAAAAAAAGCAAAAACAGACATGCACTACCTTTCAAAACTTATGGGTCAGTAATATTTTTTATTTTTTTCTTAAATTTTTTATTATTTTTTTCGTACTTTTATTCAGCAAAGACGCATTGATAAAAAATATTAATCACTGATCAGAAGTGCCAGGAAATATGTTACAAAAGATTTCTTATTCAAATAAATGTTGTTCTTTTAGACTTTCTGTTCATAAAAGAACACTGGAAATAAGAAATGTTCCTTGAGCAGCAAATCATCATATTAGAATGATTTCTGAAGGATCATGTGACACTGAAGACTGGAGTAATGATGCTGAAAAGTCAGCTTTGCATCACAGGAATGCATTCCATTTTCAAAAAATATATTATTATAATATATTCAAGTAGAAAAGTTATTTTAAATTGTAATAATATTTTACATTGTTACTGTTTACTTTTTACTGTATTTTTGGTTAAATGGTTAAGCATAAGCGACTTTAACCCAAACTTTTGAATGGTAGTGTATATTATAGACACCTGATTTTTTTTAGCAAAATATATTAATGCAATAAATGAAGAAAAAGGTGAAATAAAGATTCACAGTATGTCCACTATTTTCTACCCATCCAGAATATCTTGTAAAAACATTTTTGTCCCAAAACTCCTTAATAAATAAAAGTGGAACACATTTCAATATTTGGATCATTCTGTATCCTACCAGTAAGAATGTAGTTTAAAGGTGCACCAAGAGATTTCTGAGAAATCCGCTGTTGAAAATGTAAATCAGCACCTAAACGATTAATTTTGTGAATATTTTTTAGATCAGTGTTTTCCAACGCCTGTGCAGCGACAGGTTGTCAGGTGTGCCAACCTATAATTGGAAATATAATTGGAAGAAGGGTTAGATCAGGCAATAGGACCCTTGTTAATATAGGAAAAGCTTTCCAGTGCTGGAAAGACCTGAAAACAGACACAGAAGTTGCTTTGTTTCTGCTCGATACATGAGTAACGTTGGTTTCTGCTGTTTTTCACAGAACCAAGATATGCGAGGTATGTTGTTGAATCACAGCTGATTCATCCATACTTGGTCGTTGCCTGTGTTGCATAGCGTTTCGTTATTTTGGGAGCGGTGTGTTTGTTTGGGTGCCGATTTCAAATTTACTTGAACGTTTCTCAGTAATCGCTTACTGCACCTTTAACATGTTTAACAACGTCTAAATCCATTCCACAGAATTCCTCAGATTTTCTCTTAAAATCAGGGCAGAAAAAATTCATCAGATTCTGTCTGACTCGAGTCGTATACAATTAATAGATGAAATGCAGTATCATTTTTAACATTGTATTTGCGGTTGTTTCTCTAGGTCAGACCACCTGTACGTTTTCTTCATCCAGTGGAGCCCTGATGTTTTTGGGGATGGGCTAGGAATCATCAGCCGTGATCCTGGCTTCATCGTGGTAAAGAAAATCGAGGAGTCCGAGGCAAACGAGGAGCAGCAAACTGTAGAAAATTCAACCAAGGAGTGGGAGGTATGGCCCGTCCAGCTACAATGTTTGGATTGATATTATATCTGTGATTTATGCCCATGTCTGTATTCTCTATGTTGATATGCACTATATTTGATTCAGATATTTTCTCTTTATTGTATTTGCACCTGTCTTTGTGCCTTTATTGTTTGTTTCTATGTTCCAGGTGTCTGGAAGTGTCTTTATTGTGTTCCCCGCACTTAATACACCTTCATGCACCAGTCATACTTTGTTGTCACATCTCCTGTTTTCAATCTTGCTTAATGTTTCTCAGACTGGGTTGTTTTGCATTTGGTCGATAAGCTTCTTGTGAAACCAAGATGCATTGTTCACTGTGAGCTTCCAGCTGGTGTTTTGCATGATTGTGCAATTGTTTTATTATTATTGTTTTGTTTTATTTTTCAAGAAAGAGGAACATGTATGCAGTTTACGCATGCATGAATCCCTCGGTCATGTTTAAAAGGCATGGTTTAACCCGACTAGAATGAGATACAAGCAAATCATGCCTACAGGTGCAAGTGTTGTTTCCTCATGTATTATGCGTGGTGTGGTGGTCCAGCTCAGTTTGGATGTTTTACTGATTGAATAATAGGAAACATTACCACCTGAGATTTCCCTGCATGTTATTGTGTTCCGGTTGCCGTATTGAAACTAATCTGTGGCACTGAGAAACCGATACTATGACCATGGCAGCATTTAAATTTGACTTTAAATTAATGATGTAGGGAACAAAATAGACTGATTTGTTATTCTAGAACTGGAGGATCTTTGCAAAGCCACATGATCTTTTGATATGAATAAATAAAATTAACTTTCTCTAATCATGGCCACAGGGGTGGCATGGCGTGAGTCATGAACTCAACCGTATATTGTGACGGGATACTCAGGGGTCAATTGTAACATTTAACAACCTAGAGTTAATGACACTTAAGTGCAGTTGTTTTTTGTGAGAAATTTTGGATGGCCCGTATTTTCCTCTGCAGTCTAAAATTGTGATGTCTGTTAATTTAAACATTGTTCAGCAGTTAAACGTGAACAAGTTGGGGGCATTCAAATATATAATGTACATTGTTTCCAGAGGATGCACTAAGATCAATCTGGGATAACATGGATCATCAGGTTTTGCTAGTACTTGTGGAATCTATGTCTGCTTGAGTGCTGTTGTCATTAAAGCAAAAAGAGAGGCATACTTTCCAGCTTTACACTCAATTTGTTATGCTGATAAAAGGTAATGCTGGTAAAAGTATTCAAGAAAGCAGTTATATTATTACTTTGAGGTGCACTCTTATTTGATAAACAGCGAGTGGATTAGTATAATTTTTAAGTGTTAAATTTGCTGCGGGCGGTTGTAATACTCTGACTTCTCATGTCATATGTAATATTTCTCAGTGTAAATATTATAATCGTTGGCACACGTGCATGTTAAGTAGTAAAAAATGTAACATTTTACAATTTCCCCGGTTACTCTCGGTTAAGATTTGGGTTAAAGCATGTAGGCCTACTAAATAAATGTACTTACTATGAGTACTAAACAATATCAGACATCTTGTATTATATAGCCTCAATTTTGCTACTTTGTTGTTACTCAAAACATAGTGAACAGTCATTGTGGGCATCATGCTCAAAAAAATGCTTTCTAGGTTGGCGGCAACTCATTAGGTTATTTAGTGTTCATGCATGGTAAGTGGCATTTGAAACATGGCCAGATTGTTGCAGTTACTCTGCTCAAAAAGCAGTTTGGTTTAACGATAAGGGTACTAAATACAGGCATGTTTAGTCTAGATACAGAACGTGTGTTTTTTTTTTACTCTGAACGAGTCCTCATCGACAGCATATGTTTTTCATAGTGTCAGTTTGGATCCCTCCGTGTTATATCATTAATCATTTTAATCTTCTCAAGCATTATTGAAAAAAAATAATAATAATTTAGAGGTCGCGTTTATGGAGGTGGGATCGTCCCTTTAAAAGCACTAAAGTCTTCCGTACACGAGGCGGAACGTATTTTACCAGAGCCAATCAGAGTCCGAATTGTTCCGTGTCGTGCGATATCATTGGCTCTCAGAGGTGTCCGTCAATATCTTGTCGTTGTGTTTATGTCTGAATATGGCAAGTTGTCCGGCGTCGGCTGAAGGAAGGCTGCATGTGACAGATAGTGATACCGTGTTCTTTAAGCGGGTGATGGAAGGAAAACCACTGACTCCGAAATACACTTATGTATGTAATCACAAGTGTTTTGTGTGAATGCGTTTACTGAAGAGTAATGTGTGAGTGGTCTGTTGAATTATTAGCGTATAATGTCTGGCTGAGTTGATTGACGCGGGCTTGTCTTCATTGGTTTGTGTTGCTGCTTTTAAAGTCAAACAGTATGAAAGTGAGATGTGATATTCTGCTTCTGTTACTGGTCTTTCATCTGTGATGCTGGAGCGTGTGTGTGTGTTTGAATCAGTGGATGTCTCACCTCAGACGAGATGCATTTTTTATGAATGCTCTAGTTTACCTTCCTCCTTGTACATTATTGAGGGTTGTAAAGTGGCAACTTATCGGCTAAAACTTTTATTTACCGTCTTGGAGTAGAATGACTGTTGGCTTAATCATTTCTCCTTTACTGTCGATTAACACTGCAAGTCAGCGTGTTGCAGCACTTTAAAGCGATACTTAACCAAAAAAAAAAAAAACTTAATTTACTCTCCGTCGGACATTCCAAATTCCAAACCAGTGTGACGACTTCCGTGAAACACGAAAGAGGAATTTAAAGTGAACGTCCTCCTTGCTCTTTTCTATGTAAGGAAGGTGAATAGGGAGTGGACTTTTTAAAGGGATAGTTCACCCGAAAATAAAAAATGCTGTCATTAATTACTCACTCACCCTCATGTCGTTCCAAACCGTAAGACTTTCGTTCATCTTCGGAACACAAATGAAGATCTTTTTGATAAAATCTGAGAGCTTTCTGTCCCTCCATAGACAGCCTATACAACTGAAGCTTTGACGCTTCAAAAAGTTCATAAAGAGATCGTAAAACATCCATATGAATTGAGTGATTTAGTCCAAAATTTCTGAAGATTGATTGTTTGAAGCTCAAACGTAACACAAAAGAATTAACCTCATTGGTTACGCAACACGTTTGAGCCTCCGGAAGAGGTTTGTTCTTGCGTGTCATTCATGTTAGGTTGAGCTTCTCTATGTGTTTGTAATACTTAATAATTAAAAGTGTAATTCAGTAATTTCTCTCAATCCTGTCGTCACTGGCGCGCAATGAATTCTGGGGTAGGCAAGGCAGCAAAGGATCCATCTGTTGTATCCTTCATTTCACGGGAAACGGAGGACACATTTGAAGGAGCCTTCCAATTGGGACAGCCTTCGTTGCGCAGCAGTGACACAATCAGCCTTCGAATGTGCCCGTCAAAGGATGCAGCATTTGTTTGCTTTATTTTGCAACAAAATAATAGTTCCAACGAAAGCCTCAGAGAAACTTGGGTCTTCAAGCAACACACAACGGTGTTTCATTAGTAAACGAATTTGCAGCTTTGAACAAATCTGGAGAGTCAATGATTCAATGACCCATTCATAAATACAGCCACTTTCTTCGTTACTGAATGAACGATTGACTCAATTTTCTTAATCATTAAGATGGTGACTTGCCACCAGCTACTGGCAATTTTAGTTTAATATTTAAAAGCATCACTTCATTTTTACCATCATTTCATATTTCTCTATTGAACATTTTTTTATTTAAAACATTATCTCATAACATTATTTATGCCATTGTAATTGAATTCAATCCACCTCTGAGCAGGATTAAACAGTGTTAATACATCTAGATTCAGCTTGTGCCATTGGAGTGCAAAGATGGCTTTTGTTGATGGTTTCATTTGAATGAAACTATTAATTTAGTTTAATTTATTGCTTTATTTATTATATTAATAATTAAGTTAGTAGAAGAGAGTGGGTACGCAGAAGGATGTTAAATGCCCCAGGCATCTAAAAAGTTTGGTAACCACTGGTCTAGTGAATCGTTCTTGTGAGTCGGATCTTTTCAATGAATCGGTTGTTCCAGTTCACAAAACAAAAAACCTGATTAGTCTGATTTGTAACTATTTCAACTCAATGATTTGATGTTCCATTTAACTACTTCAATTAATTACGTAAAAGTATGGCTTCTGAAGACTTTTGTATTGTTTTCGATTTAATTTATGGACTACTTTTATAAAACATGTATTGCCTTTTTTTAAATCATAGCCTGACTGGGGACTGACAGCCTCAGTCCCCTTTCACTTTCATAATACTGAATTGGGTATTGGCTGGGGTATTCCTCATAAATAACCTTTCTGGTTTGGTATGACCTGAGCAGTGGTAGCCTAAATGACAAAAGTTTAACCTTGCTTCTGGTGAACGATTCTTTCATGTTGTTAGTAGGTCATAAGTTGAATGTGTTATTGCATGTGTCACATAGTTAATAGGTGTGGCAACCAACAAGCTGTTAAATTATGTGACAGTTCAGAATTGACATTTACTGAAGATAACACATGCCGTAAAATTTCAAGGTCAGCATAAGGTGGTGTTCTTGCTTAGAGGAGCAAGTCTTTATTCAAGTGGTATGGTAGCTGAGTAATTTTAGAGCTTTCTAATCAAGTATGCAACATTTGAGTTTAAGAATAAGGGTGAGTAAAATAATGACAGAATATTTAGTTTCAGTGGGGACATTGGGTGTTTGTTATTTCTATGTGGCTCTGCTATGGCTTACGTTAGCTCTTATGAATATGATTTTCATATCTGTCTGCAGAGCTTCATGCAAAACAGTTCACACAATCATGTAAAACACTCTCTGTATTGTCTGCTCACATTTGTGCTGTAGTTTAACGTATAGACATGATCTAGATCTTACACTCATCTCTTCCATATACCATTCCTGACCGCAGTTTTCAAACTTTAGTAGTCAACATCTTGTATTAAAAGAGTTCCAATCTGCACATTCTTGTCCATATTTTGGCCTCATCCTGTTGTCCTGCTCAGCGGTGTGGTTGTGTCCCCGTCTCTGGAGCAGGTAGTCTCATGGACTGAGTACCACTGCCGGATCGATGCGTTAAACAGTGAAGATCTGCGCTCCCTATGCAAACGCCTCCAGGTGCACAAAATCAGTAGAACCCTGCAGATGTAGTTCTAGGTTTTGTAGATTGTACTTGCCTTGCTGTGGATGGCCAGTTTGAGCCTGTGACCCAAACAATGTTTGTGCAGAAAATTCCATAATTTCCTGAAATTTGTTTTTCTATACCAAAGTACTTTAAGTGATTCTTTTTTTATTTTTAGATGCACAAATTCGAACTTCATGTCCCTGCAAAATTGCTAAAATATTGTTAGTGGAACTCACAAATTAAATACAATTTTAAATTATTTGGAATTTTCTAATTATTAGATGCGTAAATTAGCAGCTTTATGTCATTGCTGATCTGCTACATTCCGTTTTTGGAGATACCAAGCAGTTGCATGCCCTTAGAACACACAAGCTGATTGAAATGAGGAATTTTCTGGAAGCTGTGCAAGGGAAAGTGGATTGTATTTCCATGTTCAGAATGTTCTGAGGTTCATACGGGTGTTTAGGTCGAGACCTGCACTGACTGCTGCTCGATTATTTGTTGTAAACAATTGATGTAATTGAAGCACGGTCGGCGTAACCTGAGTGTGTTTAGGCCACTAGAGGGAATGTTAACTGTCTATGGCACTACATTGTAAAATAACACCACTAGTCCCAGACTTTAGAGCAGTGCTTCTCGACTGGTTATGCTTCAGGAACCAGATTTTATATTGAAAATCAAGTGGTGATCCAACACAGTACAAAAAATTATTATAAGTGAAGTAAATTGTACTTGCATTTAAAGTATACATTTTATCAGTTCATGTGTTTCAGGAATCCTTATGCTCATATAATGAAGCTTGTTAATGTTACCATGAGCTGCATAGGCACAACAGTATGCCTAATTATAATAACAGGCTGAATAAGGAAATTGACAAGTTCCACTGGTTGAGAACCACTGACTTTGGGGAAATAGCCTAATGCACAACAAATCTTTTATATGAAAACAATATCCCATACTGCCTCGCCAAAACCTTTCCAGTGAGATTAGATTTGTTGCCTCAGGTTAGTGTGTCCCCTTAGGTTAATTCCACCATAGATAGTCAAGTCAAGTCAACTCAACTCCTGCTCAGATTTGCATGTTAATTCTATGCAGCTTTACTTCCACAAATGTTTTGAATGCCAAATCCCTACTGCGAGGGTAAATTTAAGGGAAGATCTAGAGTCATGCCTTGTTATAGTCTCAGATTTATGTGGCATAAAGCATTAGACGGTTTGCTAATGGTGTCTTCTGTCTTTAGATCACCACAAAAGAAGACGTGAACTCCACACATGGCACGTCCATCTCCGCCAGTCTGGAGCCGGAGACTTTCAAGCCCAACCTGAACGAACCCAGTGACCTTCTGGAGGCTGAGCAGATTGAGAAGGTAAGCGCACAGTGGCGCTGCAGTGAAAGAGCTGCTTTACAGTTTTTCATCGATCCACTGGTCCAAAAATAGACGTCCCTCCCTGCTGTTCACCGGTTATTGATCCTCGACCGAAGGATGGTCTCAGACATGTTAACAGACAGATTTATTCATTTGTCATCTTATGGCCAAGGGCATAAGAACGATTGGTTAAGTGAAGGAGATTGTTCTTGAGCCAAAAATTATTACTCACCCTCTTGTCATTAAAACCTATATGATTTTCTTTCTTTCATG
This sequence comes from Abramis brama, assembly GCF_963993115.1. Lineage (NCBI taxonomy): Eukaryota > Metazoa > Chordata > Actinopteri > Cypriniformes > Leuciscidae > Abramis > Abramis brama. The sequence goes on from NC_139979.1 coordinate 7,221,251, forward strand.
GAATAGGAAAAAAACAAAAAACAGAAGGTTCATGCTTACTCTTTTCCATTTAAGAAAAACTACTAATATTAGACCAACGCAGACAGTCACCAGATTACAGCCTGCCATGTCACTTCTCAGACATTCTGATTCACCATGTTCAATCGGTGAAAACAAGCTCCAACAGACTCCAACAGTAACACACTTATCCGATAAATCCGACAAAGTATCTGTTGCCGTCTGTTGGTCCGGTGTAAACTGGACTTTAGGGGTAGATGAAGTACAAAGTGCATATCTTTACAGCGTATCTAAGCTGTAATACCCCTAAAGATAAAATTCTGTATTAAAATATTATTTAGGATTAATGCCGCTGTGCCGTAGTTTTGTAAGCTTGCAGTCAAAATTGAATGTGATGAGAGAGAATGGGTGGCACAAAATAATACAAAGACAATGAATAGACTGCATGTCTTTTCTTTGCTTTTGCTGGATGCATGCAAAGAAGCATACAGTACAGTGTAGTCTGATTCATAGACAAATGACTCATTTGAGTTGGTTCTTTTTAAATTAATCATCAGGAGTTCAGAAAATGATTCCTTATACATATGACTTGTTTTCTGAAGCCATACGATTGTATGAGATCGTGCTTTGGCAGCTAACTAAAATAAGATCATTTTAAGTTTAAATAAATTATAGATATATAGAAAAATGTATATTAAAAAAAATGACAGTAGCACATAACAAATTTACTAAACTTTAAACAAAAAAGCTGTTTCAAAATATGAATAAATACTATAATAGTATAAATTACTACTTTTAATAATTAAAAAATAACACTGAAACAGAACAAAATTTAAGTAATTTTTTTATTGCCGTTACAACAATCATGTTTTGTTCAACTTTCTTCCAGAAATAAAGCATGATTGTGTTCAGACACTTTTTGACTGTTGTTTAATAAATGTTGCAGTTGCCAGGGACATTTCTGTAATATTCGTACATGACGGCCTGATCTTTTGATCTGATCTCACTGTGCCATTTACAATGTGTTTTGTTGTGAAGCTTCAGCGGTATTGTGCTGTTATGAGGTTTTAAGTCATTGCGCCCTGCGGCTGCTCGACTTTCAAATGCATCAGCGCTCTGTGAATGGATCACCTGAGGTGGCCTCTCACAGACCCCTTTATTCAGACGTAGACCATTTTGTTGGTAAATCAAATAAACTTGTGTCATTACGCAGAGTAATTCAATGCTCTCCAAGCGCTGGGAAAGCCTGGAGCCGCCGGAGGACACAGAGAACGCTGGACACAAACATGTGTTGAGGAAACGCCTGCCGCCCAGGCGCCCACCATATATGTGTGTCTATATATATATATATATATATACAGTGCTGGTCAGAATTATTTGCCCCCTTGGTAAATATGATCAAAGATGGCTGTAAAAAATAAATCTGCATTGTTGATCCTTTTGATATTTTATTTAAAAAAATAGCAAAAATCTAACCTTTCTTTGAAGTAAAAGAATTGAAAGTGGGGGGAAATCACATTATGAAATAAATGTTTTTCTCCAAAACATGTTGGGAATTTTTTTTAGCCCCCTTTTATTAAATACTTTTTGCAACCTGCTTTTTCCAAGATAACAGCTCTGAGTCTTCTCCTATAATGCCTGATGAGTTTGGAGAACACCTGACCTGAGATCAGAGACCATTCCTCCATACAGAATCTCTCCAGATCCTTCAGATTCCCAGATCCATGTTGGCGCTTCTTCTCTTCAGTTCAGCCCACTCATTTTCTGAAGGGTTCAGGTCAGGGACTGGGATGGCCATTGCAGATGCTTGGTTTGTGTTCAGTGACCCATTTTTGTTTTAATTTTGATGTTTGTGTTTGGATCACTGTCCTGTTGGAAGATCCAAACATGGCCCGTTATAAGATTTCTGGCACAGGTTGTCAGGTTTTGATTTTTTTATCTGTTGGTATTTGATCGAATCCATGATGCCATGTTATCTGAACAAGATGTCCAGGAAAATTAGGCCCACAGCATTAAAGATACAGCAGAGTGTTTCATTTTACACATGGGGTACTTTTTTATCCCTGTATGAACCAAACCCATATTAAGTGTTTGCTGCCAAAAAAAGCTCTTTTTTTTGTTTGTTTCATCTAAAAGAGCTGCTTCAGTTTTTCATCGATCCACTGGTCCAAAAATAGACGTTCCTCCCTGCTGTTCACCAGTTATTGATCCTCGACCGGAGGATGGTCTCAGACATGTTAACAGACAGATTTATTCACTTGTCATCTTATGGCCAAGGGCATAAGAACAATTGGTTAAGTGAAGGAGATTGTTCTTGAGCCAAAAATTATTACTCACCCTCTTGTCATTAAAACCTATATGATTTTCTTTCTTTCATGGAATAGGGAAAAAACAAACAAACAGAAGGTTCATGCTTACTCTTTTCCATTTAAGAAAAACTACTAATACTAATATTAGACCAACGCAGACAGTCACCAGATTACAGCCTGCCATGTCACTTCTCAGACATTCTGATTCACCATGTTCAATCGGTGAAAACAAGCTCCAACAGACTCCAACAGTAACACACTTATCCGATAAATCCGACAAAGTATCTGTTGCCGTCTGTTGGTCCGGTGTAAATTGGACTTTAGGGGTAGATGAAGTACAAAGTGCATATCTTTACAGCGCATCTAAGCTGTAATACCCCTAAAGATTAGAAAAAAATCTGACAGTGAATGGAAATAAAAACACCATAAAAATAGTACATATTACTAGTCCATAATACTACTGGTTCACCATAACATGGTCTTTTTAAAAAAATTACTGGGACAGAATAATCTGTATTCTTCCACGGATGTGGACAAAATTCTGTATTAAAATATTATTTAAGATTAATGGACCAAAGAACCTGTCCCGTTTGAAGTTCCAGTAGTGTCAGTTACTTTTCAAACGTTCTATGGTCAGATGAAATAAAACAAAAAAGAGCTTTTTTTGGCAGTAAACACTTAATATGGGTTTGGTTCATACAGGGATAAAAAAGTACCCCATCTGTAGAATGAAACACTCTGCTGTATGTTTAATGCTGTGGGCCTAATTTTCCTGGACATCTTGTTCAGATACATGGCATCATGGATTCGATCAAATACCAACAGAAATGTAAACCTGACAGCCTGTGCTAGAAATTTTATCAAAACAAAAATGGGTCACTGAGCACAAAACCAAGCATCTGCAATGGCCATCCCAGTCCCTGACCTGAACCCTTCAGAAAATGAGTGGGCTGAACTGAAGAGAAGAAACGCCAACATGGATCTGGGAATCTGAAGGATCTGGAGAGATTCTGTATGGAGGAATGGTCTCTGATCTCAGGTCAGGTGTTCTCCAAACTCATCAGGCATTATAGGAGAAGACTCAGAGCTGTTATCTTGGAAAAAGCAGGTTGCAAAAAGTATTTAATAAAAGGGGGCAAATAATTGTTTCCAATGTGTTTTAGAGAAAAACATTTATTTCACAATGTGATTTTTGTTTTTTGTTTTTCACTTTCAATTCTTTTACTTCAATGAAAGGTTAGATTTTTGCATTAAAAAAAAAAAAAAAATATATATATATATATATATATATATATATATATATATATATATATATATATATATATATATATATATATATATATATATATCTATCAAAAGGATAAACAATGCAGATTTATTTTTTACAGCCATCTTTGATCATATTACCAAGGGGGCAAATAATTCTGACCAGCACTGTATATAATATGGTGTTCAGCTTCTCTGTGTCTACTGGTGTGGAAAGGTCAGTGCTACTGTAATTGGGCTCTTAATGTTTCACAGGTTCTGCTCTGATCCTGCACGTCTTTTATTCGTTCTACATCTTCATGTTGCTGTGTTATTCATTCGTGTTCTGCTGTTTTCCACCTTTTCTTTTTATCACTTTATTTTTACTTCCAGATTACAGCAGAAACTATTTAAAAAATAACAGGAACATTCAGGAGCACAGAAACATGTCAGTGCTGCCCCGTGACTTTTATCAGTAAAATAGCTTCGCTACTGAAAAGCAAAAAGGTGGTAATGTTGCTGTTTTTGAAGTAACTAAACTCATTATTTATTCAAATAAATAGAATCTTACCATGGTACTTTATTTTACTCTTCTAGATCCAGTTACCTGTAGAAACAAACTTTACTCAACAAAAAATAAATCAGTATTTTTATCCAATTCTGCAAACATCAGTGCTTTCACTTGTCCATGTTGGCAAGTGACCACGTGTAAACGGAATGATTCACAGCTTGGTGTCCAGTATTATTTTATTATTATTTATAAACTCTTATTGTTTTTATTAATGTTTGGAATTGGCTTTTTTTGTATTTTAAATTTTAAATAAAAATGTATGTGTTTTTGTCATTTTTATTATTATTTTTATATTACTATTTACGTTTAATTTATTTTTATTTTAGTGTTAGTTTTTATTTATTTCCAGTTAGTGACTTTAGTGCTTCAACTTATTAAATATCAAATAGTTGCCAAGGCAACATTTAAAAATTTTCATTTAGCTTAAGTTTTTCATCCTGTATTTATTTTTTGACTTTATTTCAGCTTTATTAAAAAAAGCTTTAGCTTTAAAAAAGTTTAAAATGTCTTTAGTTAACCAAAATAACCCTGGTCAGCAGTGGTTCTTTGCCTCCATGTCATGTATTAAAATAGTTTAATGCACACCTAACCAAGCATTATCTTATTTCCTGTTTTTCATGCAGTTGGCGAAACATCTCCCACCCAGAACCATCGGTTACCACTGGAATTTGACCTTCAGCACATCTAAACATGGCATGAGCATTAAAACACTGTACCGGACGATGCAGGATCAGGAATCGCCCATGCTACTGGTCATCAAAGACAGTGACGGACAGGTCAGACTCTTCTCTTTATCTCTCACAAGTGACAGTCTCAGACCTTAACACAATATTAAAAAAACACCAAAGCCATTGGTTCTCGCATGTCATGTGACCAGGAGCAATGTAAAGATTTTGGTTCAGTGGTTTCCTAATCTAGTCTCTGTGCTCTTGTAGATGTTTGGGGCTTTGGCCTCCCAACCCTTCAAAGTCAGCGAGGGTTTCTACGGCACAGGAGAGACTTTCCTGTTCACCTTCTATCCAGAGTTTGAGGTTTGTGCTCAGTTTATCCATTCATTTTCGTTACAGGCAGAATAAGCTGTCAGTTTGAAATTAATTCTGATTGTGGTTGTCATTTGGCATTTTCATAATCAAAGACTTCATTGCAGGATTTAAACACTGACTAAACTGAACTAGAGAGACCAAGTGTGTTTTCTTGTTCTAAAATGCTGTTTCTCTCACTGGCAGGCGTACAAATGGACTGGTGATAATCTGTTCTTCATTAAAGGAGACATGGACTCTTTAGCCTTTGGTGGAGGAAGGTCGGTAACTCAGGGCACTTTTAATAATTTGAATACTGATTTTCATTGGAGATGTTTGTGTAAGACCAAAAAAATGTGTATGCAAATGTAAACCTGAACGTTTGGCCAGCACATTGCAAGCTTGTTGTCTCATTGCACAAACTAAACATGCAAGTTTTTTCTTAACTACAAATCTCAGTAAGGGTAAGATAGTTTGTTTCAAATGTCTGTGCATATCGGTTATTTTTCAGATAGCTAACTGTGAAAATGTTGACAATTTAACTTGACAGTGATTGATTTGAAACTGGTTGTAGTAGGTGACAGTTTATGTTAATGCACACTTAGAAACTTTTGAGAAAGCAATTCATTCTTACATTACTGTTTACATTTTTGTGAAATTTGGGGGTGGTTAAGGTTTGTTTATGTTTTTGTAAGAAGTATCTTATGCTCACCAAGTCTGCATTTATTTGATCAAAAATATATGATTACAATTTAAAACAACTGTTTTATATTTGAATATATTTTTATTTAAATGAATTTATTCCTCTGATGGCAAAGCTGAATTTTAATTTTCTAATATGCTGATTTGCTGCTCAAGAAACATTTAGTATTATTATCAATGTTAATTAATATTTTTGTGGAAACCGTGATGGATTTTTATGAATAGAACGTTAAAAAACAACATTTATTTGAATTTGAAATCTTTTATAACAGTGTAAATTGTATTTTATTTTACTCTCACTTTTGTTCAATTTAATGGATCCTTGTTGTTTAAAGTGTTAAAAGAAACAAAATCTTACTGACCTCAAACTTTTCAGCAGTGGTTATCATTTGCATCATAGGAATAGTGTCCATGTACTCGTGTAGAGTGTTTTTGTACAGTCCTTTATTTTTATTTTTAAAATGATTCCCTCCATGTCCATTTACATGAAGGGTTTATTCGAGAATGTTTTCTTCTCTTTCAGTGGTGAATTCGGGCTTTGGTTGGACGGGGATCTTTATCACGGCAGGAGTCATTCATGCAAAACCTTCGGGAATCCCATGCTCTCCATGAAGGAGGATTTCTTCGTGCAGGATATTGAGATCTGGTCGTTCGAGTAGCAGCATACAGGGAGGTACCTTTGTGTTGTTAGTTGGAAAGAGGAATTGGACACCAGGCAGATCCCAAACCTTACTGCACATCACCGCGGCTCCCAGGAAGCCCGTAACGGACGCTACTGTTACCGCGCTTGTCGTATGTTACTCCTGCATTTAATACAGAGCTCTTCTTTGTGCTGTTTAGTATATGTGTTTTGTTCAAGCCGTGTGCAGCGTCAATAACGAACGGGAGGATGTAACAAGGGACCCCCGTGAGCAACCTTTAGCATCGAGTGGAGATGACGATGAAAACGATGGTGGTGGCGGCACGGGTTTGGGCTGCCCGAGAACTGCCACAGTCCAATTTACCTGAGCTGAAGCGGCAGGAGAACGTTCAAAAGATGATGTTAGCCCATAGGATGTCACTACTGCAACACAGGGATCGATGGGGGGGGGGAAACAACTACGGAAAAAGAAAAGCAAACAACTGAAAACACATTCCCTTGCTCTCAGAGGAAGAATATGCATTTTTTTGGATCGCGGTGGCGTCCACGAGAAGACGAGAACACATCCGTAGTTTCTTTTGAGGCGAAATATTCAAGTGTCGTGAAACTCGTAGTCTTTCTGTCGTTCACTATCATAGCACACCATGTCGAAGCACATAATCGGAAACCCCATCGTCGTAATGTTCTGTTCAGTGGGTTTTACATGTGAGTGTGGCTAACACCGACCCCTCCGCTTCGGAAGGGCCGACTTTTACTGTTCGTAGGCAGAAATGTGTCGCAATAGATTTGTGGAATATGCAAATTCCTGTCCTGTGACCTCAAATAATCCAAACGGGGCACTTTTGTTTTCCCGGTTTCTCTTTCTAAGAGACCTTTTACGTCTTGACGGATTAATTGCTTTTCTGGGTATCATTTGAAAAGCCTGAGACGTGGTTTAATTGTTTTTCATGAATATAATGACAATTCTATATTTATGTATATGATTATATTTATATATATATATATATATATATATATATATATATATATATATATATATATATATATATATATACATACATAAATTCATATATATATATATATATATATATATATATATATATATATGTATATATATATATGTATATATATATATATATATATATATATATATATATATATATAAAAATTATATATATGTATTGCTGTTAAGTGTGACAGTGATCTTTTTTTGTGCTGATATCTCAGCTGTTACTAATATAATGTATATTACCCTGTAAATTAATGTTAAGATAGTAGATTTGTTCCTATATATAAATATATATAAATATATATATATAAATGAATATACAGTGTGTGGATTGGTGGGTTGCTTCTCGCACTTTATTAATCTAGTTTCAAGCCAGGTTCTTCAGGCCTCATTAGCAGTAGCAGTACAGTATATATTTTTGTTTGTCTTTTAGATCATAGAGTAAATGAATCGTTTATAAAGAGCTTGCTGCTACTGTAGAGAGGAAAGCCCCGGACGGGCGTCTCAGCGGTCGAGCACAGGGTCGAATCTGACGGACTCTCTTCTTCTCACTTGTCCTGTCCCGGAGTTTTTTTTGTTTGGTTTTTGTCAGGGTTTTTTTTTTTTTTCGGTGTCAAGATTGACTGTGCACACAACGAGAGGAGCACAAACGTCCTTTCAAAGTGCAAACAAATCCTTCATCTATTTCACCGGAATATAATGTTACAGTGATGTATAAAGAACAATGAATACTAATAAATTGTTGTAACCTGGGACAGAATCAGGTCTTTTATGGTTTTTATTTTCTTTGGTCTTTCTTTGAGCTCTTCAGCACTGAATAAGCAATTACATGATTATTATTATTTTTTTAATGCTGACCTGTTCTAATACCATAGTGTTTTGGAAAGTAATTCCGTGCTAATGCCATGTTAAATGAATATGCTAATGATTCAGGCCTGTGGTGTATGTCAAAGCACCATGATATTATCATCCAAAACAATATCTTTACAATAGTATCACCACAGCACTTTTGTGTAAGGGGAAAATCCATGGTTCATACAGCCATAAATCTGCTTAATTTGGTTCAGAAGGGAAGTCTGTCAACATGAAATACTATTTCACTTTTATAATGTGTCGTATTTCTCCGTGAAACATTCGTCGGGGAGAAAAAACAATTTCATCCATTAGTAATGAGTGGATGGTGGTTTTAGGGGAGGGGCTGAAAAAAGTATGCGGGATTCATGACGTCAGCAAAAAAAAAAAATTCTTCGTAGATTAAGTTATTTACATTTTTGTTTATTTATGTTTAAAAAAAAAATACTGAGACATGTAAGACCAAGAATATATTATAATGTGCTAATTGGGATGATGATGATGATGATGATGATGATGATGATGATGATTACGTGTGACCGCCACAACACGGTCGTTGATTTTTGTTTGCTGTTTTTATTACCACTTTTAAACTTTGACAGCAGCTCCATAAAGTTTCAGATGGTAATAGCGAAATGAATTGCCACATTTTGAACCGCAAGAATTAAATGCGATGAGAATTCACATCAAACGACGTCACAAAACTTGATATAAGTAGCGTTTTGATTACGAGGTACAATGATGGGGTGATTGACAGGTGTCAAAAATGAAGAGTCAGTGCTTGTAGGAAAGGAGAATTTTTTTTGAAGCTGCTGAAGTGGGAGTTCTGGCTGTACTTTGTTTATATCTATAGTCTGCCGCTGTTTCAGTAAGTATATTCAGCTTCGTTCACACTAATGACAAACTCGTGATGTTGAGCAGGTGTCCAGACTACTATGACAGCAGGGCTGTGATGCTGTGAGATGAAAGTGTAAATGCATCTGCCTGGGGCTTATTGACAACACTTAATATATACTGTATATACGGCTGTAGTCTGTATGTTTTGGGGTTTTTTTAAATATTTTTATTTTGTTTACAGGGTCAGAGTGACATTATTGTCATCCTGCTGGTGCAAGAGCGCCACCTGGTGGATATATTGTAAATTGCACTAAAATGTTGCTATGGTAATTTATACCACAAACCTCCATCCAATTATAAAAGAATGAGAGATATTAAAAATGCAAAGCCTTTAAAACAGGTTCACAGATGTCTCTGGGTATTCCAGTCTTATAGTATTTCAAACTATTTTTGACTCCAAATATAACAAAAATATATATACAAAGAGGGCAAATTATATTGAATAACGGTCGATTCGCTACATACATAAAGCCAGACATAATGTGACACCGTCATAACCACACACTCATGGTTGAATTAGTTCACATTAGAAACTAATTCGATCTTCACATTAAAGCTCTTGTCCTCTTTCAGAAAATATACACATGATTTTACTTTGAATAGAATGCCATATTCATTGCAAATTAAAAACAAAACAAAACTGACGGCACTAAATGTTGACCTGAAAATTTTTTAAACAACAGAGAAAGGCAAAAATGATAATGAAAGTCCCATGTGAAAATCAAGACGTGCACAATTTTGAAAAAAAATCTGAAACTGCAAAAAAAACACCGACGCGAGGAAAACAAGTGCTTTAACTACAAATGAGATGCAGTCCCACTGATTGTCCTTAGTATTTTGAAAACAATTAAAACATTTACACAGTTTTAAAAGTCAAGTAGCCTAGTGGTTTAATCTTTATTTTGCACTCAGCAATATTGACTTTAAAATAAAGCACAGGATTTTTCCTCATTTAATTGCAGGGGTCAAGGCAAATTTCACGACATCATTATGAAAATATAAGTCTATTAATATCAGACACCATGTGAATACAGGCAAAGAATTTCCTCATCTGAGGCTTGTTCCTTTTGCAGTCCTCTGACAGGAATCCCTTTTTTTTCCCCAAAGATAATGAGGCACTTGGATGAAGCCACCAGTGGCAGATGTGTCGCGTTCAATGGCAGGAGAAATTACAAATCAGTTTCTTTTTCAGTTTGAAAGTTCCTTCCTAGTAAACCAGGTACTGTAACTCTGAGTAAATGAGAGGAAACATCACGGCACAGGCTCTGTACAGGATGGCTCCACTCTTGACCAGCGCTCGTGGAATTGTGAGCCAGGATTCAGATCTGAAGCTGAAGTAAATGGCGTACAGGGCCACCGCGAAAAAGTGACCGATTAGAGTCAAGGGTTTCGGTGACAATCTAAAGGGGGAAAAAAACAGATTAGTGGTGTGACAACAATGTATATGCAAGAACCAGTGAAAGAGATCTGATTTGAGGACCGCACTGATGTTTTCAGCTTAGTGGTCAAGATGGGTTTTCAGTGGCAGAGTGTTTGTAAATACTTACACCGACAGAAGGCCGATCGGTCCGTTGATACATTCTCCACCAAGTTTGAAATAGTGGAAACAGGCTTTTCTCAACTGATACAGTGAATCTGAAAATAAACATAAGGTTTACATGCATTAAAAGTAACTTGGATTACCTAATCAATTACTTTTTTGATGTAACAAGTAATGCATTACTTTATATATTACTTTATTGCATTACATTTACATGTAAATGCTTTTATCCAAAGCGACTTACAAATGAGAACAATAGAAGCAGTTAAACTAACAGTAGGACAACAATATGCAAGTGCTATGACCCTTCTCAGTTTAATCTAACGCAGTAAATGTTAACTTTTTAATTACTTTTAGTTACTTTTTTTAAAAGTAATGCACATTACTTTTCAGTTTAAACTTTGCTTAAACATTTTTTTAACTGCTGCATTAAATTTCTCTCTCTTCTCCATAATGTAGTCACATGTGAGCCAGAATTGACCAAAAGTACACAAAACACATTTCTCATTTCGACTTTCAATATAAAGAGTTAATATAAGCTGTAATGTTGAGAGATCTTTTGTATGTCATACATAGCTCTAGGGGTCAGGAAATATTCAAAATGCTTAGAATATTATAATATTCTAAATGTGTTTTTAAAAGAAAAATAAGGTGTATGTTACAGTATGCCATGTTGCTTTTCAATGAAAAAGGCTTGGAAGAGAGCGAGTCTCAGTCAGGTGAGAAAAAGTAACTTAACACATTACTTTCCACAAAAAGTAACCAAGTAACATAATAAGTTACTTTTATAGGGAGTAATGCGATAACGCATTACTTCTAAAAGGAGAGTTTGATTTTTGAAAATGTGAAACCAAAAAATGTATATTTAAGAATGTGTTTCGTTTCGTCACTTACTGTCGGTCGCAGCAAACAGCTCATACAGTGCTTGAGCCAAGACGTTCACTACAAACGAGTGAGATGATTTCCGCTCCCAATGGAATTTCTTCTTCGCCTGACAACAAAAACAGCCTCATTTCTCTGTTGCATCATGATCTCCACTGCATTTAAGCATTTATCCAATACCATCTGTTCTAAAACCTGTTGAGGTGCCTTACAAAGACACTGCCTACAAACACATTACACTTACTTATTGCTGTGCCTACACTGTAAACAAATTGTTGGTTTAACTTAAAAGTTACCTGGTTGCCTTAAAAATTTGAGTTAATACAATAAATGAGATTTAATCAACAGACACTCAAAATATGTTATCTGAACCACATTAATCATCTACACTGTAAAAATGTTAATTATCAATAATTTATGACAACATATGTTTTTACATTACTTTAACACATCAAAATAAGTTCAGCAATTTTCAACTTAATTTATACAAGATTGAACTCAATTTAACTAATTTTAATGTAATATAAGTTGAAATGACTTGAACATCCAAGTTGATTGTACTTAAAAATTTGAGGCATCTTTTCTTTTCTTTTTTTACAGTGCAAGTTGATTTGACAAAAGAAAAAAAACCTGAGATAAGTTTTGCAGCAAAGTTGATGTTAAACGTTCTTGTCTTGATATGATTTGCAGTGAGGATCAGCAATGACTGGCACCAGAAAGGGGTCTGATGTTAGCTGTTACCTGGAGCACAGCTGTATTGTCATAGAGATCAGGGATGTTCTTTAGCAGGTCTCTCCAGATGCGGACGTCGTTCAGCACAACACTCATCCCGCCACCGGTCAGAGGATGACGCATGTTATATGCGTCTCCTAAGAGCAGAACTCCTGATGGAGGACAGGTGGGTCATCACTTGCAACACAATTTCACTCTATGCACTTGGTCTTCATTTTTAGGGATACAAAAATTATGTTATGAAAGAGTATTTTAACTGTGTGATGTATGTGTGTGTAGTTTTTTGGGGGTTTTTTCACCATTTGATGGGTCTGTCGCAGTTTAATGTAACATCTATATTTTAGGGTTTTCATGACACACTACCAGTTTAATGCTCACCAAAGCTGCATTTTTATATTTTTGTGGAAACCGTTTTCAGCAAATCAGCATTTCAGTATGACACGTGTGACACTGAAGACTGGAGTAATTGCTGCTGAAAATTCAACTTTGCATCACAGGTATAAATTACATTTGATAATATTTTCAAGTGAAAACAGCTATTTTAAATTGTAATAACATTTCACGACATTACTGCATTTTTTATCACATAAATGCAGCCTTGGTGAGCATAATAGACTTCTTTCAAATCTTAATTATTCCAAACTTTTGAAGTGGGTGTGTGTGTCTTGATATACAATATAGAGAGTCATTCCTTATGGCTTACCTGGTTTATTGACTGGTGAGGGTGGCAGGAAGCTGGCTGGCATCGTTCTCAAGCGATCATTCTGCAATGCCACCATGAACGGCTCCTTTAAATGCTCTGTGTAAGCAAAATATACAAATTTGTTGGCATTTTGTTGTCTAAATGTTTCAATTGTGTTGTTGTATATAGAAATACAACTGAAATGAGAAGTATTTTAGAAATCCATGAGTATGAAAAGGACCCATTTTAGCAATGAGTTTTTTTTTTAAAGTCTAAGTCCGATACCTGGTAGTTGGGGGTAGATTTTTTCTGTCATGTACTGCTTAAGGTCTCGGGGCATCTCTCCTCTGACATCCACCAGAACCCGAGTCTCATTGGAGGAGATCTGATAGATCAGCACCGGACTGGGATCAGCTAGAACCAGCTCTGCATGATTGGGCTTGAACTGAGGTGAGTCCTGGAAGAGAACATAACCGCACAATCAATCATTGTGTTGCTTGGGAATTTTTAACAGAAGTATGCAACCGTCACCCTTGTGTTTACCTTCATTATGCATCCAACAAAATGAGACGATACTTTAACTTTCCCAGAAACCAGATTCTTCCGGAACTTGGAGAAACAGCCGTCAGCGACTACAGTCAGAGGAGCATGGATCTCCTGAGAGGGAAAGAGGAAAATTGCAGTGAGGAAAATGCTTAAATAACACTTTTAAAGAGTGTATTTTATCAAACTGACATGCCATGTGCAGTGTTGGGGAAAGTTACTTTTAAAAGTAATGCATTACAATATTGTGTTACTCCCTAAAAAAGGAACTAACTGCATTACTTTTTATGGAAAGTAATGTTACATTACTTTTGCCTTACTTTTTCTCACCTGGGCTGGGCTTGCTTGTTTGTTTTTAATTACAAAAAATTTATATTTTTGGAAAATGTAAAGGCAAAAGTGAAACGAATAAGCTTCAGGCTGAAGGAAATGCAAATTCTCTGCATAAGTATACTTATTTGAAAATAGTAAATATTAAATATTTTGTTGTACATTTAAGTAAGTAATGCGTTACTTGTTACTTGGGGGGGAAAAGTAATCTGATTACGTAACTCGCGTTACCCCCAACACTGGCCATGTGAATAAAAGTGTGGCTTACAGAAGTATTTGACCTTGTGTGGATGATTGCCAGAGCATCTCTAAATATCTGTGATCGGTGATCCCTTTATCAACCGAGTATCAAGTGTGCCATTACCTTGATCATCCCAGAGTCTTTCTCCCTGTACTGAATTCCTGTCACACACTCATCTTCTTCCTCCAGGCTTGTCACCGTTCCCTCCACGAACTTCACACTATGCAAATATGACATGATATTAAACCCATCCGTTTCTAAATCCTTGGGTGAAGAGAAACAATATCCCTTACAAAGACTCTTTATAAAATTAACACATAAAGAACATCTACACCCTTAAAAATAAAGGTTCCAAAAAGGGATTTTTGCAGTGATGCCCCAAAGAACCTTTCAGTGAAGGCTGAACAGTTCTTAAAAGAACAATTTTTTTCTCAGTGTGAAGAACATTTAAATCATCTAAAGAACCTTTTTCCACTATAAAGAACCTTTTGTGGAATGGAAAGGTTCTATGGATGTTAAAGGTTCTTAATGGATCCATAGATAACTATAGCCAATAACTATCAGGTTCCGGAAGTAAAAACTCCATTCAATTTCTCCACAGCGTAATTAATTTTCAATGATAACTTATAAATCTTTAAAGACAGCCCTACTGTAAGATATGACGTTGTTAATCTATTGTATTTGCTTCTATTGAAGCCTTATCTTTCAAATAATCGTGTTTAACAGCATAATTTGTAGTGAAAAACTACATTACTCATGAAGCTGTACAGAAAATTCCACCAGTCAGATCTCATTAGCTCCGCCTACTCCCATGAAGCACTGCAAATTATGCAATCGAGTCAGTGTACCTCAATATTTAAATATTTGAATATATATGCATATTTTTGCAATAAACTTAATATTCATGTATGTATGTATGTATGTATATATATATATATATATATATTAGGGGTGGAGCCGAACCCGAATACGGTATTCGGAAAGGCACAAATAATGTGTTTTTTACGAATACTTATTTCGAACAAATACTTAAAAAAATATTTGTATTCGGGAACAAGAAAAACTTTATATCAAAAAGCTGCGTTTCCTCCGGCTGTAAATCCACTTGTTGATAAGAAAGGAGGAAATGACACGGAAATATTTTGGATTAGGCTAATGTCACGTTGCCATAAGGGGTCGTCCACATAGCGCGTTTTTTGCGCGTGCAGATTTCAAATGTAGGCGCGCGGCAAGCGCGCTTATAATAATAGAAGCGAACGGCGCGCTCGTTTTTCCAGGCGCGCCTATGTTGGTTGCATAGCAACGACAGACGCGGTGCGAACTGCGCTCTTCATGATGACGAGGAAGTATCAGCAAAGAATTAATTGATTTCTAGCCCTTGCATTAGCTTTAGATATATTTATGGATATGAGAAATGAAATAAAAAGCCGTCATCATGTCATTAATATCAGTCCATCAGAAAAGCTGTTCTAGGCTTATTCTTGGCTGGATAACTCTTAGCAGGTTTAAAAAGCCCTTTTAAAATTAAATATGAATGCAGTTTTGGATTAAATAAAAGTACAGCCAAGTCAAATAAAACACGTTTTATCTCCTGTATTTGGTAACACTACAATAAGATACCATTCATTAACATTACTTAATGCGCATCTAACATCAACACATTGAGGGAACAATATATTTGTACAACATTAATTGATGTTTGTGAATGTTATTTAATAAAAACACTTGATTGGTCATGTTTGTTCACTTCAGTCATTGTGCATTAAATAATGTTAACATAAATAATGTTAACTTTTGATTTTAAAAATGTATTTTTAAATGAACCCCAAGGAGAATAATTGTGACAGTATATAACTATTGTTTATTGTTAGGTCATTTTATCTAATGTTATCTAACAAATTTAATCTTATTGTAAAGTGTTTTTAATACTACAGTTTCCATCTTTGTAACCGTGATATACACTTTAATATATGTAAATTTAATCTAAATTAAGCTTTGATACCGAAATTGGTACCGAGAACCGTGGATTTTCACTGGTATTGGTACCGAATACTGAAATTTTGGTACCGTGACAACACTAGTAGCTCTGTTAGCTCGGTAATTTAGACAATAGGCTGTTGACAGAGTAACGTTAACGTTGGTAATGGCTGTTATGTTATTTTCTTTTCAATGACGTTCCTTGTTACATGTTCATTGCTGGATTTAAGGAAAAACATCAACCAATATTGCATATCCATTATTATAATGGATATAATTAAAGAATACTTACACTATAACGTAAAGTACACTATAACGTATTAGAAGTGTAACGCAAAAAAAATGGATTTTTACACCTATTTTGAATTTTACTCGAATACAAATACAAATACAAATACAAATACTTTTCCCCCCTCAACAAATACAAATACAGATACAAATACCGGCTGCTTTGCACACCCCTAATATATATATATATATATAATATAAAAAAAATCTACATTTTTAAATTAGTATTTTTATACTTCATCGTTTTTACACCGATTATGCAGTTCGCAATGCTTCATGGGATTGTAGTTCTTTTCCTCACTAAAGCCGTTAAGTACACAGTCTTGTACCTTTGTATTTTTGTCTGATTTTCAAATACTTTTTTGCTTCAAATCAAAGTTTGTAATGTTGTGATTCACCTCGTAGCTGATTGGCTTGGTTCATGGCTTATAACGCTTTAACAGAGATTTTTTTAAATCCCTATGGGATAAATGAAGGGAAAAATACTTCCATAACCAATGCCACGGGTGGGAGCTGTTGCACTCTATAAAGAACCTTGACTGACAGACAAGTACTGTATAATCTCACCATATTTGAGGTCTACAGTCAAAAATCACATTATGCAAATGTGTGTTTTCCCTTACAGTGGTTTTACCTCTAAACCGCTTTCCAATTAGAATAATTCTTTGAAATAAGACTAGTAATGATAAAGCATGGTGTCATTATATTAATAAATGGAAAGTACAAACGGCATCAGGTATTTACTTGGGCTCAGCGAGGGCAGCTCGACGCAGTCCCATGATAAAGCGTCCATGGTGGAAGGCCCGTCCACCCTGAATGCTGTTCTCCTGCTGGGGATACGGGATCTCCACCTCCGTCCTGCTCTCAAGGTCATGGATTACATATCCATTCACCACATGGGCGTCCAGACCTTCAACAGTACCTGAGAGAAGACAAACACAAAGTAACAAACTGTGAGTTTATGAAAATGAAATACAAAGCTACAAATGTGAATTTGTACATTACAGATCTATCCAATAAAAACACGATCATTTCTATTTATTAGATATTAAAAAAACCAACGAAAATATGAAAGAGGATTTGAACAAGCATGCTTTTTAATAGAAAGACTGTAACAGGGGATCTGTACCCTCCAGGTTGAGTTCTTTGAGTGCCCGATATCCTCCCGGCTGCAGAAGTTCTCCCACTATCCGATCTGGTTCTTTCATGTCCCTCTCCACCACTGTGACCCTCCGGCCGTCTCGGGCCAGGACGGCAGCCATGGCTGATCCCAGAACACCAGCACCCACTATGATGACCTCGGGATCCTCGACCTGATCGCACTGACTGTCAGTCGCTCTCCTTCGCTTTACATCTCTCTAGTTAAGAAGAGTGTAAGATAGAAAGCAACATTTGCTGTCTTTATCATAAGAATATCAATTCTTTATTTGTATTATTTAAATATTATATATATATATATATATATATATATATAATTTTAAAATTAAAATATAATGTATGTATTTTGTCATGGTAGCGTTCCTGGCGTTCTAACATTTATTTATATTTAATTGTTTAATTTAATATTTGTATATTATAAAAAATACTTATCAGTTAGAAATGTCTTTAAAATGAAAGAAAATATTTTTTATGTTTTTGTGGACCCCTTGAAGTACCTTATAATGTAATATATGAATAAAGGGATAGTTTGCCCAAAATGTTTTCATCCTTTACTCGCCCTCAAGTTGTTCCAAACCTGTATGAGTTTCTTTCTTCTTCTGAACCCACTGACTTGCATAGTATGGAGAAGAAGAAAAAAATACGATGGAAGTCAATGGGGCCCATCAACTGTTTGGTTACCAACATTCTTCATAATATATTTTGTGTTTGGATTGGAACTTGAGGGTGAGAAAATGATAGAATTTTATTTTTTGGGTGAACTAACCCTGAATTAATGAACTCTATTTAAATTATGATCGTACAATTCGATTCAATTGTTTGTAAAAAAAAAAAAAAAAAAAAAAAAACCTCTTTATTAGTGGTAAATTATTTCCAGGGTTCATATTAATTGCTTGAAATTGACTGAATGAAAACTAAATTCTCAACTATGAAAACACAGTAGCTATGGTCAAAAACACAATTGCTCACCTTCTTAGAAGTTCGACTACAGCTGTCTGTACTAGACCTGTAGAAGAGTTTTCTGGTCGGAGAGAATGTAGTCAAGAGTTTGAAAGGCATCTGGAGAAACTGAGGCGCTTTGAGTGTCTGTCCGCGGAACCCGAGACACGTGAACATCAGACCCACGGACACGCACAGCACCGCGGCCACCATCAGCTCTCTGGGCGCGTAACTCACCAGGGCGTCGCATTTCTTATAGATATAAGTAAAACTTGCAATGCCAAGAAAGGTCCACATGTCGAAAATCACTTCAAATATAAGAAACAAAAATAATAAGACCGTTTTAAGGCGTTCAAAAATGTCAATAAAGTCTTAAAAGAACAGCACAGGTGATCAGAAAATAGACTTTTGAGTTATTATTCCATGCAATAAATGTGGAAAAAAATAGTATCTATTTTTCAGAATAAGTTATGGCATTAATTTAAGCAAATGCCTCTTCTTATGAATAATCATAAATAACAATTTAAGTGTATTATCCAGGTGCACTCGAGCTAGTGCGATGCTTCTAGGTGATGCTGAATAATTTATGATAATGAGGGTGCGGATCCTCTTGCAGTTTGTAGACTGCGGCGTCCCGCCTCCTCTGTTTATAATGAGCCAATCAGCTGCGAGTCTTCGGTGAGCAGAGCTCACGCTATCTGGCCATTGGCCAATCCAAGGCTGCTGGTTGGCGAATGGACTGAAGTATGATGTGATGTCACAGAGAGGTTGTGTTTGGCAGATGTTACGAGAAAAGAGCGTCATTTAATGTAGTCCTAAATATGCACGTTGTATAAATAAATGACTGTAGTAAAGGACTAAAATACATGCATGTCTATAAATTGGGGAGAATAAATAATCGAGAGAGCCCTCTTAATAAGTGCAATGCCATTTTTATGTAAAATGTTATTTTGTTTGTTTATACATAGGCTATAATATGACTACATATTTTTTTTTTCTTATCTTTTTTTACCTTTTATATATATATATATATATATATATATATACATAGGCTATAATATGACTACATATATATACATTAAATGACTACTACAACTACATTAAATGACACTCTTTTCTCGTAACATCTGCCAAACACAACCTCAGCTGATATATATATATATATATATATATATATAAAACTAAAAGGCAGAGATTTACAATCACAAGTTGATTGGTTCAGAAATTACATTAAGTAAATAATACTTTCATAATTCCAGGCTCAAAACATTGTTACTTTGTTTTGCTTGATGAATTCAAATAAATGTATTAAATTGATGCAGACAGTACAAGCATACATATGCACAAATAAAGAGTATATGCAGAACATAGACACCTTTGTTTAAAGTAATCTGATCAATATCGTGCACTGAGCTAAACAAGGGAGACCAGACAACTGAATTTAACTCATGACTAATAAAGGCTATGTAAAATGAGAGTGTGTGGCATGATGTCATTATGATGTCATTATGATGTCATGATGACAAAAGAAAATCTTGTACTCACACCATAAAAACTGGATGCATAAATCATAAGTTGGTGGACAAACTTTCTTGAAAATAATGTCCCGGGATTAAAAAAACATCTTAAATTAGGCTTCATTTTCTTTAGGCAAAATATAATTCTTCATGAAATGTTCTCCCAAAAACTTAAAGGAACAGCTCACCCTAAATGAAAATTCTGTTTTAATTCTGAAATTTAATTACTCACTTCAATTAATTAATTACTCAACCCCCAAGATTCTGAAATTTAACTCACCCTCATGTCACAGACTTTCGTTCATCTTCAGAACACAAATTAACATCTTTTTGATGAAATCTGAGAGCTTCTGTCCCTCCATTGACAACACAACTGACACTTTGACGCTTCAAAAAGTTCATAAAGAGATCATAAAACTAATCCATATGAATTGAGCGGTTTAGTCTAAATTTTATCGCTTTATGATGAACAGATTGAATTTAGGCTTTTATTCACAAATAAACATTCATCATCCACTCACACATCAGTTGAGGTAAACAGAAGCTCAAGCATGTTCACTTGATGTGTGAGAACCAATGAGGTTCATTCTCGTGTTACGCATCACGATTGAGCTTCAGCAAGAACCAATGAGGTTCATTATTGAGTTATGCAGCATGTTTGAGCTTCTGCAATAACCAATGAGGTTTGTTCTTGCACGTCAAGCAGGTTCAGTTGAGCTTCTTTTTACATTCGCTGATCAATGTTTATATGTATAATTTTAGGGTGAACTATCCCTTTAAATAAACAGTATTTATATGAAAATCTTTCAAATGACAGTTCCACCCCGTCTAATCACTGCAATCATGTGAGATGCTGGACAGCTGTGTTGTCTGTGTGTTTGAATAATTTTGGCCTCTTCACAGTCGAGTGTGTTTTCAAGAAGATACTCTCACAATCATGACGATTCACTGACACGCTGAATGTTCTCTGAGGATGTTTGGAAGGCAGCAGCTGTTCAAAAGAATCTGCACACATTAACAAGGCAATGCGAAATCAGAAATTATTTCTCACACAAACACACACACCAGCCTCACATCTTCTGCATTTGATTATTTTGATAATGCATGTGTATTAAAACAGTTTTAGGGATGCATTTCATTGTGTAGCCTATCTATTTTGCTTTTGACCGTAAAAATAGCTATGTCAATTATTTGACAGTTTTTGGATGACTATGTCCATGTGGCTTCATTAAAAGTGGCATCATTCCTTAAAAAACAAAAAGTATTGTGGCGGTAAAATGGTACAGTGATGGCATCAAATGTAACATTTTCATCTAAAGTGACTTACATTGCATTAGTCCAAGAAAACATGATATTGCTGGTATTTGTTTATTTATAAAAAATATTTAATTTATTGTTAGTTAGTTAGTTACTTCTTTAAAGCCTGTGGTTCTCTAACTCGCATACTTTGAATAATTATTGTTTTGCAGACATTGATTTGTTTCTAATTTGCAATAACGCAATTCCGGCTTTAACCACACGGTGTCGCTCTCTCGCTCTCTCTCTCTACTCTGCATTTCTGACTCATGATTTGGTGACTTAGTTGTAATTTCGCGACAATTCCTGTTTTAATCTAACGCAGATCAAAAAATTTTTTTTTTAGATTTCGAGACCTTTAAAAATAAGTACTGTGGCGGTATACCATGGTACAGTCATGGTATTACATAGAATACTTTGTAGTTTGAATGACTTCAATTTCACTTAGGCCTATATAATGGATTTGTCACTGGAATAGCCTAGAAATTACCATGGTACTTTTTTTTCCCATCTTGTTTTATGTTTCCTTATTTAAATAAGTTTAGTAAACAGGTAGGCCTACTGGTTTTTAACAACAAGGAACATTGACTATGACTCACTTTCAAGCAGGAGCGGTTTTGTAAATTTCCACAGCTAATGAAATACAGTACATTACAACACCTTGTGTGTGAGAAACGCTTCCTTTTTCATGATGTTCAGTAAACAGTTTCATTACAACAGACACGCAAACCAGATGTCACTACTGTTAATATCATGAGCCCTGAAAATGCACTGCCCTGTACTGAAATAAATGTAAAAATACACAAAAATTGCATTTTATCGTTTATTATGACTATGTGTGTGTAACATGAAATGCTATGTTTTCTCTAACCCTAATGAACAAAGAGAAGCAGGTCACGTTCGCTGCTCAGTTTCAGGTGTTTCGTTTATTGTAATTAAGTTATAAAATATCTGATGCAGAAAAATCAAATGTAAAAAGAACACAGAACAGTACCCAGACTCATAAATACAGTATTTACATATTATAGTACAGAAGAAAAACAGCAGGGCCTTTGGCCTGGAGCACTACTTGGAAACAAAGAGTTTAACCCAATGCTACAGTCCATTAATTGTTATAGCAAACATAAACAAATATTTTGGCTTAGTGGAGAAAGGGCCATTCCTTTGTGGATGTAGTTTCATTTGTCCCATAATGCACCTGAAGGCACAATAAATCCACCGAATTTACCAGGCACTGAGAATGAGGCACTTGTGCACCTGGTTAGAAAGACTAGGGATTGGCACGCGGAAGATGCTACACATGTCGATTGGTTACGAAGAGTTCTCTTATGCGGTGGAATCTGATGGCTTCTTATCTTTCCTCTTCTTCTTTTTGGTGTTCTTCTTGGCCTGGCAGGGTTTGCACACACAGCACAGGATGCAGGGAGAGGCCAGCAGCAGCAGCGGGGACGTCACTAGCACGATGATGCTGACGCCCACCAGTATACCGACCACCTGAACACATCACAGCCACATGAGTCTAAAGGGAAAGTCTAAAGGGAAACTCAGCCAGAATCTTGCCGCTTGTGAGTAGTTTTCATCTAATTTCATGATAATAACAGTCGTATCTTGCTGATAAAAATGTGTCAACCGAAAAAGCAGCAAAAAAAAGTACTTTCTAAAATTAGTAATCAAAGTCATTTGGAAATTGGTAAACGTCTGACATAATGAAAAAGCATCAATGCCAATGGCATCCCAGCTCACCTGTGTCCTGTTCCACATGACGGAAGCTCTGGAGTGTCCCAGCTTGTTTCGGCACGGTCCTTTATCATAATGTCTCAGGAATATATCACCCTATAACCATAGAGACTTTTTATTTATTCATTCAGCAGATGCTTTTATCTAAACGTGCTTACAAATGATAAATGACACAAAATACAAATAAATATTTTTTATTATTGTTACTGAAATTATTATATTGAAATGTAATTTAAATAATTTATTATTATTATTATTATATTAAATTGGATTAAACTAAATATTTCATACAAATATTTGATATATAATTACAATAATAAAAGTATTATTATTATTATTATTATTATTATTATTATTAACAACAGATTATTTTATTTTATTATCTATCCATTTTTTATTTTCACTTTTACATGTATTTCATTTGAATGATAGTAAAAGGAATACTATTAGAATTATTATTAAAATTATTATTATTGTAAATTATCATTATTATCATAATTATCGTTATTATCATTAACAACAGATCATTTTATATTTATATATTTATAGTGTAATACAACAAATATTATTAGTATTATTATATCATACACCATCTTAGTGTCCAACAAAACAAGGTACCATAGTAACGAGCAAAAAAAATTAAACAAATCTAATAAATCAAGGTATAATCATGGTACCATCTTCAAAATATATATACATTAATGTGGTCCTGTTATATAAAAATCATGGTAAAAATCATGGTACGTTTGGAATACCATGTTATCTCTATTGTCATAGAGTCCAAAAAGCTTTGTGTCGTCACTTACGTCCAGATTCTGTAGGCAGTACCAGCAGAAGGTGTGTTTGCAGCTCTTGCAGAGCATCTGAGCACAGCCCTGATTGCGCTCTATGTAGACGCCACACACAGGACACTGTTTAATCATCGCATCAGTGTCAGCGCTGCTCACTTCACTGCAGAGACCACAGACAGAGCATGTTTACGCCAAACTATGAGTGATAAGCACTCGTTTGTTGGTGTGGAAATGGGTCGCACTGACCTGTCTGCTGATGATGTCATCAGTGGCTGGTGCTGGGAGCAGGAATGAGCGTCTGTCCAGGCGCTTCTGCAGCCGCAGCAGAAGACGGCATGGCACACGGGACAGGGCACAGGAACCGGTTTGCCTTCGCTACCGGGCGTCACACTGCACACGGCCTGGCAGGCCAGCACGGGGCACCAAGCCTTACTGGGGTCCAACTGAACTCCTGAATGAGACCGAAAGAAAGAAAGAGTGAGGAAAAACCGTCCCATTCTGGCAGTGACATTGTACTTGCTTGCAAAATTCACTTCCTCATTGACAATTTTTACTTTGAGGTTTACTGTCAATAGACAGGAAATCAGAGGCTTTCTCGCCGTCTCTTGCGAATACAGTTCACTTTCACACATTCTGTCCGACATGACAGGCCGTCTAGACGATGGCTAGCATGAAGCTGCCGTCTGAATAAGCTCATTGTTTACAGTTCTTCTAAACGCCGAGCTGGAGCCTGGCAGACACAAACCAGCAACATTAACCCAGACTCAGAGAAGCAGTGGCATTCTCTTACTAGAACTGTATGATAAAACAGAAAATCGTGACTCTTCTGATTGTAAAATATACAACTAGTTGCCATAAGCACATTTTTGTGTTCGAAACCTTAATGTTTGCCTTTGCAGACATGAGAGTCTGAGGGGCCGTTTACATGACACCGTTTTCAACTAAAAAAGAAAAACATAAGCTTTTTGACAACGGTGTTTTGGGGGCCTGACAATTGTGGTGGATTTTTAATAAATAATATTCACCTTATTCCGCCCCGCCCACTTTTACTTCTGTCCAGTACTTCCGTTGTAAACCAACTTCCGGTTTAGCGGACCCTCATTCAATTTCGAGGAGAACTGCAGAGAAGTCTCACTGATAAAATGTCACATAAGATAAGCTAATTTGTGCCAAATGTGCTATGTACGTGTGTACCAACAGCACAGCAATGCACTGTTTCTCGGGGTAATTTTTAAACGACTTTTAGGTGTTTATATGACCCGTCTGCCTGTCTGATCGCAGCCCGGCCGATGTGTAGTGTTTAGCCTACATTAGCCACAAACATCTAATGTTGTAATGGTCTCACTACAGGACACATACACATGCTATACCTTGTTTGAAAGCTATGGTCCTCTAGAATTCAGTCGCTGGATTTATTTTACAGCCATTACTTGTGTTAGAGATCAAACCATAAGAAATTGCAACTAGCAGTTAGCTAAGCTAACGTTACCCTCTTGTTCATCTAGTTGAGGCTCTACTTTCTTTCTACACCAGTTCGTGGCTATTTTTTTCTCATCTGTTGGCTATACACTGCAAATGTATCTGGTGGTTAAGCAAACAAACTGTGGTGTAATAATGTTTCAAACTTTACATGTAGTAGTGTTTGTGCACATCTTCATAACTAAGTAATAGCTATTAGAAAGACACAGCTATTAAATAATTTGATTGTGGCATTGTTTCAAAAGCTTCAAGTGAAATGTACTTTAGTACGTTGCAGCAGTTGTTAATAACCATAGGCCAACGCATTTGGCTATAATATTATAGTCTATCTACTTATATCAAGACAGTAACAGATTGGACCAGGGCAAACAAAGCGCTAAGTAGCTAAACCAGGAAGTGAGATTACGCGGATGGCGCCACCCAGTGCTACTTCCGGAATAAGGTGAATAGTAAACTAATTTTTTAGAGCTAACCTGTGTTAAACTTCTAACCTTAATTCAACCTGTTAAACTTTTAACCTGACTTCTCTTTTGGGTCTAACAATATGACAAACTAAATTTGACTTCTTCTTTTAGGTCAGGTCTTACTAACCTTTTGATAAAGGTTGAACACAATGTCACCAAAACGTTGTTCTTTGCCTGCATTATGTCATGATATATATTAAGTAATCAACTGACTGTTAACCCTTTACAATGTTTTTTTGATGATTTTGCTTATGCCAGTAACAGAGGGTAAAGAAGGGAGGGGCTTGCTTTACCAATTGAACCAATCATATTTATAGAAGGTGACATGTTAGTCGTGCTGATTTTATTTTGATGTGTCTGTCTTTGTCCTATAAAACCTGATGTATTCTTTTGCTTGGGTGAGATTCTCTGAGAATTGCTTGAGTACTCTCCCGGCCGTAAATAAAGAACTCAAAGGACATTTGCTGAAGTCTGTCTGTCAATTTCTGCTGTGCAGCAGGTGAGATAGTTTAGAGAAATAGATTATATATTGAAGCGTCGATTGGAGACGTTAGGGATTGTCGATTGGAGACGGCCAGCGTTGACTGGAGACGTTAGGGATCGTTGATTGGAGACGGCCCAGGGAGATCGTCGATTGGAGATGGCCAGCGTCAATTGGAGACGTTAGGGATCGTCGATTAGAGATGGCCAGCGTCGATTGGAGACGT
Source organism: Abramis brama (assembly GCF_963993115.1). Lineage (NCBI taxonomy): Eukaryota > Metazoa > Chordata > Actinopteri > Cypriniformes > Leuciscidae > Abramis > Abramis brama. The sequence goes on from NC_139979.1 coordinate 7,247,795, forward strand.
TAGGGATCGTCGATTGGAGACGTTAGGGATCGTCGATTGGAGATGGCCCAGGGGGATCGTCGATTAGAGATGGCCAGCGTCGATTGGAGACGTTAGGGATCGTCGATTGGAGACGTTAGGGATCGTCGATTGGAGATGGCCAGCATCGATTGGAGACGTTAGGGATCGTCAATTGGAGACGTTAGGGATCGTCGATTGGAGACGGCCAGCGTCGATTGGAGACGTTAGGGATCGTCGATTGGAGACGTTAGGGATCGTCGATTGGAGACGGCTCAGGGAGATCGTCGATTGGAGACGGCCAGCGTCGATTGGAGACGTTAGGGATCGTCAATTGGAGACGGCCCAGGGAGATCGTCGATTGGAGACGGCCCCGGTAGACTTAGGTCAGATGAGATGGGACTTAGTTAGGTTTAGGTAAAAATCTACGACACAATGCAGACTTTTGAAAGCGGGTTTCAAAGTGCAAGTTTTTAAAAACTATACCGTTATCATCTCTGTATAAACTAACAAAACGTGAATTTGTGAAAACGGTGACGTCAAGCGCATGCGTATTACGTGTTCAGTCTATAGGCGAGAACTGTTTCTTTACAAAGTGACATCGCCAACTACTGGCCTTGTGTGAATAATACAGCGTTTTTTAATAGTTTTTGCTGATCCATGTGAACGGGGATCATTTTGACAATGTTGTCGTCTGTACGCGAAAAACGCAAAGGAAAAAAAATCCCGTTTTGTGTACACTGTTGTCATGTAAATGTACCCTGAGATAGCAAGCCATCTAGTCATGTCTGAATTCAATGTAATATCTCGCATAATATGCCTTCATCTGGTTAGTTTTTGAAAGGCAGCAAAGATGCATCCTTCACTTCTTTTTTTCCTCTGAATCTGAGCAAAGGCCGGCTGTCACAGGACAGGTCATAGTCAAAGAGATCTGATTTTGGTCATAACTCACTGTTGGTTAATTTTCATTTGTTATATTTTAAAGTAGAAATAGAAACAACAGAATAAAGCTAAAACCAACAAGAACCACTGACTGACATACATACAGTCTACTATGCCTTTATCACTCTCTAACGCTTATCTAGAACGGCTTGTTCCTGCCAGTGATGGTTACAGTAACTCTACCCATCAAGAGGGATTATGGGAAGTGGCACATACATACATAAGCACGTACCTCTTTCAAATTGGAGCCGCCGATAGAGCTCGACCTGATCGCTGGGGGCAAAAGAGGTGAGCTGTACAAAGAAAGGTATGAATTTATATTCAGGTGATGTTGGAACGTACAGCTGACTGCACGTGAACAGCACATCATGTTTGCAAATCAGGTCTTATGTCAGCTGGTCATTATCGCAAAATAAAAACCAGACAAAGATACTAAATAAGCAAAGGAAGTACTAATTTTGAGTTAAAAAATATATATATATATACAACATGAAAGAGACTGTAAATACAAAAAAGTGTTTTAGCATGTATATGAATATCTCAACATTATAAATCATATGAATATTTTTCCAGAGGCCAGTTTAATCATAGACCCCTGCTGAATCACTGTAGTTTTATTTTTGATGCGTAAGTAAAGTTCACAGAGCAGGTTGGTTAAGGTCATGAGGGGAAAATAATACTGGGATTTGTGGAAACAAACATGATAAATAAAGCCATTGTGTTCTTGAGACTAATGCTGTGGTTACCGAAAGCAAAACGAAAATGTAGGCTAAACAAGCCCAGACGGATTTTTTCCTTCACTTTTGATCTATTTTAATTTATGAGATACGTTGTTGGTGGTTGTAATGTCATTGTTATGCAGTTGCTAAAGTCTTCCCGGTCATTGTTAACAGATTGCTATATGGTCGCTAGGGTGTTCTGGGTGGTTGCTAGGGCATAGTCAAATGAGCCAACTCCCTAGTCTCAGTTAATTTACATTTCCTTTCAGAATTTTGGGGTCTGTAAGATATTTCTTTTGTAATGCTGTTATTTCTATGTAACTTTCTATTCATTTAAAAATACTGAAGAAAAAAAAAGTATCATGGTTTTCACAAAAATATTAAGCAGCACAACTGTTTTCAACATCAAAAGAAATAAGAATTGTTTCTTGAGCAGCACTCAAAAAATTGAGCAAAAAAACTGAAAACAGGAATTAATTAAATTTTAAAATATGTTAAACCAGAAACAATTATAATAATAATAATTTCACAATATTATTGTTTTACTGTATTTTTGATCAAAGAAATAATAAGAGACTTTCAAACATTTTTAAAAAATCTTAAAACTTTTGAATAGTAGTGTAATTCCTAGATATAGGATCCTCCTTCAATGTAAGTGACAGTCTGACAGGTAAATTGTAAGTCTAATTGCTTAGAAAAGTAACAGAACACCTCTTCTCAATACCCTGAAGTTTAGTACTCGGGGTTTAAGATTTGAACAGACCCCTCACACAAAGTATGAACAATAGTTATTGTGATGTTTGCTTCTGTAAAGCCCTACTGACTAAAATAGATGCTTGGTAGAGGAAGGATTTCTGTTGTCAGTGTAAACAGCAGCATTTGCGCAGTCAATATTTGAAGCGTGATCTGCAGAACTGGAAACTGTTGTTGACTGAGACAGAAGGAGAGAGTGAGCCAGACAGAAGTACCTCAGAGTCCAGCAGAGTTCCAGTGTTCTTGCAGGCCGGATCAGGACAAGTGATGGCACTGCCTGCGCCTCCCCGAATAGCCAGCTGGACATACTGTCTTAAACACTGCAAAGACATGAGAGCTGTGACTTCTCTGTGGTTGCTAAGAGGTCATTATCTGAAGTGGCACCAAATATTATTTAACAAAAAAAATATATATATATTATACACAAAGATTGTTTTTCAAAAACTCCCTCTGTCATCCTTTGTTTGGACAGATAGTCTTGATCCGCAACATTTTAGCAATTTTTCTGTGCCAGGATCAGTGATTTCTGGGATCATAATAGTATATTTTGGTTGATATACTATTATAGTTTTTATTAAACTTTAAAATGAAAATAAAAATATTAAAACTCGATTAAAGATATAGTTATTTTCTTGTGCATTTTTTTTGTCATTTTTATTAGTTCTTTTTAAATACATAGTTTTTCTAAATATACAGTCTACATAGTTTTCTTGTTAATTATTTCCATTTCAGTTATTTTAGTACATGAAGTTAAAGGCAGGGTAGGCAATTTGTTCCAGAAACATTTTTTGCTATGCTAGCTGAAAGTCTCTTCACATCCAGATAGCAATCACGAGGTCAAGTGATCTAAATGCATTATTTATATGCATATACGTATATCGTCTGTGGAAGGCGTAGGACCATAAAATGTTTCTCCAATCATTGCATTCGGTCCGGCTGACGCAGACATCACATGTCATCAGCGCTTTTTAGCAGGATTTAGCATATCATTAACAGCGAACTAGCAAAGGAGTCTCAAGAGAAGCCAGGTTATCTCAGTATATTTTTCTGTGGATATGGAAATCAGGTAGATTTAGCAATATAGCAGGTGTATGATGTATATTACGATGTTATGATGAACTATATGCCTTTCTCCACTGACGTTCTGAGTTGTTCAAAGTGTTTCTGATGATTGTTAGAAGGCAGCTGTCTGACTCTGAGATGGCGAATGGGAACATGGTTTGTGTAACATTAGCAACACATTATTAACTGTTTGATAAAGTAGTCAAGCAAAAGGCTAATCATATTAATTACCGTTATGTGTTCGACGTTGTAAAGAGCGATACCGTTGTGTAGCGTTTACCTCAGTAAGTTGGCCGAGTGAGTGGAGGCGGGAATGAATTAGCATATTCATGGTTCCGCGTATACTAAATTAACCAAGGGTGTAGAGTTACATTCAAGCTATTTTAAGGCATAAAGACATTTTTCACAGGAAAATTTGGTCAAAGATTATTGACTACGGGGGGACTTTAAAATAGGTTATTTTATTTTATTTCAACTTTTTTTATTTTTTAAGTAATAATTTTTTAAAGGTTTAAGTTAACTTTAATAAACCTGGTCAGAATGATCCATGTTCAGGATGAAACAATATTTTGATTTACAGTATTAGCGCTTTTTTTTTTTTTTTTTTTTTTTATTAGGGGAATCAATCTTTGAATGGAAAGTTAGGAGAAAACACTGAAAAAAATGCACACTTCAGCTTTAAACCACAAAAAGTCAAAAGATTTCTGACCCACAAGATTTGTTTCAGAGGAACAAAACATGTTAGGAGGAACAGGCTAGTCTTGGCTAATCTTAAACGGCATGTGAAAGAAAACATCCCCCACTCTGCAAGACTGAACACTATTGTGCTTTGTTTATTGTATTTCTGCCTTTCACGACCACCTTGTGCTAATAACCAAGACCACGGCTAGAGAGAACCTCCTGCTTATGGCGAGATCTATGTAGACATCATTTCCATATAGAACTAGCACTTACGTAATTTATGTACAAACAACTACCTATTCTGTAGCATGAAACTACACCTCAGTTTTAAAGCTAAAGATAGATTTATTCAGCAATTCTCTTACCTGCACACAGAACACACAGTTACAGGACTGCAGTGTGGTGGTCTCCAGTTCAGGGCAGTCGGTCAGGCACAGTTTGCAGTGGATCATGGTGCTTTCTGCCTCCATGCCTGCCTTATGTTGTTGTTTAGCCCTTAAACTTCAGAAATAGAGATGTGACGTCCTCCATGCTTCTGAAGAATACAAGAGAGGAACAAACACAGCTGAGGCAGATAGTTTGCAACGTCAGAAAAGTTTCCGCTGCACGCAGATATACGTACTGCAATTGAGCAACAATGGAAAGAAAAAGCTTGTGCAGAAATGTAAAATCACCATTCCGAAGTCAATTTGCAATAGAATTAGACGCAAGAGAGAAGCATTTAAAAACTCACTGTTAGTCAGAGACTATTTAGCCGACTGCCTAATCTCATTTGTGTTGTGTACACCAACTCAAAACCTGCTCGACCTGCCCTGTTAGTGTGACGCCAAACAAGTTGGTCCGGAGGAAGCAGGAGAGATCTAGATTCCACCCAGTATGATCTCACCGCTTTATAGATTCTTCTAGTCGATATTCACGTCCCGCATGGGCGACCAAATCTCAAACGGGAAAAAGTCATAACAACATAATCCAGGATCAAGCTGGATTAGAGGGCCCACTCCCCCCGCCTGCCTAGACAGGTCAGAAAAATAGAGAACAGTAGGAAAGCGTGAGGTGGAAAGAATGGTGACGTTCATCCACAGCACATTTGTGCTCTTTACATTTATGTCTCCTCTGTCACACAGTCAATGAGGATAACATCACTGCCCTAAATGTCCACTGTCTCTGCAGTCAGTATTGATCGGCGGGACACGTGTGACGTGCGCTGACACTAGCAGTATTTTATTTTTTTCCTGCCATGTCATTCTCTTTTCACCAGTGAGTTTGCACTGTTTTTCACTGTTTAAACTTTTACCCCTTTGTGACAGGAATTATTAGAAATTATTAGGAAATGTTCTGAATCAATGTTTGGCAAGAATAGGATTATGAAAATGTCCTAGATCACTATTGATTAGCCCAAAACCACACTTGGTCACACCTCATAAAGTGGGTCACTGAGTAAATCCCTGGCATTACCACAGCACTGAAAATTATTTACATATCCTTAGGTTTCGAGCACAGAGAAGTGAATCACATGGCTGTTCCCCATCAATGATTAAAATCATGATGAAGTCAAATCTCGCCAATTGAGGAACAGAAAATATTACAGCTGATCATTTCAGTAAATAACTAACCAGAAAACAATAATGATTACTATAGCTGTGTCTTAAAACGAATAATGAGTAGATACTACATTTAAAGAGGAACTTAATTAGAAAGTATGTTCTATATAGTATGCATGTGTGTGTACTATGAATGCAATTTGGACGTACTACATCAGCCATGTTGTCATTGTCATGTGACCTATGGCATCACTTACACTGCATCACTGTTATTCACGGCTGCGATGCCCGAATTCAATGTTAGCTTCACTTCCTATCTCCTGAGATACCTTCATCTGATTGATTTTTGTAGGCAGCATAGATGTATCCTCCACTGCCTTTGATATCCCACAATCCTTTGCTTTCCATTCTGTGACAGTTGAGCTATCTGAAAGTTGTGGTTGGTGGTCAGTTTGTGTGTAAATATATGTTTTTGACCAACGTTTTCCACTTTTGATGTCATTTCTAGTGTGGAATTACTATTGAAGTAATTAATCATTCGCTTAGTTATCACCAAAACTCTCTTTTTTGTTGTAGATCATTAAACCATTACGCTGCTTCAGAAGTCTGTCCGAAATTAGTTTTGTGAGGTACCTTTGTGTGCAAACGAAGTCAGCTGCCTAAGCTTTCGGACGCCTACTTCTCCTCTACCTTGGCCTTATGGGATAGTTACTGTAAGTATGCATTGGATGTAACAGAAGTTGTCATCTGGGTACATTTCAGCATGGGTTGCAAATTCAACATAGCCTACTTCTCATTACTTTTTTCCCCCACATACTACTATTTAGTAGAGAAGTAGGCATATTCGAAGGCAGGGTATGTTAGACATCCCACAGTGCGTTGGGTACGATGGGACAAACCATCATTTCAACTGTGAACACCCAGAACATCTTGACTCATTTAGTGAATACATTATGCAAATTTTATTACAATATTTGACTGTAGCAAACTACTTTCTCAACGTGAGAATTAAAACTTTATCGTAGCATACTGTGTCAGTGTGTACTGTTTTGTTTTTGTTTTTTAAATAATAAGCAGCATATACTGCGCAGTATGCAGTACACTGTATTCACCTCCGTTATGACGCCAGCACAGCAGCTTCCGTGTTAGACATAAACAAAACATTTATGTCAATAATATCAGTGTTATTGTAGCTCTGGTGCGGTTACTGTCGAGCATAAAAGACACCTTATTCTTAACTTTCACGCAAACACACTGCAAGACAAACCAGCTCAAAACTTACATATAGCCTAAAGACCAGGTAGTGCCTCAAAGCCTAGTGTGCTGCCTACGTAGACCCCTTGTTTGGGCATAACAGACACCTCAAAATTGGAACGCGACTATAATAACTTAAAATCTACAGTAAGTGGGGAACAGTAGGTTTTGAGACTCGGTAATATACTCACCTCACTGTTTACTGTACTCATGTCTGGAGTCTGTGTGCTGCGGTTCCTCCACCGCAGTGATCACACGCGCATCTGATGATGGAAATGCTGAAGATTCCTGGATGATGGTGATGATAATGGACAGTCAGTCAGTCTGGTTTACATGCTCGCTCATTCGCCTCGATCATGAAGCGGTGTCATGTCCTATGGTCATGACCCACAAGGGTGCGTGTGTGTTTGTGTGAAGTTACTGGACGGGTTTAAAGGGTTTGGGGCCACTTCCTGTTTTCTCCTCCCACTGACAAACGTTAACTCTTTCAGTCTTAAATTGTCTTAAACTATCCTTAAATTGTGCTTGGACTATAAAAAGTAAAATAAATAAATATATATTTTTAATTTACAATTTGATTACAACTGCAAGTTATTTATAAATATTATCATTAGTAGGCTATTAACAGTTAATACATAATTGTAGAAATACATTTTTATAAACAATATATAGTAGCCTATCATTTATAATCATATTTAATTCGCAATAGTTGTAACAATAAAATATATTGTAGCCTATATAAATGATAGAAAATATTGTCTATGACAACAGTAGGCTATAACTGCTGGGGTTTCATTTCTATCATCTTTCTTTACTCTTATCAAACTGAATTTGAAACATAACAGGGATGTAATAATTCACTTCAATCATCTTTACAATAGTCTGGGACTCTGGACATAGATTCATGTAGATTGCATCTTTGCAGTTTTGGTATCATGTCTTGCTGTCTTTTATTGTTGTGTATATTACGGCACTTTGTATCATGTCTTGTTGTCTTTTATTGTTGTGTATATTATGGCACTTGTATGGATAGTTAAGTGTCCAGCTGGTTTATGTTGGTTCAAGCTGGTTGATGTCCCCATGTTCCCATTCATGAATTTGCAATATAACCTAAATATGATGTCAGTAGGAGAGTCTCACACATACACTGCTTTCATTTTGTGTTCTTTTAGCAGACATGAGTGCATATACCTTATATATTGCTATTGTTTTTCTTTTATCTTTATTAAATAACCCAAAATTAAACTTTAAAAAGTTTTATCAGTTAATATTCTGTTAATTTAATGTAGTAATTGTACTGTCATAATAAACAACCATGTGCAGCAGCATCCTCTAGTGTCAAAATCAAATGACTTCCCAGAGGACAAACTGTTCTGGTGTCAGTTACCTAAATATTACAACCTCAACATGTTCAAACTCTGATATAAGAAAGCTGTTTCCTCCTTGTACGCTTTCAGTGAAGTAAACGGATGACTAATAACAAGAAACATGCTCTCTCATATAGTTCCACTGGATCGTGGGTCACTATGGTCATGGGGCTCGGCATTCATATATCAATAATGTTCCATTGCAACCAATTCAGTTTCCAATACTTACCCTCAGATGCCACTTAAAGTTCTAAAAGATAAAATGAGGTCACAAAAATAATTTTTTATTGTCATGCGAGAAGCTGGACCTTTCTCTGCTCTTTTATGCTCTTTTATATGCTCAATGCAGTGTTTGTATACTGTATCTCAATATAAACCTATGATCTGTGTGAGTGTCTTTGTGTTTGAGGGGCATTTCTCATCCATCATGCTGTGCAGGTATTGCAGCTGCAGTTTCCACAGGGTCCTGTTACAGGGGAAACTCGCTGCAGCAAGCGTTCAGGGCAGGCGAGTGCTTTGGCTTGGCTCAGGCCACAGAAATCTGATGCTGCACCTTGCGTTCAGTGCATCGCTGGCATTTCTCGGCAAACTGTCAACATTCCACTCCAGGCTTTAAAAGGATGTTGGCATCATTGCAGTCATCTAAACCTGCATGTAATTGCCTAATGCCTCTGTCAAGTCAGGGAGGAACCAGCAGAAATGTGGTCTCAGTGTGGTCTAGATGCGGTGTCTTTATCATTATTCTATACCAGTAATTTCAATGAATAGAGAGAATTAAACACATTTAAACTCTCTTTTTTGTAATGTGGGCTGTGTTATGTCGTTACCACATGAACACTATACAGCTCTGGAAAAAAAAAAAGAAATAGGCCTAAGCTGTTTCTTCTAGATTTACGATTTACTATTTTCAATGGTTTACATCGAGTAATACAGTAATAAGTAAATGTATGAGATTACATCTCGTGGTTCCATCACAATGAGGTAGCCTACAGTCAAAAGGCACTTAATATTAAACAATTCTATTAAAATACTTACTGTTTCCCGATTTTACTTACCTGCATAAGTAGCTTTGGGTTAAAGAGTCTCCAAAATGATGAAATGTAAACATTAATTTCTTCTTCTTTTTTTTTTTTGCTTTTACTGGCTGGATGGACAACCAGAATAAACAAAATGGATCTCGACACCAGGGTGGATGAAATGGGGAGCTCTGATACCCGGACATCTGTGGCAGGAACATCTGGGGCAGCCATGACATGAACCCCTGCCACTGGGGCAGACGAGATATGGCATTTGAACAGCTTCTGAGGCAGCTGTGACAACTAGGCAGTCATGCAGGAACCATAACAGGAAGCTTGAAAAATCACTCTCGAGTCTCGACCACTACAACAAACCCACAAAGTGTGAAAGAATGCCACGCGCTTATAAACCCTGCGTGTTCTATTTGAATGCGCACTATCATAGGAAACAACCACGGCGATTTTGAGCGTCTCAATATGATGTTTTATTAACAAAGTTCGGGAGGAGCACATTCAGATAATTAACACAAGTGGAGAGCACTCAGCAATCAAGGGTAAGAGGTATATATACATTCAGCAGTCTCACCTCAATCCATTGACAGTTAAGCAGCATCCCTCCACCACCCCTTCTCCACACTTCTAGTCCTAACCACTTACATACGGGGGGGAGTACTCTGGGTTCGGGCCAAACTCCGAGCTCAGAGCCCTCCCCCCGGACAGCACGCCAAATACGCATTAAACTTTACCCCCTCTAATTGTATGTAAGTGTGAACCAGCCGCGGCGCTACCATTGGGCCCGGGTGGGCCTGGGCCCACCCATTTTAGGTCCGGGCCCACCCATTTTCTACTATGGTTTTGTACATTCCTTCATTCGGATCTATTTGCGATCCATTCCATTCTAAACAAACAACGCAGTTTAGCCTTCATTCGTCCTTGTTACATTATTCATTAAGATAATAATAAATGCACGCATAATTATCAGTGAACTTGATAAATGTTGCAGATATGTTTTACTATGCATGCACAAACAAATGCCTTGTGTGCAAAATTCAGAATAAAATTAGTGTGCAGCAATTTGTATAAATAGAGAGTCTGTAGGCCTATATGTGTTGTAGCCATCAAGCTCATTTAGTTTCATATTTGTTAAAATATTATAATGTTATTTTTTCATCTAAGTTGATTATGAAAAGTGAACCGCACGAGTAAGATAGGATACGCAATATCGAGAGACATGGAGCGGGTCAGACATGATTTTGACCACTTAATTAAGTTAGAAAGGCCTTTTTTAAGTGAATTTCGTTTTGTATAAATTGTATCTTAATTTTAATATTTTTTTTATCAACCAATTGCCTGGATAAATATAGGAGACAGACAATATAATCATAGAGGCGCCCGCGCGGTCACTTGCATTGCTCGTGAACAGGAGCGCATCTAATCCTAACTTAACGAAACTCAGCATATGCCTCACAGACATGAAATATATCTTAAAGCTTGAAATGTCTTTTTAACAATTTAAAACGAAAAGAAAAAGGCTAGGCCTACTCTCTGATTATGCAATCCATGATGTGCATTTCTCTCTATAGGCGCGTTCACGGAGATGACGATCGACAACTTCATCTTTACAGCTGTTGCTGCTGTTAATAAACTAAAAATAATAGGCCTATCATTTTATTAAACAATACATTCAATTAAATTGTAATTTTATTAAAAAAAAGCAACAAAAAATTCCTGTTTAAGTTTTTTTGGGTTTTTTTAAACCTGTATTACGCATTAAATTCAGGTAGGCTATGAGTCGCTGTCCTACGTGCCGCAAAAAAGCGCTGAAACGGAGATGAAGCGGAACCCCCTTTTTTTTTTTTTTTTTGGCTTATTTTAACTGGCCCATCCAGTTTTCTGGAGGCCCACCTACAATCAAAATCCTGGCGCCGCTAGTGGTGTGAACTCGTGAAACTGTATTAATGGTTAGTTATCGTTCAGTCCCATCATACACTATAATATTAAAAATGTATGTTTTAAAAATGAAACATGGAATAAAAGTAAAATATCAGAACAGTGAGATAAGGCAAATATTAGGCTATATTATACAGGCCCTATTATATTATAAATGTTTAATATAGCCTAATAGGAGATGTTGCTGTTCATATTTTTGTCTGGTTTAAAATCAAAACAATAAATATATTTTATATAAAAGACTAATGAAGGCATGACTCGTTTTGGTAACTTGTTATCTAATGCAGTGATTCCTATTCCTACATGTGGCCAAACTGCTGTAGCCGTCAGCGTATTGAGGACGTTTTTAGTTTCTCCAGTAGAGGGCGTCTATTAAATGCATTAATTTGTTACAGGAGAACGCATAAAACATTTCTAAGGAATGTGGGTGTCACCCGCCGGTGGCTATTTATGGAATTATGCTTAAACAAGATTTCATAGCTTCAATAGATCAATTTTAGTGATATCAACTTCAAATTTGGAACACAACTTGGTTAGACATATGTCGTTGATTTTAAAGCAATTTTAGGGTAAAAAATATTTTATAAAATATAAATATTTTAGCTATAAAAAATGGTTAATATTAGGCCTAGCCTGCTAGTTCTGCATTATAAATGTGTTAAAATCTAACCACTTCATATCTGTGAACAGTCTGAACCGTGACTGACTGAAAAAGAAAAAACATTGCCCCCATTACATGACATGATTTAAAAAAAGATTAATTAGGGTCAAAATGAGTTTGATGAAGTGACAAGGGGGGCCTTTTACCCCACACACGGGGTAAAACCAGCATGGGGCAAAAGGCACAAAGTATTGATACAAATAATTTTACTAAAATAATTTTAATATAGGCTATTTATGTTAATACTTGTTCAAAACAATCACTTTACACTGTAAAAAAAAATTACATCCCCAAGTCAAAAATTTCAAGTGACCGATAACATCTACATTTTTCAATTAGTCTGACGTATTATTTCTCATTGAGCCAATGTTAACAGACTATTGCAACAAGAATTTCACTTGGGCCAATTGAAAAATTTAGATGTTATCGGTCACTTGAAATTTTTGATTTGGGAGGGTTAGACATTTTTTACAGTGTAGCAAAGTTTGTACTATTTTTGGTTTATTTTGATAAATAAAATAAGTAATTTTTGCTCAATAAATACACTGTCATTAAAATATGTTCCTTTTAAAAATACAGAAAATAATTTCAAGGCATTGAATGAGATCCAATAATAATTTAACATAGCTTTACAGTAGTAACAAGTATGATGGTTTTATTATAAATATGTTGATTATCTCTGTGGTGGACACCCAACTTAATATATGATATTTACCATCTGAATCTAACCATGTCATGTCAACAAATGGAAAAGTCAGCCGGCTGTTTATTATCATGTTAATTATTGTTCCATTAACTCCAACAGCAGGGGCGTCTTTTACCCAAAATACCATACTTTTACATTTTCTTCCGTTATTGAAAAACGGTTTCTTTAATTACCTTGAACATAACTGAAAATCATAAACAAGACATTTGTCTCAAAATATAGGCAATCATTTTTATCGAGTCTCATTTGCTACATAAATCTACAACATAAAAAAAAAAAAAAAACATTAAATATTAGATCAAATTAGTGCAGAATCATCAAATTTCCATGTGCATCATCAAAAGCGGTTATTAAGAAAAGTGCTGAGCTGAATTTTTGTGCCATTTAGTGGTTTAAAAGAGAATAAAGTCAAATGCGCCTTTTACCCCGGTGCGCCTTCAGCCCTGTTGCCCACTGAATATTATAATTGCACCACTGTAATTGTACGCGTCAAAGGGTTAAAATCGATCTCGTTTCTGGGGTGCAGGGGGCACAAAATTAGATCTGCCCCCTCATGGCGGCGGCCATGAACATCACTTATAACAGGTTGATGCACGTCGAGGCCAAATTTAACATTGTCCCGCAGGAATCCTCACGTCCTCTTTCATCAGTAACTCAAGAAAGTATTGTTCACACTGCTGAGTGATGGACTACACGTCTCACCTACAACACAAGAATCTAGCAGACTGGTGTATGAAGATGGCATGCTGCTCTGAATGCCACAATGTGAGATAATAATGCCTTGTGGCTTTGGCACAGGTGCTGACAACCGAGACAGACAACAAGGACCCTCTGACATCACATGAGTGTCAGAAATATCTGCACCTTCTTCTATTTTTACTTTTTCAGAATATCAGGGATGCTTTGTTTGTTTGTTTGCTTTTACCTGTACACTATATACCACATATACTGTATATTGCATACTTTTAAAAAGCAACATTGGCACCAACATGCATTGTTTTTAGTGCAAGGTACCATGGCAGCCAACATCTAGTTTTGTTGCTATCAGCAATAACCGTTATGTTTTGAAGCACATACAACAGGAAATCTGAGCTCAGATAGGACATTGTTGGCACTGTTGACCTCCTGGTGAAGATGTGAGTATTGCATTTCAGTGAAATGGTCGTGGTATTAGTCATTTTCCCACCTCGTCAAACTACACCAATCTGAGCTGACTACCGTGGCCATGATGACAGGGTGTAAAAATAGTAACAACCCCTATTTATAAGACACAGACACACTCAGGAGGGAAGTAGGAGCCTTTATCAGAAGATCTGACTGATAACGTTCTTATCTTGGCTTGTTTGTTTTGACCGCTCACTGGATGAGATGCATTGCCTGAGCCGGACGCCCAGGTCATATCTGCTGAACTCCTACAGTGATTTCCAGGAGACTGATGAGATTGCCAGAGAATCATATGAGGCCACCTGGTTAGACCTACTGATGGAGACCAGACCAGAATATAAGTATGCGTTTCTGTCTCTGACTTTGTTTTGTCTTTGCAGATTTTAGGGAATACTTCACCCAAAAAATCTAAATCTGTATTTACTTGCCCTTGTTGTTCCAACCCTGCATGCTGTTATCAACAGTTAATAGTAATCAGGACTGTCATCCAGGACAAAAAAAAAAAAAAAAAAAAAAAACCCAGCAAAATCATCATAAAAGTCCTTATCACTCATGCTACATATTCAAAGATTTCTGTGAGGAACAGACCAAACATTTGTTGCTATTCATTGAATATTTTTTCTCTGCTGCAAATCAAAGTAGTGCATCACTTCAACCCTGGCGTGACAGTTCAGATTTTTCCTCACAGAAAGTTATTGTATAGCTTCAAAAGACTTGGAATATAGCACACAACTTCTATTGACTTTCTTTCTTTTTCTTTCTTTCTTTCTTTCTTTCTTTCTTTCTTTCTTTCTTTCTTTCTTATTACTCCAGTCTTCAGTGTCACGTGATCCTTCAGAAATCATTCTGATATGCTGATTTGATGCTCAAGAAACATTTCTTATTATTATCAATGTTGAAAACAGTTGTGCTGCTGAATATTTTTACATAAACCATGATACATTTTTTCAAGATTCATTGATGTAGACCGTTTAAACGAACCAAAAAACAACAACAAAAAACATTTGTAACATTATACATGTCTTTACTGTCACTTTTGATCAATTGTATGCATCCTTGCTGAATAGTTAAATTTGTTTAAATCCATAAAAATTGTAGTAACCCCAATCATTTGAACAGAAGTGAATTTCTTTGTTTCTTCTGAGGAACTTTGTACGATTAAAGTGTGATTTTGAGTTTGTGAACAAAATGTTTTAAGTTGGTCATTGCTCAGAATTTACTTACTACTTATTAACTTTCACAAGTCCTCCTTCACAGGATGACACTAGTTGAGAAGGACTCGATAAGAAAAGAGAGCTACGAACGTAAGCAGGTGGTTCATTTCACGGTGCGACGATTCCCAAACCAGAGGATTCGCATGGGGAGAGAAGGGGAGCCGATGTCGGAATATCGTTTACCTTACAGAAACATTCTCCCAATACCACTATTTGTGCCCAGAGACGCCACACAGCCTGACGTGACCCGCGAGCCGTCGCCCGCCATGAACACTGAGACTAGTTTAAATGGAGTTTGCCTTCAGAAGAGAGAGGTCTCGTCCATTACCCAACATAAACCTCTGGTAATCCAACCCAGGAGTCCAGACTTCAGAGCGTCCAGCCTCATCTCTCCACCACGAGACGCTCTTCGCTTCCAGCGACGAGAGTGATGAGCTGATGAAAGCTGTCTGCCATCATGGACATGGATACGATGACAAGTATGGTGGGTGACCTCACACACACTTTAACTCCAAAGCCTTCTAACTCCATATGCTCACAAATATTATTTACTTGAGAAACCTTAAGGAAGGAGGATACAGAGGCCACAAAAAGTAATTTTCACAGACAAGGCTTAAGATAATCCATGACTAAAATCAGCTGTTTGAACTGAAAGCAACTACTTAAATGTCAGTGCCATTTTTTTTTTTGTCTCAAGATACACACTGACACCAGTAAAGTTTTTTTTCTTTTTTTTCCAGGGCATGTTTATAAAAGCTACTTAAATGCCCTAAATTAACTAAGTAGCCTACTAATCCTGGTTTAGTCTAAGCCCTGTCTGTGAAACCAGGCCACAATTTATGAATATTATGCCCGTTATGAATCATATCCGTTTTATCATTTGAAACATTTTATTGTTAAATTATTTGGAAGTGTTTATTTATTTACAGTAAATGCATGATATGTAATGCAGTAACATTTATACATTTTCTAAATGTGACTTAAAGGTGGGGTATGTAATTCTCTTTTTTGTCCATTTTTTCAAAATCACTTGAAATCCTATTCCTAACCCACTTACAGCCACTGAGTTAGAAGCACTGAAATGAAAATTAAGCAATTTAATCATCTGTGGAACGGGCAGGACTCGAAAAACTCCAGCCAATCATTTCCAAGACCACCTAGAATCATTGGACAGTAAGTGTGTCAATCAAACGGTCGTACCATACCCCCCTCCCCCCATCCATGTCCATGTTCTTTGAATGGGTGGAGTCAAAGGAAAGAAGGTAGGACCATTTGAGTTGTGTTTTTTCAAAATCTGCAGGCCGTTTTGCAAATCACATACCCCACCTTTAAGCATCTAAATTTAATTGATTATGCTAAATAGTTTCGCAAAAAAGGATAAACTGGGGAAACATTAATGATCTTGATCCTGAATAAAATGTCAACACTGCACAGGTCTGAATGAAATGTAATTAAATTTGTATATGTTTGATTATAAATTAATGAGCTGTTGCTCTTTCTCAGCAGGTTTACAATGAACTGCAAGGACAGACATCTCTGATGGACGATCAACATCTGTTCAAAACAGTTAGTAGTTCTTGGAAAAAAATGCAATTAATAAATGCTTTCTTGACTGTACATTTCCTTCATATGCATTTATGAAATTATGGCTCACAATAAAAAAAGAAACCTGAGTCGATAAACTAATATATTTCTTTTCAGAAAACATTTATTGTATTATTATTTTTGTGGTACATATTAGTTATGAACCATCTTTAGATTGAGAATGAATTAATCCTCTGAAGTTCATAAGTAATGCAACAAATAAGAAACCATTTGATTCTTCTGCATTCTACTTGATCAAAAAAGGAGAAAGAAAACATGTTATGATATGATTGTCAAGGACTCAACAGGTTTCCTGAAAAAGTTTGGCATAGCTGATAAATAAATCATGACGATAACATTAGGAAAACATTTATGGAAAGAAAATCGTACTTGTCTCTTTTCATAAAGATCAACTGTCCTGCATCAAGGTCTGCTGGAGGATGGCGATGCTCCTTTGAGCGTCTCCTCTGCCCTCTTGTGTTTCTGCAGGGTGACCTGCAGCTGCCAGTACCTGAGATACAGCCACATCAAATTCCCATTCCTGCGCTTATCCATGTTCAGTAAATCTGCACAGTGTCTGTCGTTCTTAAAAATGTCCCTGAGATCGTCCTCTAGGTTCAGCTCGGCACCCGCCGGGTTTTTAGCCACCTTCAGCAGCAGGTTCTTCTCAATCTCCAGACGATGTTCCCGTGGCATGAGGATGCTGCAGAAAGCGTCCTGCCTCTCCACTAGCTGAACCTCCAGTTCCTGTAGCAGAGCCTGAGCCCTGCGCTGCCAGTCCTCCTCTCGCTGCAGGGCTTTCCGCAGCGCCACCCCGGCCACGCCAGACTCCAGCAGGTGCTTCTTCTCCACATCCAGATCCCGCCGTTCCTGCTGAAGCTGCTTCCGTTCCTCCATGAGCTGCTGACTCTGAGAGATCAGGGCTTTCTTGAAGCCCTGCACACGCTGGCGTTCCTTCTCAAGCTCCACCTCCAGGTGTGCTGCCGTCCGCTGGTTTTCCCTCAGCGTCTCCCTGTACTTCAGCTCCAGGTCTCTGCTGATGGCTGCCATGTCGCAATCGTACTTGTTCTTCACACCTTGGATCTGGCTCTGTGATTCTCGAGTCCATATCCAACCTAGTTGAAAAAACACCCACAGAGATTTTAATATATATATATATATATTAATAAAAAAACTCTTTCATAAGAGTGACCAAAACAATTTAAACAGAATATGACTCTAAATCTAAAATCTACAACAAATTACATATATCAGTACACATCAGTTTTATTGTTAACTGAAACTATTAAAAAGGGTTCAATTGTAAACCAGAAATTTTTATTTTGGGGGTTTCTAGCTATTTATCGTACAGTGGATCAATAATATGTCCTTTTGTTTATCAATCAAAAAGATTACATATATTTTGAAAGGTAAACTGTCTTTTTTGAGAATATTTGGAAACCCTATATATCCTTTATTTCAAACTTTGATTTTAGTAATATAATGAATGAGGTAGAAAGAGATAAAATAGCTTGATTCTTGAACTTATTTTCACCCACAATTATTACTACTAAACCATTAGTCATTTAATAATTTACTGTTTTTCCAAAATTACTCCTTTTTATAATATGATTTGCTTCTCTTGTATGCATGACTATTTCCAACTCTTCTTAATGTGTAGCTATCTGAACTGACCTTTTCTTTTCCCCCTTTTTTTGGGTGTGTTTTGGTAGTTGATGTTCATTATTATTATTACCATTATGTTAAAAAAAGAAGAAAAAAAAGTATTATTAAAATAAATGATTAATTCAAAAAAAGCTCAAATAAAATATAAATACTAGTTGAAAACTCAATAAGAAATGTCGCCTTGGCAGCTGACTAAAATAAGTTTAAGTACAAAAATTGCTAAAACTAAAACTTATAAGGCAAAACAGAAAAAAAGAGAAAGACTGTGAATTTTAAATTGTTAATTAAAAATCTGATACAACATAATTGTTAACATATGAGATACACTAAAGAGGTAATACTGTGTGAAAAGCTGTAGAATTTACTTGATGGATTGCTTTTACAAACCTCTCATAAACCCAGATTTCATTACAGATACAACCTATAAAGTGGATTATCCAGTATAATGTAGCACACAAACATTCAAGACATTTGTGAGGGTGAATGACTTTGAAAAGCATGTAAAGACCCCTTACGAAATGCTGCCAGTCCGATCATGGGCACCAGCAGGGCATAATTCCATCTGCCCCCGTCATTTCCGGCTGGCTCTGGTCTAATATTCCATCTAGAAGGATCATTCAGGTCGTTCATGGAGAAACTCTGATCAGAAAGTGAAGTAAGGTGCTTTGTCACAGTTTCGTGCATCTGCCACACATCACACAAACCACTGCTCTGCATACATCAAACTATATTCTAATAAAGAGTACACAACACAACACTGCTAAAGCTGCAACCCTAAAAAATATTATAAATGCATTTCTCCGGCAGTTAACAATAGATTGCACAATAGATATGTTCACATTTTACTATTGTGAACATGTTTCATTTGCTTACCTTGAACAATCAAAAGTTTTTGTGCATGAAGTGCTTCTAGATCCAGAGAGCCTGGACGATTATGCAATGTTCCATTAAAAACACCCAACATCCATTTATTATTTCATAAGGGAGTTGAATACGTTTATTATTAAAATATACATATCGAACGCATCGTATACAAGTATAAGTAGTCTTTAAAATAACTGTTTATGTATATACGTGTTATAAAATGTTCATAGATCCATCTTTATTTACAAAAATTACAGAAATACAACTGTATTGGATTTTGAACACCCCTAAAATATAGCAACATATTGGTATAGTCCGGAGAGCTGCGTATTTGAGATTCTAGATGTTCGCAACTGCGCAGGGGATGCGCAGAATAGTTTCAACTAACAAAAACCTCCTTTAATTACACTGAGATCTCTGCAGCTTTGCTGTGCGTAATAAAGCTTCTTTTTTTTATTTTTTAAGAAATACTTTGATTTTTGTGTTATCAACATAATGGTGTTTTGATATTAAACGTGATAATGATAACATTGTTTTTTCATGTCATGTACCTTTTATTGCCATTTATGTCATGACAACTTTCTGAGTGTTTAATGGATATGACAATGTTGATATGTTTGGTCTTGGTGGAATAGAGTTGCAACGCTGCTGTTATTGCTGCTGCTACAGAGCAAGTACAGGATTTTCTACAGCCAATACACACACAGACATGCTGCTGTGAGCAAGAGTAAGACATACATGCTACTGCTGTACAATATAGAATACATGAATTACCTGTAGCAGATCTATACAGGTGGAGGGAGTCTGAAAGTACACTGCGACTACTACTACAGAAAAAGCTGTCCAAATATTTGAAGGTTGAGCAGCGAGCTCATTGGCTACTGATACAGCAGGAACCAATCAGCTGTGCCCTGTAGAGAATGATGTGATTGCAAGCATGCTGAGTTAAGGACCTCTCAGCCTGTGCCATCTAGAGTTTCATGACTGAACTTTTGTATTTATAATTATCAGCTTCCAGGCTCTGCCTCACATTGGTCCAAAACACTCTGATTTTATTTTCATTTCACCCCTTATTTGACCATTAATACCCTCCACAATAGGTGTATGATAATAACCAGTTAGTATTGATCTTCTGTATAGAAAATACTTCAGTTAGTATCTTTACTGGGTAACTGTGACTTCACAATATGGCATAGTATTCTTTTTGCATTTTTCCTTTAAAAAAAAAAAAGTTTACAATTATTGTATTTATTTATCTTATATAATTTTCTATAGTAATATGAACAATATCCTCTTTAGCCGTGTACTATTTAAATGACATATTTATGACATATTAATGACATCTCATCTTTAAACTAAAATGTTTCATGAATTGAGGTAAGGACTGTTATCAAACATAAACTAACAAAGGTATAACCAAAATTCAAAGAGAAGATAGCTAGTACTCTTGCTCCATTAGAAATGACAGTGAAAGATAGTGTGAGAAATCTTGGTGTAATAATTGACTCATCCCTATAAGCTTTGATAAACAGATAAATTATGTTGTAAAGAATAGTTTTTATCATCTTAGATTGATTTCTAAGATAAAACCCTTTCTTAGTTTTAAAGATTTGGAGGTCATCGTCCATGCTTTTATTATGTCAAGACTGGACCACTGCAACTCTCTCTATGCAGGGATTGCTGTCAATGTCGACTATGCCGTCTTCAGCTGCTGCTGGTGCAGAATGGTTTCTGACTGGCACTAAAAAAAGGGACCACATTACTCCAGTATTATCCTCTCTTCATTGGCTGCCGGTTCAGTACAGGATCAATTTTAAGATTTTATTAATGGGGTTTAAAGCACTGCATAACATGTCCTCAAATTACATTGCTGACCTTTTAGGATCTTACATATCAGGTAGGACATTAAGATCAACAAACCAATTTTTGGCAGTCCCTTATTCTAAAAAGAAGTCAAAGTGTGACCAAGCTTTTTCAGTTGTGGCTTCCAAGCTGTGGAACAATCTTCCCCTTCATATCCGGCAAGTTCAAATAATAGATATTTTTAAGTCTCAGTTGAAAATGTATCTTTTTAACTTAGCTTTTAGTAAAGGGTATTGTACATTGTAGTAATAACTTATTAGGGCCCGAGCACCGATGCTGTGAGGACCCTCTTGGAATTGCTCCGTTTATTAGGGCCCAAGCCCTGAAAGGGCGAAGGCCCTATTGTTTTCCTAAGGATTATTAGGGCCCAAGTCCGTCTGTGATTACATGAAGAAACAGAAAAAACTGAGACAAACTAAATCCAGAAGAACTGCGGGAACGTCTCCAAGATGCTTGAAGAAACCTTCCTGCAAAGCTACAGTACTGTGAAAAGTACTGGCACTTGTGTTAAAATGCTGTAAAGTGAGAATGCTTTCAAAAATAAAATCACAAATTGAATTTATTTTAACTTCTATTAACTAATTCAAATCAATATATGGTGTAACGACCCTTTGCGTTTAAAACGGCTTTTGTCAAGGTACACTTGCGCATAGTTTTTCAGGTAGCTTTGCAGGAAGGTTTCTTCAAGCATCTTGGAGACGTTCCCACGGTTCTTCTGGATTTAGTCAGACTGTCTCAGTTTTTTCTGTTTCTTCATGTAATCACAGACGGACTCGATGATGGTGAGATCAGATCATCCTGGCTGTTGTCAGACTCCTTGTGCATACACAAATCTCACTGGATTATTACAATTAATGGCAAAAAGAATGTTT
The DNA here is from genome assembly GCF_963993115.1 of Abramis brama. NCBI lineage: Eukaryota > Metazoa > Chordata > Actinopteri > Cypriniformes > Leuciscidae > Abramis > Abramis brama. Next base: position 7,269,670 of record NC_139979.1, read on the forward strand.
GGAAATGTATATACACACACACATTCATATACATTTATATATATATAATTTATATACACACACACACATTTATATATATATATATATATATAACTGGACATCTGTGGTGAACTAGTCCCCCACTGGCAACCTCAAACTGATTGAAAGTCAACAGTTTTCTTTACTTACTATATATACCTCCTTAAATGCACATTGCCCAACCATGCTCTGTCTTCCTAAAGCCACTGAGTGATGATGGCACGAGTGCGAGGGCCCTTTCATCGCTGCTTGCAGCTTTAATTTTTATTTAGTTTTCTTTCTCTCTACACTGATCTCACTATACAGTTGTGTGAGGAGTATGTCTAAGAGTGTGTAGTGATGCCTTCACTTGCTAGGCTCGGTAAATGTTTTATACGTGTATGTTTTATTGTTTTTGTTATAACTGTGAAGCACTTTGGGCAACAACATTGCTATTAAATGTGCTATATAAATAAAAGGTTGAAGTTGAAAGTTGAAAAATTTATTATTGAACTATTAAAATATGAACTGAAGCATAATCACAAAATCATTCACGAATCTGAAACTGTGATCTTTATTTAACAAAAGTATTTATTTCACTGCATTTACATGCTAAACCAATATGGACGTTTCCTGTTGCGTTCTACTATTCTCTTGTCTTTATCTGCATCAGAGGGCGTTTCATTTTCATACAAAACAACAGACTCTACAGCAGGAGTGTTGAGAGGTCCGCCTTCCATGATGGAGATTTGCTTCCGTATCATTGCCGTCTCCTTCCTGACCTTTTCATAGCAGAATCCACACAGAGTATGCTTTAGTTTCATGTTGCCACACTCTGAACACGGCTCAATGTTGTACTGGGAGAGAAGGAAAAAATAGGATAAGTTGCTCTTCATCTAAACAGACATCTGTTTTCTACAACACAGGTTTACCTTGATAGCTCTTTTAATTTTTTCCATGCTCTAGTCTAGTGGGAATCAATGAGTTCTTACCTTGACTTTTATCAGTTTACTTGGGTCTCGCCTTCTGCAGCGATTTACTTCAATGGTTCGTCTCTTTTTAGGGGCGGCCATCCAAAAGATACTGTCCAAGAAACTGGGCTGAGCGTTTTCATCATCACTGCTGTGATGGGATTGAGGAAAAATCCCAGGACCATTTACTGCCAGAGCTGGACCTGAAGAAAAGGTTTATGTGACTGATAGATTAATAAAATAATCAAACTGAGTTACTCAAATTATTTTTAAGACATGCTCACAAATATACCTTACCCTAATCTCTGTCCATTTATTATTTATAAAAAGAAGATTTGGGCTTACATTTGACTTAAGGTGATATAAATATATTTTTTAAATATGTTAAATTATTATAAAAATAATATATTTTTTAAATAAACAACCTTAAAAAAACCCCCTGAAATTACCAACCACATTTCACATAAAGATGCGCTTAATTTGCATTATACATTTAATAAATACTATTTATTTTAAGACAAAAAGATGTATATTTTAAACACCGTAATGTTCAGATTAAAGAGACTTTTTATCGTATGTACTGTATCCTTCCCTTAAAAACACAACAGATGTGCCATGTGTCTCCTTGATACAACACCAGAGATTATGACATTAAAAACAAACTCTATATTTTATGTTACAACACACAGGTAAATAAAAGAAAAACAAACTGTTAAATGATCTTAAGCTTCAGTGTAATATAACTGTACGTAACGTTACAGTGATATGAGTGGAGTAGTGTCACACATGACACACTACAGTAAATGCACTCACCGAAGCGGTCAAATCCCGCCGCTTGCGATAAACTAAGTTCCAGACGCTGCAGAGAACGACCGACAAACTGAAGTAAACCCGTTAATGACATTGTGTTCGGTATTTTATTTCAATTTAACCCAACATGTACAGACCAAACATCCTCACGGTCACAGCTCAAAAAGAACCACTGCGCCTGCGCGTTCTTCTGCACCCGTGCATTCTGGGATCTGTAGTACAACGATATAAAAACTCTGCTTCATTCTGAGCGGGTGAGAGCGGAAAATGAAAAACAAAAAAACGAATACATATTTTAATTATGGTTTTAAATACTCAGTGGCAAACAGAATGTGACTCCCAACATTATTTTAAACTTATATTTAAGCTGCCTACAATACCCACAATTAATTGAGTTACCCTAGTACCTCTTTCAACCAATCAGATCAAGCAAGCGTGTGTCGTCACTTCCCCAACAGTCACACAGCCATGGCAGACAGAGGCTACAGTTTCTCCCTCACCACTTTCAGGTAATTAACATCATGATTTTATCATATTCATTGCATTCATCATATTAAACGAGTGTGTGTTTTTAGCGAATCGCAAATCTCGAGGTTTACGGAGAGCGTTTTGTCAGTTAAAGGCGTTAATTTATTATCTGAGCGCTGATGCAGAGTCACTGTGTTTGTGATGGGTGCTTCTTTCATTCATGAGCATCAACGTTCATGCATAGAGTGAACTAAACACAATAATGCTTCCCAGATCAACAAATACAACACTCTCAGGAGTGCTTAAAAGACAGACTCGGGCTCAGTTTTGTCTTTGTGATAGAACTTGCTGATTTTACTTTCACTTTCAGTGTATCATCGTGGAAACTGTTCATTTTATATACACATTTATATGACTTTTTAATGCACATAAGTAAGCTTGCAGTTAACGATTATCAGTTTCCTTAGTCATTTAAATATAGTATAACTGAAAACAGAACACTCATCATGTGTGACATTTTACGGACCATTTTATAATCTTATTTTTGTGTTTTCAGCCCCTCAGGGAAGTTGGTCCAGATTGAGTATGCCCTGGCAGCTGTAGCAGCCGGTGCTCCTTCGGTTGGAATAAAAGGTTAAAAATATATATATTTGTATTTATCAGGCGTGTCTTGTATTTATCAGGCGTGTCTTGAAATTTGTGGTGTTTATAAAACTTTATGGTTTCATTATGTGCTTATTATAAATTGCCTTCTTGACAGAAAATCACAGCTTTTTAAACTGTGTCCATTCACTGAATGTTCACTTTCATTTCATCCTCATTTCTCTTTCACAGCCTCAAACGGTGTTGTTCTGGCTACAGAAAAGAAGCAGAAATCTATACTATACGATGAGCAAAGTGTTCACAAAGTAGAGCCCATAACCAAACACATCGGTATGGTCTACAGTGGCATGGGTCCAGACTACAGGTATGGATTTGGAGCCTGCATGACCTAACACTACGTAATAATGATTCCTAACATGTAGCACATGAAGCTCAATGAGATTTTTTGTTTTAAAAAAGTTGATAAAGTTGGCATGAAACAGAAGTTGCAATAGTCTTTTCTTCCCTATTGTGACATATATCCGAGGGAAACAGCTTCTCAAACAAGAAAACAATTTGGGCGGGACTTGATTATGTCCATGGGGAATAGATTGGATTGTTGTGGTTTTGCTATTGCTGTGATTTCATGTGTCCCACCCTGGCTCCAGTAAACATGACATCAGAGAAGAGATGTTGCTGCAAGAGGTCACAAGAAGTTAAAAAAAGTGATGTGCACTGATTAGTCAGTTAAAAAAAATGCTGCAATATTCCATAAAAAAAACAAGAATTGTTCATTATGGTGATTTTAATTATATCTGCAGGGTTATGGTGCGAAGGGCACGAAAGCTGGCTCAGCAGTACTTCCTGGTCTATCAGGAGCCGATTCCTACAGGCCAGCTTGTTCAGAGGGTGGCCTCTGTTATGCAGGAGTACACACAATCAGGGTATGCGTGATACATCGCCACTTCTACAATTATTCTGGAAGTTGCACTTCAAACAATTGTTTTGCAGTGTTGTAAAACAATATTTTGAGAAGATGCTTGACGTGCATGTACCAAAGCGACAATGGCATAACATGCAGCTTTTTTGTTTTGACACAGAGGAGTTCGGCCTTTTGGGGTGTCACTCCTGATTGCTGGCTGGGATGAAGACCGCCCATACCTTTTCCAGTCTGACCCCTCAGTATGTTATTCCCTTTGGTGTTATAATTATATTTATTGTATTACTGCAATCCAGTTTAAACTTAAATAAATTATCTGTTAAAAATGTAAGCTCTTTATTATGTACTATATTCACAAAATAAGATGGACTTTGATCTGTTTAAGGGAGCATACTTTGCATGGAAAGCCACAGCGATGGGGAAGAACTATGTGAATGGGAAAACATTCCTTGAAAAAAGGTATAGAATGTACATGCATGGTCCAAGTCTAAGAGCTTTTTAGTCTTTCTAAACACACAGCCTCTCATTTGCTTCATTTTCCTATTTCAGATACAATGAGGATCTGGAACTGGAAGATGCGATTCACACTGCTATTCTGACTCTTAAGGTAATAATTGACAACCCAGCTATGTCTGTTCAAGTTGTGTTCTGGTCATTTTTATTTTTCTCTAAAATGCTAGTTAATGTTCTGGCATTAGACTAAAACTTACTGACTTTGCTCGCAGAGGGCATAACTCCCTCCAAAAAATATAATTTTTGTGCCTTTTTTTGTATGTTATTTTTTTTTAGTTTTTAACCATCTTCTTACAAAAATTACTTATTCCCTTGTTATGATATTATTGCCAAATAATGGATTCAATCTTTTTTTGGAACTGATTAACTGTATTCCTCATTTATTTGAGCTGATGCACCTCACTTTTCTCTTTAACGTAATTGTTTTGACCATTAACACCATATTAGGTAAAGAATTTTAAAGGACCTGTTTAGATTTTACCAGAAAAGGTTTTAGAATTTTTATCATATGTTAATGTTAAAAATCTTGTAATGTTAAAAAATGTTATATTAATTGCTGTATTTTTTCTGCTTGTTTTTTTTTTTTTGTGTGTGTATATGTCACTCTTGTATTTTTGTAATTCAGTTTTTGCCATGAAGAAAGCCACAGATGCTGACATGGCATTAAATAAAACTATACTGATACTGACTGAAACTGCACCTGTCACAAAGCATGACGTTTTATTTGCCAGTGCTCTAAAATGTCAAACATCAAAGTTATCTATGAATACTTTTGTTACAGGAAAGCTTTGAGGGTCAAATGACAGAAGACAACATTGAGGTGGGAATCTGCAATGAAGCAGGATTTAGGCGACTGACCCCAGCGGAGGTGAAAGACTATCTGGCTGCCATTGTTTAATATCACTTTTACAAGTTGTTGTAGATTGAGCACTGATTATCTTGTCTTCATCAGTCCAACTTCATTAGTACTTACTTGTTTGTTTGAGCAATCTAAAGCATGGAAATAAGTTAAAGTTGTATTGTTTAGGAAGGAAAAAAATAAACAAGTCTTTTGAAATCCTGTCGTCTGTTTCCATTTGTACTACTGTGGAATGTTTTAGATTTGTGCAAAAGTCAACAACTAAATGTAACCGAATATACTCTTTGTTTTATATCATAACTTTAATCTGAAATAAAAGTTAGATTATATATGGCGACAAATATCTGATTTCTGTGATCGACTGTCCTTAATAAACAAGCTTAAGACGGGGTTTGGCCTGCGTCAGCCAATCAGAATCTTGAGCCTCGCGTCACTTATGGCGCGCCAAAAATGAGTCGGTACACCTTCCAAACAGTATTCCTACGCAAAATCGTATTACTTGCACAGATAAAACCCTCAAAGGTTTTGTCATCGAAAGGTCCAGCAATTTCTCTCCTATAATTTCTTCATATCCAGTTGAATAACACGTTATATTTGAAACAAGGGATTTGGTAGGGCGGTCATTCGCATAAACAGCCCTAGTTTCTGTCTCGCTAGCACATTCGTATTTGCGTTGTGTCATTCGACTGTAAGTGACGTTTGTGGCGCCAGAAATCAAGGAGGAGCGGACTAGTGCCTTTTCAAAACGATGTGTTCTAGTTCAAAGCATTCGGCGTATTAAAGTCTTGACAAACACAGCTTAAAGTGAGGTTGACAGTGAATGGTCTGGGGGTCTTTTAAGGCTCGTTAAAGATGGTGATGTTACGCAGTAACGGTGAAATGGACTCGAGCTCGGAGTTTCTGTCGCTGAACCCGCCTCAGAGAAAGTCCGCGCGGCTAAAAAAGGCCCATGATGACAGTTTAACGAGCGCAGAGGACAGTCCGGCCAATGTGAGTTAATAACTCTTCGTTACTAGTACAAATATGTCAGTAATTTGTTTGTTTACCTACAGTAAATCTCTTGCTCTATCAAAACAAAGTTGGCGCTTAAATTGAGCGCGAGACGCTTGAATGAACTGCATGAGCGCGCGACTTGTTCCAAAACAAAAACAGATGAGGTGATTATCAATGTTTACCTCAGAAATACACAGGTAATAATTTACATGGTGCAGGAGGATACATGTAAATGGGTAACGTTAGTTGACAAGTCAAAATCAGAATTCCGTTTTATTGGCCAATGAAGTTTTACCTCAATGAAAAATATCAATCCATAACTTAACGTGACACAGTGAACAATATATAAACTTTAATCACCTGTAAATCTTTAAGTTATATCTGTGGTGTGACACTTTTGACAATTACAAATGTATAATGTAATCATGATATATGAGCTCCTGTCAGTAACTTATATAGCTTTTAAAAATAGTTCTATATAGAGAACAGCATGTCATTCTACTGGACACTGCTATGATACATTGAATATATTTATTTTAGGGGTTTTTGTCTGTAAAGGAGGAAAACGGCATGAGGGGCAGAACTCAAAGAGGAAGACATGTAGTCACCTTTGCTGATATGAATGGACAAAACAGCAAATCTCCAAAATCCCCTCCAAAAGATGAGAAAAGTGTGAGGAATTTAAGGTGTGTGTGTGTCTGTGTGATGGTTTCATTTCTGATTCTCTAATTGTTTAATCAAAAAATCATCTTACATACTGAATGTACTTGGTACACAATTTGTTAACTTGTATATTGTTTTATTTATTCATTAATTCATAGGAAATCTCCAAGATTTCAGGCAGATGGGGAGCGATCGGCAGATGAGCACACAGGTGGGAACGTTAGAGTATTTGATAAACGTCAGACAGCAGTTCTGTTGGTTTGCTGCTTGCTAAATATGAATCCATTACTTTCTTTAGATGAGGTGGAATCAACTCCTACTTCTCGAAGCCTGCGTGCTCAAATTCAAAGGCGAGAAGAAGACAGTGCTGTGAGGCGTAGCTCAAGAATCACAAGATATAAGCTTGACACCAGGAACCAGTCGGTCCTCTATGACAGGCTCATCACAAAGTATGCACTTATATAGAAAACTCTTGTTATATTTCTGTTTATAAGGACAGTGACTCATTTAAATCACATTTTATGATTTTCCCATTTTGATGATCAGAAGTCTAACATGTGGTAGATTCACATAAACCAGTTTCACATTGGACCTTTATATTCAGACTCAGATGTGCAACTGGCTTTGTGTGTGGATATTTCTGTGGTTCTTGGTTCTCAGTGGCTGTTTTCGTCTGTTTTAGCACTGCAGAGGCTGTGCTTCAGAAGATGGATGACATGCAGAAGATGCGTCGGAGATTGAGGAGCAGAGACAGTGAGGAGGAGGTGCGTCATCATGATCTTCATCACTGACTCCTCCTGTACTTCTGTGATCTGCCAGGACTTAACTCACTGTTTTTGTGCTCCTTTTTAGAATTTGATAATTTACTCTGGAACAAAGAGGAAGAGGGTCACAAAACCTTCAGTCAGAGGACAGGAGGAGAGTTCAGACAACCAGGAGAATGGTGATGATTGTAGATCAGAATTCATTAATCCTGCTTTATTTATTGTCTCATCCTGAATTTGTGTTTACTGCACCTTTATCTAGCAGTTGTTTTGCGTCAATGGTGGATCTATAGCCCCACAACAAAAACATTTACGTTAGCTCCAAAATGTATTTGGACACTCATTACCATATTTAAAAAAAAAAAAAAAAAAGGATTGAAAGATAAGAAAAATGCTATACACAGGTTTATTAGGTTTCAAATTATAAAACAGAATGTGAAACAAAATGTGACTTCTGTGTACCGTTCCATCCCTAATACATATTAGGGGTGGAATGGTACACAGAAGTCACGGTTCGGTTCATACCTCGGTTCGGACATCACGATTCGCTACGAGTTCGGTACAATGGAGGGAAAAGCAAAACAAAAATGCAGAAGGCTTGTGCATGTCTCAGGCTGTACCACCAAAGGAAAATAAATTACTTAAGCCTTGTATTTTTTAAATAAGTTTTATTAATAAAGTAAAGGCATAGAACCAGTTTATTTGTAGTGCACTGACAATAGTTTTATATAATTAGTTGATTAAATAAATGAATAAAAAGACAAAAAGACCTTGAGATATGATTGGTAATTGTACCTGAATGAATTGAAAATTAATTTGCTACATTTCAGATTAATATATTTAATTAACAGTAACTTAAACACTTTGCAGTTTGAATGATGTCCTGTATAAACAAAATGACGGAGTATGTTTTTATGTTTCCACTGTTTGATCGCACCTGCGCCTCACACACACAAATATAAGTAAACACTTTGCGACATATATATATATATATATGAGACATGAATAAGTCTAATCACTGCCCTGTTTATTTGGCATGTGATAAAGGTACAAATGTTTGGTGTAATAATGGTAATAATTTACTGCATATGTACCACAAAATATTATTGGTTTTTGTTTAGCATGTTGCTTGGCCTGAACCTGTAATTATTTCCCAGAATACAGTGATCAAGAGGAGGATGGAGAGGGTGAGGAAGAGGAAGAAGAAGAAAATGATGAGGGAGATGATGACGAGGATGAAGATGAAGAAGAGAACGGAAAGCGCTATGAGTTCCGACAAAGGAAAGCTGTTGTGCGTTACCAGGCGCCTCTTAAAGGTTTGTGTGTAATAGTTCATTAAAGAGACCATGCACTGACTATACATATCAGATATACACATCCCTGATTTAAATTTGCTTAAATCTTTTTCTCTGCCTTTCATGCCTTTTAGTATTTTCCTTTTTACTATATTTTTTTTATTGCAGAGCCAAAAAAGCAGAGCATCTTTTTTAAACGTCACTCCACGCCAGTTAGACGAAGATATCAATTTAGTTCCTCAAGTCCCAGGGGCTTGTACAACAACAGGAGGAGCACCAGGTCAGTACTAGTCCTCAATTTCTCTTCAATTTCTTTTTCAACATTATCAGTTTGAGTCTTGGCTTGACAGGGTCTTGATTCGTATTTGAAAGTGCGCTATGTTTGACACCCTGTCTTAAAAAACGAGACACAGATGTGAGCAAGATGCTGAAGGAACAGCAAGCCACAGTGCAATTGCCAAAGACATTGTGTTAATAAAACAAGAAGACGGAACTCGCTTCATCAGCCAACATCCCATCTCAAGTATTCGAGTATTATGCTGCGTTCACACCAAACGCGAATATGCGTCTGGCGCGAGTGATTTCAATGTTAAGTCAATGGTAAGACGCGTTTACGCGCGTCTGGAGGTCTTGCGGCGCGAATGAGGCGTTTAGCGCGGCGCGGTAGACGCGAATTCGCCTCATTCGCGCGAACTAGACGTGAATTGAGCGTCTGGCGCGTTTCGCGCGTTAAGCGCGAATTGTGCTTTTTGTGCATCACGCGTTTGACGCGAATTCGCGTCTGCCGCCCGAGTTGAAAAATCTGAACTTCTGCGTCAATTCGCGCCGCGTTAACCAATCAGGAGCCTGCCTGCTTGCTGCTGTCACGTGGTGAACTGACAGTTTAATGTTATTTTATGTTTGGCCTCAATAAATTATTTTGTAATATGACTAAAATGCACAACAAAGCAAATCTTTCACATAAAAACTCGATTTCAATATGAGAGATAGCCTACTCATTTGTATTGAATGCTATTTATTCCATATCTATTCTAGATTAGCCTATATGAAACTTTATTAATCTAATGTAAAGACACCAAACACAATTAAGTGTATAAAAACTTTTCAAAAAAAATAACAGGACAGGTTTCACTTTTGGAGGATGCCTCCATTTATTATCAAAACAAAAATAAATGACAGATTAGGTGCGGGAGAGGGTGAACCTCGCGCCGGGCTTTACAGCGCAGGCTCGTCAGGCAGCGACCACTCGAGGCCGAGGCTTTATACGGCCTACGCTGTCCTCGTCAGCGTCCTCACCGTTAGGTCCACCAAACCTACCTCCTGGAGCAAATTGTGAAACTCCTGAAACCCTCTGGAGGTTTTGGTGGACCCGAGTACAGCAACGATGTCCCCTACGCAGCTGTTTCTGCTCTTCAGATCATATAAGAGCGGTGACTCTCTCGATTAATGCTATTGCTAATGCTCGATAAACATCTAAAAAAGATGGCCGCCAACAGCTTAGAAACTTTCGCCCCCTGACTTCGCCTTTGACGCGCGTAAATTTCGCTTCAAACTTTTGATTTTACCCGCGTCAATTTCACTCTTGACGCGCGAATGCACACAAAGTGGTCACGCGTATAACTAGACGCGGCAGGCGCGAATTTTGACGCAGATTCGCGTTTGGTGTGAACGCAGCATTAGAGTCTTATCAAAATGCACACCCCTTCTTTGCACTTTCCATGTTATAATTTCAGTCCCACTCATCTTTGTGTTTCTCGTGCTGTAGTTCAGGCAGGAGTGAGAGTGATGGGTAAGCCAAGCATTCATACAGCCTCACTAGATCTCCATGTGGAAAATTAAGGGGCTTTCAAAGTGAAGACAACAAATGCCACTTTACAATACGTCACACTAATATAATAATTACAAATCTGTTTTGTGCACATTAGTTTGTTTTGGAAAGAAGTGTTAGGGTATAAGAGGTGGTAGAGTATTTTATGAAAGTTTAGACTTTTCATTGATGTGAATGTTTTATGATAGTCTAAAAAACAATCTTTCTGTTCTTTTGTTTTCATCTTAGGAGAAGACATGCCATCCATAGTAGTGACTCCACATCATCATCATCATCATCATCTGATGAAGAGAAATTTGAGAGACGGAGAAGTAAGAGTCGTAGCAGGTCAATAAACAGGTAAAGAGCTCTGGCTGAAAGCTTTTATTTTAGAGGTGCTATGCTTAAGCAGGGTTTTTCCTGGGTCAAAAATGGTCTTCGGTGGCGGCCGACAGACACTGTCATCCTTTCTTTGCCCTCTTTAAAAAAAAAAGTGTGATTTTACCACTGGATTTCATAGCTTTGTAAGATAAAATCCTTCTTTGCTAGACCTGATAATTATTTTGGTATATAATCATTTCAAAATTAAAAAGTATAATAAAAAAGAAGCAGTAAAGTTTATTTCAACTAATAGTCTAGTTTTAGGCTATAATAGTTTAATAGTCAGCTAGCTAGCTAACAACAACATGCTTTGCACTTTGTTTCTGGTTTCACCTCACATCCGGAGCTCTCTCTCTGCTCGTTCTTTCAGTAACATGCGCCCTGTCACAAGCGCTGCAGTCATACATCACTCACCGATCAAATAAGGCTTTGGCGGGACAAAAACTCACTTTGGCGGCTGCCAAACAAATTCAATGCAGGAAAAACCCTGTCTTAAGACTTGGTTTAAAGTCTTGCATAGCAAACGTGACCAATCAAACAGCTCTGAAATACAACACCTGTTCTTGTGCACACAATAAAGAAGCTATATCTGTTGTTACTCTGTAATAGTTGTTTCTTAGATATTATTATTATTATTATTATCATTATCTAGATTTTGTAGTCTTTAAATATTTGAAAGCGATTATTAAACTAAACGTTTAATCACATTTTGCTTGTAGATGCCTCCCTATGAATTTACGGAAGGAGGATTTGTTGGGAATCCATAAGGACAGGATTAAAATTGGAGCAAGTCTTGCAGATGTTGACCCAATGCAAATTGATCAAACGGTATGTGCTTGCCGTTTTACTTGAACTACAAAAATTGTAAAGACCTTTATATGACTCTGGTTTCCATGTGCAGGTGCGCTTTGACAGCATTGGGGGTTTGGGCAAACACATCTCCGCATTGAAGGAGATGGTTGTGTTTCCTTTACTCTACCCTGAAGTCTTTGAGAAGTTCAAGATTCAGCCTCCAAGGTTTGAAAAGTGATATTGACAAATATTCACATTAAAATGCCTATTTGGATGACTAACCAACAGATTGCAAAAATGAGAGGTAATGCTGAATATTACCTTTGGCAGAACGCATGTTGAATTATTTTTCCAGAGGCTGTCTGTTCTACGGCCCTCCTGGCACAGGAAAGACTCTGGTTGCTCGAGCCCTGGCAAATGAGTGCAGTCAAGGCGAGAAGAAGGTGTCGTTCTTTATGAGGAAAGGGGCAGACTGCCTCAGCAAATGGGTGGGCGAGTCTGAGAGACAGCTCCGCCTCCTGTTTGACCAGGTTTCCCCACATTTCATTTAAAAAATGGTCATTCATTGATGCCTAATTTTGTCTCTGTGTGATTTAAAGGAACTTTGCCATTTATTTGCCAGGCATACCAGATGCGTCCATCAATTATTTTTTTTGATGAAATTGATGGCATCGCACCTGTTCGGTCAAGCCGGCAGGACCAGATACACAGGTGTGTTAGTCTGCGTTTCTGTGTGTGTGTGTATATATTTCTTGTTTAAAGGTGCTTTTTGCTATTCTTTTGTTAATGTTGAATCGTTTGTTTGTGTTGATTGTTGTCTAAACCTCCATGTTATGTTTCTAAAGCTCCATCGTGTCCACCCTGTTGGCTCTCATGGACGGGCTGGACAGCCGTGGTGAGGTGGTTGTTATTGGAGCCACTAACCGTCTGGACTCCATCGATCCTGCGCTCAGACGGCCTGGGCGATTCGACAGAGAGTTTCTCTTCAGCTTACCAGACAGAGAGGTGAGAGTTTGGATCTCTATTGTAGAATGACTTATTCAGTGTTTATTTTTGACTGCAGTGAGTGTTTTGTTTAGGGTAACCCACAAGACGTTGTTTCTTCTTTGTAGGCTCGCAAAGATATTTTAAAGATCCATACCAGGCAGTGGGACCCACAGCTGTCTGATGCGTTTCTTGAAGAGTTGGCTGACAAGTGTGTTGGTAAGAGCATCTCATGTTCTACTATGTTAAACGTCCTGATGAGCGCATCTCAAATAATAGCTTGCCTTTGTCTCAGCTTGCTCAGTGCTAAAACAGATGCTCGAGCTTTCCAACACCCCCAGGACCTGGGTATTGCTGTGTTTGGGTTTTGGGTAGCAATGTTATGTAACATTCTGCTGTTCTAGTACTCTCACTCTTTAGTACTTTAAATTCTGCCGTTTAGTGAGACCTCAGACTGTCTTGTCCTGTCTAAGTGGGCAGTGCTTTATTAGAATGAACTATACTTTCATCCTTGATTTTTATACCAGTAGTCAAAACTATGTCTCCCTGTGCTCCTAGGTTACTGTGGTGCAGACATCAAAGCCGTGTGTGCAGAATCAGCTCTGTGCGCCCTGCGCAGGTGCTACCCCCAAATCTATGCTTCCTCCCAGAAGCTTCTGCTGGATGTGGAGTCCATCAGCGTGAGTGGCCGAGACTTCCTCTCAGCCATGAGGAAGATCGTTCCGGCTTCACAGAGGGCAGTGGCATCTCCAGCTAAAGCACTCACCCCTGTTATTGAACCCCTGCTGAGCTCTGTCCTCAATAACGCCATGGAGATGCTGCAGAAACTCTTTCCTCATGTAGAGCAAGGCCTCAAGAAGAAAAGAGATGCTGGTAAGGATAGCTTGCTATTTTTATCTCCCTTCTACATAGCTATAAGAACACTTAAGTATTTGCAAAACACTGTAGAACTCAAACCATAAAACACATTATATCATGCCACATTTGCACGGGCAGACGCCACTCAACTTTTTTCTTTTCAGAAATTGTAAATGTAGTTTGTATTTTGAAATTCTTAATCATGCCATCAATGCAAGTAAATATTGTTTTAGGGGGTGTGTCTGACATCTTAGAGGATCTACTGCAGAGTGAAGATGAGGGGTCCTCCGTGTGCTCTAGTAATAAAGGCCAGAAGAATACTGGGCCTGCTCCATCTGCTCTTCATCTGAAAAGGTTAGAAATGCAGAAAACTGACTTTTCAAATGTTTCTTGTGCTTCCCCATATATAAAAAAATAAGCCTGATGTTTTATAGTAGTAAATAATTTCCTGATATCCAGTTTAAGGGATAAACATGAGTCAAATGAAGTACACAATTTCCCTTTTCTTGACTGAACTGTTTATATGTGGTATCATCCACTGTATACAGATAAAAGTTCTCAGGAAAGCCTTATGAAATAAAAGATATTGCCATAAAGTTTTGTGTAGTTACAGATTTGTTTAAAAACAGGATGCAACTTTTCTAAAAATGTTAGACATTTCTCTCTCTTTAAAAAAACCCACCAGATCCAGTTTATCCTCAACAACAGTTTTTTTAAACATGCCTATGCAGAATAACACATACATTGGGTAAAATAGTTACATTTTAATTAGATTATTATTCAAATAATAATAACTATTATTATTGTTGTCGTTGTGCCATCTTGGATTATTTCATTGTAATGCATTCTAGGATTTCCCTAAAAAAAGATAGTATCTTAGAAGGCGACTTTGTGTTGCTACTTAGTTTTTGGAAGACTCTTTATGTTAGGAGCATGCCTATGATGCCTTATTATGCTGTCTTGGGAGGTCACTCACTTAGTATTTTGAACAGAGCTGCAGACTCCAAAACATGTTCAGTAACTACGTTTTCACTAGTCATAGTATTCAGCCTATGGTATAATTTAAGTAATTTTGACCTGCTTTTATTTCTTTCATTACCTGTATTACAGGAATGCCCTGCAGCAGCCCACCTCATTCAGACCCAGACTGCTACTCTGTGGGACATCAGGTTCTGGTCAGACTTCACACTTGGCTCCTGCTATTCTTCACGCCCTGGAGAAGTTCACTGTTTACACACTCGATATTGCTGTGTTGTATGGGGTCAGTTCAGCCACCGCAGAGGAGGCTTGTGCCCAGGTGAACACACTGAATTTATACAAAAGCTCAAGATACACCCCGATGAATTTGTTTTATGAAATGACTATCGACCTGTATTATACATCAGGTTTTCTGTGAGGCGAGGAGAACCACTCCCAGTATTCTGTATATTCCACATATCCAGCGCTGGTGGGACACCGTGAGCTCCACTTTGAAGGCCACATTCATCAGTCTCCTGCAGGACATCCCTTCATTCTTCCCCTGCCTCCTTCTCGCCACATGCAGCTTTCCTCACCAAAAGCTCTATCCTGAGGTACCACATGAACTGTATAAACCAGTATTGGGGCTTGTTTGGCCTAAAGACTGAATGAAATATTTTATCTTCTGTAATGTTACTGTATGACAGTTTTTTGTTTTTGTTGTTTACCTGTTTAAAGGTGCAGGACCTTTTCCATGTTGAGTATGGTGAGGTGTTCAATGTTCCACTTCCTTCTCGGGAGGAGAGGCTCAGATTTTTTGAGGATCTTATTTTAAATCAAGCTGCTAAAGCCCCAGCATCTAAGAGAAAAGCAGGTGAGTTTTTTGTGGTGTTTTTCACATTCTTAGTGGAGTGTTTTCATGCACACCTGTGATAACTCACCTTCTCCTTCTCAGTCCTCCAGGCACTAGAGGTGTTACCGGTGGCCCCTCCGCCGCCTCCCCGCCAGCTGTCTGAGCAGGAGATGCAGAAGCTAGAAGAGCAGGAAGAGAACACGCTCAGGGAACTCCGCCTCTTCCTGCGAGATGTCACCAACCGACTGGCTCAGGACAAACGCTTCAAGGCTTTTACAAAGCCTGTGGACATCGAGGAGGTAAGATAGTTTTCAGTCCCACAGTTCTTCTGAATCAACTCTCTCTAGCTGTTTATATATTGCTGAACCAGTACTGTCCTCACTGAAGTCATGTGGTTTTCATTGGGAAAGGTTCCTGATTACACTACAGTCATCAAACAGCCCATGGACTTGTCCACAGTTCTCTCCCAAATTGATCTGCACAAGTATGAAACCGTGGCGGCTTACCTGCATGATGTGGATCTGATTTGGCAGAACGCCCTTGAGTACAATCCAGACAGAGACCCCTCAGGTAGGCTGGGAATTGTAATGGTAATATATTTTGTATGTATGTATATATCAAATCAAATCAAATCAAGTATATTTGTATAGCGCTTTTCACAATACAGATTGTATCAAAGCAGCTTCACAGTATTAAATTAAAATAAAATAATACAACAAGGTTTGTTTCTAGTGGAATTTATTGATTGATAGAATAAAATTAAATATCCCCAAAATATCCCCAACTGAGCAAGCCAAAGGCAACAGTGGCAAGGAACCATATATGTGTGTGGTTTATCTACTGAACATTGGTGACAACCACTGAATAGTATGTGGGTTGAACACAGTTTCTATTCAGCTTGGCTCAATAAATGTGTGGTCAAAGGATTGTCAGCTTTGGCTTTTATTTCAAAGCATATCTATTTAAATTTCAGAGTTGGAACTATCCGTTATGATTCTCCAAGTGTGTTTTGCATGCCATTTGTGTGATTTCTGTAGTGTACTATGCAATTTCTATGATGTTTGTGTTTGTAATAGATCGGCTCATCAGACACCGTGCCTGTGCTCTCAAGGACACTGTACATGCCATAATCAGAGATGAATTAGATGAGGACTTTGAGAAGACCTGTCTTGAGATCAGGGAGTCTCGCATCAAACGAGGTTTCAGTGATGCTGCATTGATTTTTAGTGTGGGATCATATTTGGATTGGAGTGATCATATTTGAATATGATCATATTTGTGAATGCATCACTTACATTTTATAATATTTTATTTTTAGGCTCCACCTCATCACGGTTCACTCCTGCCTACTACCACGTGCTGCCAAAGATGTCCGCTACAGTCGAGCAGAAGATGAGTGATCCAGCACCCAGTAAAGATGCTACACCTGTGCCAGCAGCACCAGCAGTGATTGCATCACGTCAAACAGGAATTAATACAGGTGACTGCCAGTGCTTTAATTCCAGACATCAGTGCTGGAGAGTCTTTTATTACTCTCATCTGGAGCTGCACAATTGATCTGGTTAAATAAAAAATAAAAAAAAATCTTTTTTTTTTAATAGAGATCACTATTCTCCCACGATTCTGAATGAAAGCAGGCGTCTATCAGCAGATCCCTAATATATCCACTGATAGCTGCCTGCTTTCAAATGCTCCCGTGTGTATCTGTGTAAGCGCTCTGTGAATCAGTTGTTTAAGAATCCGTTCAACACGCTCAAAATGCTTGGGGGAAATGCTGGTATCGTCACATTTTTAAAATGTCACTTTTGACAACACTAACCACGATAGAGACAATAGTCCAAAATCTCTACCGACAAATACTGACAAATTTCTACCGGTTAATCGTGTCTACCAGTATATAGCCCACCCCATATGACAACTGCTCTCTCTGGGTCAGCGGCAGCACCAACACAGATTCAAATGTTCACTGTGAATGTACTTGTTAAAAGCTGATAATATACTTGTTAAAATGCTTGAATGCTACATGCCTTATTGTAATACATTTTAAAGTGAAATATTAACATTAAAATAATGACATGCAGCCTTCTAGTATGTTTCAAATAAATTATAAAAATATTGCCTAGTAATTCATTTAAAGAGCCCGTAATAAAGACCAAGAAAGTGGTTTTGTCTTTCTTGTCAATATTGTTTGATTTATTATTAACATTTTTAGCAGTGGCTTATGCTTAACTTATCTTAACGGTACTTTTGACATCAAGTTAGATTGGTAGGCTTTCTTCTATGCAGGCTACAGGTGAAATATTTTGTGCATCCACAGCTTCACAGATGAAAAAGAAGAGGAAAAGCCGATGGAAAAACGGCTTCATCCGCAGAAAGAAGTCTTGCTCACATTTGAACTCTAAAGACAACCCTAACACAGCAGAATCAGGGGATGGAGAGGAGGATGAAGAAGAGTATGATGTAAAACTGGCTGAGAGTGAAGATCCAGAGAAGATGAAAGATGTTGAATGTGAGTCAATGGAGGCTGATGAGTGTGCTCGTGCAGAAGGGCCCACAGAATCCACGGAGGTAGTGCAGAATAACATCTCCGAGAGATGGGACATTGACAATACAACCTCTAGAGTGGATGAGGTTGTGAGTGTTGAGACGGTCCAGAATAATGTCACAGATGTGCAAAATGATGTCCAAGCATCAGAGAACACTGAACCTAAGAGGACAGAGCCAATTGCAGAGGACAGCAGTGGAATGGGTCAGTAAATCACAAAACCATTTAGCATATTCTAACAGTTGTGTTTGTATGAACATTAGGGTGTAACTGTTCACAAAATTCACGGTTTGGTTCAGTACGATACACTTGTCACGTTTCGGTACGTTTTCTTTTTTTTTTCAGCAAAAAAAAAAAAAATGCCAGAGAATTTTTTTTTTTTTTTACAAAATGTAATTAAAACTAACATAATAAAGTATGATTTTTTTTTTTTTTTTACTTTGAGCAATGATGGAGCTATACTAGACTCTTCTTAGGAGCATATAAAACAAAACAGCTCCTTGGAAAAAATGAAATGTAACCTAATATTGTAGTAAACAAAGGTCTATTTTAGTTCAGATTAACATTTGAGGGCAGCAATTTTATTCATAATGTCAAAATAAAACCGACGTATAATGTTACTATAGCCTACTATTCCTGCCAAACTTCCATGGTTGCAGTTAGTGTTACTACAGTAAATCCATGGTAAATGTTACAGATCTGTGGACACTGGATAGTTCATTCATGGCACAGTGTTTCTTCCAGGCTTCCACGCACTGTTTGATCTGTTAATAACGGAGAAATGTGAATGTTTCTCACTAGATCTCGCAGCAATGTTATTACTTAAGTGGCGAATTCAAATGATTTCTTTACTGGATCTCTTAGCGCTGTGTAGTAACAGTGTCGCTTGATCAAGATCGGCTCGCGCTGCACTGGTCCAAACTGATAAACGGTCCGTCAACCACACAATAACGAGTAGCTCAGTTTCGTTCCGCTTACCTTACGTTTGCCATTTGATGTTGGACAATGTTGTGGTCGTGCCAGCGTCTCAGAGCGCGCTTGCCACGCGTGACCCGCCTACATTTGAAATAACGAAATTTTGGTCGGCAGGAAAAATGGTCCAACGAACCGTTTGGTTTGAAAATGCGTACCGAACACCGAACCGAAAGCCTCGTACCGAACGGTTCAATACGAATGCGTGTATTGTTACACCCCTAATGAACATGAAGCAATAATTGAGTTTGCATGGGTTTTTCAGAGTTCAGACTGAGGCGGATGACAAGAGGCTTTAAGAACCAGGCTGAACAGCAGAGTCTCATCAGTGTGGATGCTGCCATGAAGATACTGGAGCAGAAGACCCTGCCTCTTATCGTGGACCACAACAAACTGAAAGTACGCCACATATCTTTATCTAACTGCAGAAACAATTACAATAAGTAATCGATGACCTTGTAGTGTGCATGTTGACTCGACTCTTAGACTGGGAAGGGTGTTTTTAGACTCTGTTTGGTTTTCGTTCCCGATTCAGGAACTTTTACAGAGAGTTGTGGACATGACAGAGGGATATGAGGTCAATCAACTGGAGAAACTGTATGCTCTGTTGTGCCAGAGCATTTATAGACACAGGAAAGATTACGACAAAACTGCACTTATACAGGTATGTTTTGATAATGCAGAAACACGTCCTCCAGTCTTACTAATTTACTCTTCTGTTGATTGAGTAGTAGATTAAAACTATCTAGTTGAGTCATAAAATTTTTCACATTTAAAAGGCTTATTACTTTATATGCCTACTTAATGTGTATTTTCTTTTCTTTTCCAGGAGATGTCAAAAGAAGTTGAGGAGTTTTTCTAGTTTTCTTAATAAACAAACTACAATATATTTCTTACAAGAAGTTACTGGTCTATAAAGTATATTTTGCTAATTCTTTTAGTCCTGACTTTGTGTTGTGCATTTTGAGTGCATATTAAAGCTTTTATCACAAGTCTCATTGTCTCGCTTTGGTTGTCATTCCAAACATGACTTTATAATGGTACAATATATACTATTGTCCTAAAGTACTGCAAGTAGTTGGGTGTTGTAATCACTTGTGGTTTCTGCTCTTCTGGGTCTGATGAAATCTAAATAGTGCTGATAGGAAACATGGGGAAAATTCCATTTGAATCTGCGAAGAGATGTATGAGGGTCACGTGACCGCACGTTTACTCTGATTGGACGGTTTGGAGTTTGTACGTTTCTATAGTCAGTACTCGGGTTTCTTAGTTTATAGAGAGGTTTAAAGTCTACAAGTATGTGCAATTGGATCCTATTAAGTCCTCTGTGAGTGTCTTGACTCAATTAACGTGCAAACGTGTTGTTTTATCGCCGATTTTACGTGACGGCGAGGAGTCGCCTGGCGATGATGTCACGACGTATAACACTGACAGCGGTGACGCCTGATGATCATTAAAAACTGCCATTAAAATGAGCGCAGATGATTATTGTGTTTACTGAGAGAGCAATAAAACACCCGCGCGGCGTGCCCGGCAAAATAATAGAGGAGCTGAGTCATCAGAGAGAGAAGCATCCGATCAGCGTGGCATCTGTCCTGTCCATCCAGGGTTTTCCCCCTCTACCCGCGGCGGTTCTCGGTCCGCCTCGCCTCCGCTCTTCCTGCAGCCGAGCCGAAGGATACTCGCACCCAGAGCCGCGATCTCACACTAAACCCCGCGGCCGGTGAGTTCCAGTACATCCCTGAAGCTCCCTCACTAACAAAGTAGCATGGTATTATCTTGTTTTTATACTTTGTAACATGGTAATACCATAGTAATTTTAATAACCTTGGGGTACCAGACATGTACAATGAATCATGGTACAGTTCTGATATTTGGGGACACCATAGTACTTTGATATATACTATGGTGCTGATATTGATGTAACATTGTACATAAAGGCAATTTGGTAAACATGCTTCCATGGAAATTTGGGCTTGTATATTGATATGGTACTGCCCCAGTGTTTGCAAGGGAACACTCTAAACACACAATTTTGTCATGCTCAGTGATGATGCCTATCATACTGGTGAGTGGTGACTTTAGATTTTAACAATGGTTATTCAACTTTGGTAATTTTTTTGAATACTGTACTGTTAATTTTTAGTTAATGTTAGTTATTAATACATTAACTAATGTTAATATATATAACTTTTAATGTTAATAATGTATTGTAATATGAATTAACCAAAATAACTGTCATAATCTAAGCCCTGTCTGTGAAACCAGGCCTTAATGTAAGCTACATATTATTTAGCAAAAAAAGAAAGATATCAGACAGCTGTAGGTCTGCAGTGGCACTAAATCTATAGGGCTATAGATAAATAATATATCAAATGTTAGATAACAGATAAAACGGTTCACAACTTCACATTTACAGATGTTTTATCTAGTGTTAACATACTTACTGTAAAGTGCTCCCTAGATTCTGCAGTGTTTGTTTAGCATTTAATCTAAAAGAATTGTTTATTTTATCTTATCTACATTTTTGACAGTAATTTGATCTAGTGGGTAACTGTCAACTGTCCTGTGTTATAACCAGTGTCTTGTGTATGTTTTTGTTTCTCTGTATCTTTCAGGATGCTGAGCTCAAATCTTGGAATGGGACTAACATTTAGCATATAAATTCAACCTCCTGGAGGTTCTGGCTAGCTTATATTTTTCACACTCACAAGCACAATGTCGAGCAGAAGGAAGTCCACGACCCCCTGCATGGTGCTTCCGTCAGATGTTGTAGAGCAAGATCCAGATATGGAGGCCCTGGAAGGGAATGAAGGAGCCGAGAGTATGGCAGACGGTCCTACTGAGGGAGCAGTGGTTCCCATGGAAACAGAGACAGGTGAAGTTCACTTCTAAAGGCAGTTTTTTTATGTCCTTTCAGAAAAGCACTCTGTCCATACCAAGTGCAAGTCATTTTTCTTTTCATATTGAAAGCACAAATGCTGCAAAATCAAAACCTTATTGATGGTTAATATACAACTATGTTGAGTGTGATTTTGGACCAGTGAGATTTACACTGTGGGCACTGGAAAGGGCTACCTATCACATTGCAACAAAAAATATAAAGCAACCTCTTGTCGCACATCGCTGTTGACAGTCACTGCTGGTTAGGACAAAAAAAACTTACTTTAACAAGTCAGAAGTGCTGTTCTACTTATCTGCTAAGCATCTGTTCCTGTCATGTACTTATACTGACTCTAATCAAAATGATCCTTTCACTGTGCTTACAGAATATGAGGGGAGTCATTTCTCGAGCGAGGACTGTCGTTCTTTAGGAAAACGCTCAGGTCAAACATCACTAGAGCAGCCCATTTCTGATCTGACCACTGAAGGTGGTTTTGTGCAGACAGAGATGGAGGATAGTGATGACCCCTCAGTTACTGGAATCCCTATCAGCAAGACTCCCATAATGAAAATGAAAAGCAAGTCTGAACCCAAGAGAATAGCTATGTCTCTAAAAGGCACAAGTGAAAGCGAGACAATGGCTGAAAGTGAGATGGAACTGGAGCCATTGGAAGCATCAGTGATGGGCTCTTCCATGGCAGCAGAACACATGAGCCCATTGCTCACGGAGTCCATAAAGCCCAGCGTTCTCGTCAATATTTCAAACCCTACGGTAGCAGATCAGAAGAAGCTGGTTATGAACTCTGCGACGGTTCTTCCGGCCGGCTTGGCCCAGGTGCTTTCTGCCTTGCAGGCCCAGCAGAACGCTCAAGCTCAACTTCTAATTCCAGTAAGCAGCATTCCCACATATAATGCTGCAATGGACTCAAATGCAGTCCTGATCAACATTTACAAGAAGTTCCCCTACCCGTCGGTGTCTGAGATCATGGGACTTGCAGCCCAGACCAAGTTCAGCGAGGAGCAGATAAAGATCTGGTTTTCAGCTCAGCGTTTGAAGCATGGTGTTAGCTGGACCCCAGAAGAGGTTGAGGAAGCCAGGAGGAAGCAATTTAATGGCACAGTCCACACAGTTCCCCAGACCATCACAGTCATCCCAGCCCATCATCTTTCTGCCACTA
The DNA here is from genome assembly GCF_963993115.1 of Abramis brama. Taxonomy (NCBI): domain Eukaryota; kingdom Metazoa; phylum Chordata; class Actinopteri; order Cypriniformes; family Leuciscidae; genus Abramis; species Abramis brama. Next base: position 7,292,735 of record NC_139979.1, read on the forward strand.
ATGGCCTGCAATCTATTCTTCAAACCTGCCAGATTGTGGGGCAACCAGGTCTGGTTCTGACACAGGTTGGAACAGCCAACAACCTCCCAGTGTCCACCCCGATAACGCTGACAGTAGCCGGAATGCCCAATCAAAGTCAGACTCCCAAGATCGCAACCAATCAAATAAGCCCAGGTCTCAGTGAAACTAAGAGAGCTACTACGGTTCAGCCCCCATCACTGACCCCTCAGGAGAACTCTGCACTCAGTGCCGATCACTTTGGCATGCGCCCGAAGAAATCCAAGGAGCAGCTGGCTGAATTGAAAGCAAGCTATCTGAAGAATCAGTTTGCTACTGATGCTGAGATAGCTAGGCTAATGAAGTTGACCAACCTCACTAAAGGTGAGATTAAAAAGTGGTTCAGTGACACCCGATACAACCAGCGCAATTCTAAAAACAGCCACACCATCCTCCCGAACGACAATCCCAGGGGTAGTAGTAGTGCCACCATTGTTATCGACTCCAGTGACGAAACGCCACAGTCTCCAACACCATCACCTGTCAAAGAGAAGGAGACGCGCGCCAAGACCTGGAACCCCTTCCCAGACTTTACCCTGCAGAAGTTTAAGGAAAAGACACCGGAGCAGTTAGTGGTTCTAGAGGAAAGCTTTCAGAAATGTGACACACCAACTGATGAAGAGCTCAGCCGGCTAAGGGCCGAGACAAAGCTTACCAGACGAGAGATTGACGCCTGGTTCACAGAAAAGAGAAAAGCCCCTGTGCCCGATTCCTCAGAGTCAAAAGCAGATGGTGAATCTTCCCAGAAGAAGGGGAGCCAAACTCCACCTGGTGGGAAGAGGGTAAGCAAAGAGAAGGTTACTAAAAAAACTCCAGAGCAGCTTCATGTTCTAAAAACTGCGTTCGTTCGGACCCAGTGGCCCTCGGCAGAAGAATACGACCAGCTGGCTGAGGAGAGTAGACTGCCTCGCTCCTACATCGTCAACTGGTTTGGCGATACACGCTACGCCTGGAAGAACGGCAACTTGAAGTGGTATTTTTACTATCAAAGTGGAAATGTGGGAGGAACAAATGGCAACAAAAACAGAAAACGGAGGATTCGGAATCGCGGTTGGGGGAGAACCCGTAATAGAAAAGCGAAGAAGCCCACAGAATCGGAGAAGAATTTACCTATCAGGTTTAAGTCTGCACGAGATATTTTGAAGGAATATTATTTGAAGCACAAGTTTCTGAACGAACAGGACTTGGATGAGCTCGTCGCCAAGTCTAACATGAGCTACGAGCAGGTGAGAGAGTGGTTTGCTGAGATTCGTCGGAAGGAGGAAATGGGTACCAACCCATTTGAAGATAAAACGGGAAATGAGGAACAAGATGAGGAAGAGGACGAGTCACTGGGTGAAAATGAGACGGCAATTGAAGAGCAAGGACCTTCTGCCTTGGGAGATGAAGAAGGTGACGATGATGACGACACTGATGACAGCGATTCCTGGGAGCCTCCACAGAGCGTTCGAAAAACTTTATCAATGTCCGAGGGTCAGTGATCTGTCTGAATTGGCTTTATTCTGAGCAATGGCCCTTAGTGTAAAACCATGACTGTGTTGGGTCTCGACTACATGCCCTCTACCACTGCACCAATTCTGCTTATATTGTACATAGTTTTAATTAAGGTTTGACAAGTTCTTTCTAGCATAAACATTGAGGAGAATAATGTTGTTGTTTTTTTTGGTCAGAATGTTTGGTTTCACTAAAAACTTGAGAAATCATGCACATGAACAGGGTTTTTTCTCTGTGGTTCTGAAATGCAGCGATAACTCAAGAGCCCTTGAATAATCTTGACCATGTCATGCATACAATCTGAACTTATGCCTACCAGAATTGGTTATGCACCTTATCCCTTGTACATGCAAAGACATCCTAGGCCTCTCTGTAGGGGCTTTTAATGGGGCTTTTCTCGCTTGCAGTTATTTGGAGAATTCTTAGTGCCAAAGGTATAGTATTGAATGTTATGGTTCCCTTTACAATGAACACAATAGCTTATTGAGGGAATATGCATGAATACTTTGTATCAGATGGACACGAGGCACTTTGTCAACCACCGTGATGTACGGTGTTTAAAACGCAACCAGCCACCTTTTTTATGTTGGGCAAGACCAAACATTTCAAATCGAATTTCAAAATTCAGTGACACATAAGTGTTTTATGTCTCATTCCCAGTGTTTTATCATCCATATACTGGCAGTGTATATCTGACATACAGCACACTACATCCCAACAGGACGTTGTAGATGTTCCTGTAGTCCATCTGACTTGAAAATATAACAGCTAATATTTTAAAAATATTTCATGAAAATGTCAGTGGTTGTAATAAACAGGAGATGTGACTGTTTTGCAGCTTTTCAACTGGACAGTTTTAAAGTGTTTTCTTAAATTCAATGGGAACATGGGGAATTCTTGTTTTTGGCTGTCATTTGCTGTTTATTAATTTTAAAGTGAAACCTCCCTCAGCTTTCTCCTCTGTTGGGCTGTCAGAGATGTTCATAAGCCTGCAGGCAAAGGGGACTTTCATTTGCTTGACAAATTTCAAATGATCATGTTAAGAACTTAATGTGTATTTGCCCTAATCATGAAGTGTTATGTTTTCCATTTCTATGACTTTGCAGAATTTCTTGCTTTTTTGAGGAAAATGTGTTTTTGTTTTCTATTAATATCTTGCTTTTATAGGACTAAACATGAACTGTTAATGAATAATTACCATGTGGGTGTAATTTGAGTTTGCTTTTTTAATATTTCTGCATGAAAGCAACACTATTACTGGTACTTTTAAAATCGCACCCCCACGTAAGACATTCACCATCTCCATTATATCTGCATGTATCCGACATTTAGGATGGGGGAAAAAAGTGTTCAGTTTGTACATATACCTTTATGCTCAACTAGTAGTTTTAAAGCCTTTTTATAAGTTTGTATTTATAGTGATAAATTTCACCTCTACACGAGTGGGTTGCTTGTATGGTGATCATTCAAATAATTCTTTTGTGATTTGAGATATTTCTCAGATTTTAAGAGTTCTATGTTTTATTTTTGGTTTTACGTCCTGGATTTCTTTCTTTTTCTGGTGAACATTTAATTGACTTGCTTGCAACCTTCATTTTCCTGTGAATACTGTAGTGTATTATAGACAAGAGGTCAAATGTGCCTCTGTGAACATGGTAAGTACTGTTTGAACAAAATAGCACATTTAAACTTAGGAAAATGTGTCCTCTCCACTGTTAACAACTGATCCTTTCATGTTTTTTAGAGTTTGAGAAGCTTACTGGGATCTTGCTTTGAATGCGTATTAGTGCAGAATCAAACCACAGTTGTATGTTTTGCTTCCTTTCAGCAGTCACTAATAATACGTTTAATAACGACAGTGTTTCTTAAATGGTTATCAGATTAGTCTGTTTCTAGGCTCTGTAAAACACAGATTTTTACACACATAATAATAATAATACAGATCTGGAACCATCATGGATTGTGATTTGAGCCTTAAAATCTGTAGATGCCGCTGTGGTGGCAAAAAGCTTTATTTCCAAGAGCCATAGGCCTTGTGCAATGCTTTTAATTTAATTGAACTGTTTTAATAGGCTTTTGCTTGATTTAGACTAAATATATATTTTCTACTTGTTTGAGGACAACACAATAAATTTGGATGAAAAAATGCTCTCTGCTTTTCATTTTCTCCTCAAAGTTGATCTTTTCCATAAGTCGCTCTAATGGCATCACTTTCTGGGAGAACAACATGGAACATATTTTAGCCTAATTGTTGTATATAGTAAGCAATTACACTGCAGCAAGAGGATAATGTGTTATTTTATGTATTTATAGTATGGGAATGACATTTTTGGACTTGTTAAAACAAGTTAGCATTCGATTTGAATTTCTATATAAAAAGCAAAATTATTAGTATTTTCTTTATTAAAATAAATCTGGTAATGGCACTTAATACTAATACTCTTAGAATACTCTAAATATCTGAATATTTAGGTTTTCTTTCACCCACTCAAACCAAAACCTTTTTCTTGAAAAGAAAATCAGTAAAATGCTTTGATTGATATAATGACAGCAGTAAATGGGGAGTGATTCTTTAAAATTTCAATGAAATTACAGATAAATACCAAATTAATTGAAATGATTATTGCGTAAGGACAATGAAATGTACAATTATTCTAATTTTAATTATAAATGCATAAAGTGCCCTACTCTTAGGGCACACAAATGTTTACCTATTTGAAGAATCACTCAAATAAACATGTTTAAACGTCAACCGTGAGACTTTTATTTTGAAGCAGTTGACCAGTACGCAGCCATTTAGCCCTCAGCGCTGGGCGGAGCGACCAATGAGCTCCCCTCGTGACACCCACGTGATTTGTAAACAGGAAGTGTCTGATCTGTACTGCAGAGGGTGAGTGACCAGAATCTAAAATCAAAAAAACATAATTCAGTCATATAAACGTATAAATGTGGATTTGGCTATTACAGTGCATCACTTTATAGTTAACCATATTTAGTGCGTTCATGCCGTTTGAGCGCAGATTGAGAAATAAACAGTAGATTGTTATTGAAATATGTTATGGGGAAAATAATTTGAGGTTAGAATTATGTAAAATCACCGTAATCTGTAATGAAAGCAGTCATTTAAGTGGTTAGTATGGAAAAGTAATGTTTTTTTTTTTTTATTGAATGTCATCAGATCTGGCCATCACTGAGGAGAGACTGAATGATCAGAGAACAGATCTGCTGTTTTCTTCCTCATCATGGTGGATTTTCTGGCAGAGAACAACCTGTGTGGTCAGGCCATCCTGAGGATTGTGTCCAGAGGAAACGCCATCATAGCAGAATTACTGAGACTGTCAGACTTCATTCCTGCAGTTTTCAGACTCAAAGACAAGAGTGACCAGCAGAAATATGGAGACATAATCTGTGATTTCGGCTACTTTAAGGTACTCTCATTGTCATCTGTAATTATGTCATCATAAATGAATTGGATCTGATCTTTCCAAGATGCTCAGAAAGATTTGCAGTAAGCAGCTGGTTCTGATGTGAATCTGTGTGTTCTAGGGTCAGGAGTATTATGAGGGTAAACTAGAAGCAAAGCCGGAGCTGCAGGATTTGGATGAGGAGTTTCGGGAAAACAACATAGAAATATTGACGCGGTTCTACCTGGCCTTTGAGAGTGTCCATAAATATGTTGTCGACTTGATAAGGTGTGTTGCTTTCAAACGCAACGTATCTGAAATAGTGAACATTTTTAGCAAAAAGAGGGGAAAATTCAACAAGCAAATCAGCACCATTAGTTTTGCTGGAGCAAATATACATTTATTTATTTGACATAATTTAGTTGATTTCTCTCCAAATCAAATCTTATTATTATTATTTATTCAATTTAAAGAAATGTATTGCTTCCTCTGAAGGTACTTGGATGATCTCAATGAAGGGGTCTACATTCAACAAACACTGGAAACTGTTTTACTGAATGAAGATGGGAAACAGCTCCTGGTAAATTTCTGACTCACTAAATATAAAACAAAAAGGAGTTAATGGAGTAAATCAGTAATGCATGTGATTTCTGTCAGTGTGAGGCTCTGTACCTGTATGGAGTCATGTTACTGGTCATTGATCAGAAGATGGAGGGGGAGGTGAGAGAAAGGATGCTGGTGTCCTACTACAGATACAGGTAAGACAATATCTTGCCTTGCACTCTTGCATTTTTTAGAGTTTTTTTTTTTACTCAAGTCATCTGAAAGCAGCTCAGATGAGATGATTTATCTCATCAAATGGACAAACACGTCCAGGTGCTACTGAATGAACACATTAAACACTATTTCTCATTTGCCCAGCGCTGCCCGCTCCTCGGGCGACTCCAACCTGGATGACATCTGCAAGCTCTTGCGCAGCACGGGATACTCCAGTCACCCGGGAGCCAAACGGCCACCCAACTACCCCGAGAGCTACTTCCAGAGAGTTCCCATAAGCACCACCTTCATCAGTATGGTGATCGGCCGCCTCCGCTCTGACGACATTTACAACCAGGCAAGACAGTGGTGTGATTTAAACTGAGGGAGCTAGGGGCTCCTCGGGAAAGTTCAGAAAAAATGGTGTAAAAAAAAACAAAACAGTAAAGTAAAATAGCACTAATAAATTGTAAAATAAATTAGATTGTTTAATAATTTTATTCTATTGACATACAAACAAAAAATTAATTAGTAAGGTTCAGATAAAACATTTTTTTAAACATACAGAAAAATGAATGATAAAATAAGTTTGATAATGTAAAATTATTTTATTCTTTTGACTGATAAAATTCAATAAAGTTACTTAATCTAAAAGTTAAAAGAAAAAAAGTGCAAAAAAACAATTATTAATAATAAAATAAGTTTGAAAATAATAACTATTTAATTGTATTGACAAATGTTCAGAGGAAAGGTGTAAAAACATTTATGTGTGTGTGTGTAATAAAATAAGTTTGATAATGATTTTTTTATTTCTATTGACATCAAATGCAAAAATAGATACATAAATAAATACATACATATATAAAATAATATAAAATTAAATACATTTGATAATGACAAATTATTTCAATATTTTGACAGATAAAATACAAAAACTTTATAGAAAGTATATTTTCTAGTTAATACATTTTGCATTTTTCTCTACATTTGTCTTCTTTATGCATAAAAATGCTGGCTTATATTTATATTTTTGGAAGGAGGTCCCGCACATATCGGGGTCTTTGGGATCAGTATGTTTGAAAACCCCTCATTTAGGCAGATAACTCATGTTTAATCATGCTTCATGTTATGTGCAATGTTTCATCTGTTCTAGGTCTCTGCGTATCCTCTGCCGGAGCACCGGAGTACAGCGCTGGCCACACAGGCCGCCATGCTGTGTGTCTGCTTATATTTCACCCCCTCCATCCTGCAAACACAACAAGCCAAGATGAGAGAGATCGTGGACAAATACTTCCCTGACAACTGGGTGAGAAGACTTTATGAAAGGGATAGTTCACCCAAAAATGAATTACTAGCAAGGATGCTTGAGCTTCCATTTACCACTACTGATGTTATGAAAATGTTATATGCGTGATATGTTTATATTGCAATATCGACCTTAAATCTTCAGGTTATAAGCATATACATGGGGATCACTGTGAACTTGGTGGAAGCGTGGGAACCATATAAAGCTGCTAAAATAGCCCTGAACTACACGCTGGAGACAGCCAACATCAGAGAACAGGTACAGTCACCTGTGTTGTTCCCGTTCACACACATGTTCGGTCTAAACCAGAGTCACTCTGGGCTCACACACAGTTCTCTCGTCTCAGGCCGGTCGATACGCTGCCAGTGTGGAGAGTTTGCGGCCGCAGGTGCAGCAGTTGTTGAAGGAGGGATTCCTGAGAGAAGAAATCGTCCTGGACAACATTCCCAAACTGCTCAACTGCCTCCGTGACTGTAACGTTGCCATCCGCTGGCTGATGCTGCACACTGCAGAGTCCGGTGAGGCCAATAAAGCCAACAACCCAGCACTTCTCAACCTTTTTGACTAAGACACCCACATTTTCAAAGACCAGATATTTTTGGTGCTTCTGCTGTAATGACAAAATATTTTTTAACCTTTTTTATTTACAGAAACTAGTAGTGTCAATATATTTAAAGAAATAAATAATTATATAATTATATATTTTTATTATACACTGCCTGGGCAAAAAATTTCACTGTTTGGATTTAAATAGGCAAATTAAGAGTCTATGATTGGATCATCATTGCAGTGATTATTATGTTTCTAGCATGTTATATGTTTGGCAACAGTTCTTCTAACCCTAATTGATGGAGTGTGTAGCTTTTCATTTCTTAAACAACCATGTAGGAAGACGTATCATGGCCATATTCCATGATGAAATTGTCAAGATTCATCAGGCTCAAATTATGAAAGAATGGTTGGGAGGAGCATGAAGAATCATTTTCACACATGAATTGGCACCTCTGAGTCCAGACCTTAAATTCATTGAGAGTCTTTGGGATGTGCTGGAGGAGACTTTACAGAGTGCTGGACTCTTGTGTTTCAATACAAGATCTTGACCAAAAATTGATTCTCTTGATTGAAATAACTGCCCGACTTTTTTGGGCCGGGCAGTGTATTTAATAATTCTAGATAATTAAAAGAAGTATATTCCACAATTCTGGAAGTTTCATTGACATTGACATTGGACATGACATTTCCAGGTTTAGAAATTACACTTGTAATAACAGGCTTGCTTAACTCTTTCACCACCAGCAGTTAAAAAAATAATAATTTTGACAAAAATTTCATAGCCCCCAGAATATTTTGCTGTATGAATATCTGAAAATGCAATATATCAAAAGAAAGAACAGAGCCTCTGCTTTTAAACAAACAAACAAACAAAAAAACGTTTTATTCTAGCTTCATGCATTCTTTTTTTATCACACTTGAATGTGGGTAAGTTTCGTAAAAAGTATTTTTTCAAAGACTATAATGTACATAAGCAATGCTTTTATGGCTTGTTTCTGCTGCTTTTTTGCCTGTGTTTTGATCTGGATATTCTCTACTCCTTCAGAAGATGCATAATAGCGCCCCCTAACGTACACGGAAAGCCGGAAAATTCCGTCAATGGCGAGTAATCGTTGTCTCATAAATGACGAAAAATTTCGTCAATGGCGAGGAAAGAGTTAAATATCCAGGTCTTTCAAAACCATAGGAATTCTGGTGCTTAAATAAAAATGACAGTTGTTGAGGGAGTGAATTGTGGGGAGGGCCCCCATGAGGGTCCTAGACCCCTGACTAAGAACCATTGGTTTAAATGTTTTGAGCTTTGATTACTGAATCTATTTGAAAGGAATTATACCTTTGTAGAGTTTGCTGGTCGATATAATGCATTAAAATGCTTTTATGAGTAATTGTTGTTGTTTTTTTTTGTTTTTTGTTAAAGCTTATGATCCAAACAACAAGAGACTGCGTCAGATCAAAGAGCAAATTATCAATGACTCCAAATACAATCCCAAAATCCTGTTTCAACTGCTGCTGGACACGGCCCAGTTTGAGTTCATACTCAAAGAGGTAACTCGAAATAATCTGAAAGATGTGCCTCAGCTCAAACGTCACTGTTCCTTATTTTGTTGGTTTAGAAGTCTTGTTTCTTTTTATTTTTTTATTTGATCTGTAACCTAAGACAAAAAGGTAAAAATGTAATTCATCCTAGGGCATATCTACCAATCTCAGCTCAGACCTTCACCCTGTTCCGACTTATTACAATGTACAGGGTGGGCCATTTATATGGATACACCGTAATAACATGGGAATGGTTGGTGATATTAAAGTCCTGTTTGTGGCACATTAGTATATATTAGTACACACCACCCATCTTGAGGAGTTTGCCCCCTCACATATACTAATGTGCCACAAACAGGACTTTAATACCACCAACCATTCCCATGTTATTACGGTGTATCCATATAAATGGCCCACCCTGTATTTTTGTCTAGTGGACTTACAGATTTTGTGTATTTATCTGTCCATGAGGCCAATATAGCCATCCATAGTAAAGACTTTTATTAACTTTCATGCAAGATAACATTTTCTAGATGTACACTACTGTTCAAAAGTTTGCGGTCAGTAAATTATTTTTGTCTTTCTTTAGACAAATTAATGCTTTTATTTAGCAAGGACACATTAAATTGATCAAAAGTGACACTAAAGACATAATGGTAAATTTCTATTTCAAATAAATGCTGTTCTTTTTAACTCTATTCATTAAAGAATCCTGTAAAAGTCTATCACAGCTTCCACAAAAATATTAAGCAAAACTGTTCTCAACATTGATAATAATAATAGATGTTTCTTGAGCAGTAAATCAGCATATTAGAATGATTTCTGAAGGATCATGTGACACTGAAGACTGGAGTAATGATGCTGAAAATTCTGCTTTGAGATCACAGGAATAAATTACTTGTATTATATTAAATTAGAAAATAGTTATTTTAAATTGTAATAATATTTCACAATATTACTGTTTTACTGTATTTTTGATTATACAAATGCAGCCTTGGTGAGCATAAGAGACTACCGACCCCAAACTTGAATGGTACTGTATTTTGATATGGGATCTCACATAGAAGCCTCTCATTATTAATTTCTCTCGGTTTGCGTGATTTGCAGATGTTCAAACAGATGTTGGCAGAGAAGCAGCTCAAGTGGGAGAGCTATAAGAAGGAAGGATCAGAGAGAATGATGGAGCTGGCCGAGGTGTTTTCTGGGGTCAAACCTCTCACCAGGGTGGAGAAAAACGGTAAACATGCAGAACCACAACATGCAGAAGGCACTGTAGACATTATTGCTCATGCATTGATTTGTTTATCAGAGAATCTTCAGGCCTGGTTCAGAGAGATCTCCAAACAGATCGAGTCCCTGAACTACGAGGACTCGACCGCTGCTGGCAGGAAGACTGTGCAGCTCATTCAGGCTCTTGTGGAGGTACGAACACATCTGAACATGTGCTGTGATGTGATTCTCTTCAGTGATTTCACATGAAATTGTTTCTCTGGGAAGGTCCAAGAGTTTCACCAGCTGGAGTCGAACCTGCAGGTGTGTCAGTTCCTGGCGGACACACGCAAGTTCCTCCATCAGATGATCCGCACCATCAATATCAAAGAAGAGGTGCTAATCACAATGCAGATTGTGGGGGATTTGTCCTACGCCTGGCAGATCATTGACAGGTATTGGCGTTACATTGGCCTCTTTTTGTTTTCTCACACATTTAAGGTTAAAGTTCCCCAATTATGCTATTTAAAGATTTATAATTTTGTTTTGGAGGTTTGTTGCAATAGCTTTAATGCCAGAACACACCAAGCTGACTTTCGGCCATTGGGCAATGTCGGGCCGTTTTTCAGTGTCGATCAGCTTCGGGTTTTTTTGGGGGGGGTTCCGCACTGTTGGCTCTAGTCAGGGTTTTTGTGCCGATTCACCATGTTGAATCGGCGTCTGGCCGTCGGTGAGAGAGAGAACTCTGATTGGCTGTTCAGCTTAGTTTGGTGAGTCAGTGCACGTGAATAAAAGCGAAAGTGGTGAAAGCGAGCAAAGAAGTCAAGATGGTAGTTAAAATGTTACCTAATCTTACCTGAGCATTTGAATGCACACACTTTTCATAATAACATAAGCCGACTGGAATGAAGAAATTGATCCGCGTGATTGATATTCAAAATAGTAAGCAATCACTGCTTTGTTTAAGGTTTGTATTTCTGTAGTCCTAGTTTCGGTTTCTCTTTTTGAATTACGAAAATAGACTATTGATATAGACTGATATAGACAGATCGCAGACGCAGAACACATGTGCTAGTTGACAGTTGCCTTTTTAGTCCTTTTGGTGTGTTCAAGCACAGCTTTTTGGCCGAGATGCAGACATGTGTCAGCTTTTGTCATCGCTAGTTCTTTGACGTTGGCTTGGTGTGTGCCGGGCTTTGCGTGCGACATGTCGACATGTCGACAACACGAACCAAACTCTTCCAGGCGTCAGCTACAACTACAGTATTTGAGGGCGGGTCAAAGTAGATGTTGTTTGCTGGCAGCCAATGAAGACCATGGGCTACCATTATGCAAATTTGTTACAAATCAACATAGGTTCTTGCAGAAAGTTAGACTGAAATCGATGACGACTAGTTTCAGGCGGTTCAGAATCGGTCCTTTCTTTTGATAGACAATAACTCTTTATCAGGCACTTTGATCTTTGAAAATTTAAAGACCTTTTGCATTCACAAACAACAATATCACACACTACATGAAAGGTGATATCTGAAAAAGCACAATGGTGCCACTTTAAAGTTCCTTATCCCAATGTGTTTCTCACAGCTTCACCTCAATAATGCAAGAGAGCATCAGAGCAAACCCCTCGATGGTGACCAAACTCAGAGCCACTTTTCTGAAGGTGAGTTAGACTGGCCTGGTAATGTATGACACCAGAAACATATCCACTTCTAACTGAATCTGCTCTTCATTGTGAACACGAACAGCTGGCGTCTGCGCTGGATCTGCCTCTTCTACGGATCAACCAGGTCAACAGTCCAGATCTGCTCAGCGTGTCTCAGTTTTACTCCGGGGAGCTGGTGGCTTATGTTAGAAAGGTTTGGAGAAGAAATCACTTTATTATGTCTCTGTATTTGTTCCATATCTCTTTAAACGCGTTTCATGCAAACATGCTTCCTACCAGGTACTGCAGATCATTCCAGAGAGTATGTTCACCTCGCTGGCCAAAATCATCAAACTGCAGATCCATGACATTATGGAGGTGCCCACACGTCTGGACAAAGACAAACTGAAGGACTACTCTCAACTCAGTGCCCGTTACGAGGTACGACAGATACATTTGAGTTCTTGAATGTGGCTGTAATAAGCGATAGTGTTTCCTTCGGTTGTCTTTGCCATCAAACCAGATGTGATATTATCTAGGAAGCTTACTATAAACATGCCGCCTTTGCCCTGAAAGTTATGAAATATTGACATGACATTTTAGTTAGTCAATTGTAATATTTTATTTGTTTTTTATTAAGTTTTTTTTTTTTCCACAAAACCTGTAGATTATCAGCGGTATTGTTTAATTGACCAGTCGAATAGTCTCACACATCCATAATTTATTGATAAATGTTGTATAGTATTTTTTTGATGCTGCTTTTGATTTATGCTGATTATAAAAACTATTATATTATAAATGTAGTATCTATTGTATTATTTTATTTTATATATTTGTATTTATTTTACTCTACATATGTTTATATTTTGCATTATTTTACTCTATATATTTATATGTATTATATTTTCCATTCTTCTATTTTATATATATATATATATATATATATATATATATATATAATTTTTTATTATTTATTTATTTTACTCTCTATATATTTATATTTATTATGTATTTGTATTATTTTACTCTCTATATTTATATGTATTATATTTTGTATTATTTTACTCTATATAACTAACTTGCTCAGCAAAATTCTCCACAAAATCAAGCCTGTGTAAAAACCTGGAGGTGTTTGTGTTCACATACTTAGAGTATGTTTCAGACCTGAGTCAACAGGTTGCTGTTCTTGTATAGATTTATTTTGTGTAATTATTTATAAATGATAATAAATAAAGTAACTCGATGCCGTTCTTCATTTGACAGGTGGCTAAACTCACTCATGCCATCTCAGTCTTCACTGAAGGTATTTTGATGATGAAGACCACACTTGTCGGCATTATCAAGGTACTCTAAAGATTCTCTGAATGTTACACGTTGATCATTTTTGATAGATCACAGCGTTTTCTTTTTGCACTGATGCAGACCATAAATTTGCATTAAGAATTACAGGTAATAGGGTGGATTTTTTTATTATTTCTCCTTATTTCTATGTTTATGGAGTATTACACATTTTTATACGTTTACACCATGAGAGCTCGGAAACCATGAAATCACGTCTGTTTCAGGTGGATCCGAAGCAGCTTCTGGAGGACGGGATCAGGAAAGAGCTGGTCAAACGTGTCGCTTACGCTCTGCACAAAGGCCTCATCTTCAACCCCAAAGCCAAAGTGAGCAAACCTTCATCTTGCCCTGCTAAACAATTATATTTCTGTCATTTGTGTTTTAGAACATCATATTGTTTCTCTTTCAGCCCAGTGAGCTGATGCCAAAGCTGAAGGAAATGGCCGCCACCATGGATGGGTTTTATCGCTCATTTGAATATATTCAGGATTACGTGAGCATCTACGGACTGAAGATCTGGCAGGAGGAAGTGTCTCGTATCATCAACTACAACGTAGAGCAGGAGTGTAACAGTTTCCTCAGGACGAAGGTCTTGGTCTTTCTAGCGTCTTATTCATATCGAGCTTCTTTTAAACTTCAGATTTTGTTGTTCATTGGTAGCTTATACTTCTAGTGTTGATTTAAAGAGGTTCTTTTCAGATCCAAGACTGGCAAAGCGTCTACCAGTCCACCCACATTCCCATTCCTAAGTATCCGTCTGTTGATGAATCCGCCACGTTTATTGGACGCCTTTGCAGGGAAATCCTGAGGATCACGGATCCAAAGTAAGTCGGCGCAAAAGTGATTATTTCAAACTTTTGATGCTTTGACGGCCAGATGCCAAAAGTCTGGAGAAATGTCATGTTCCTCGTCTTTATTCCTCTCAGAATGACGTGTTACATTGACCAGCTGAACACTTGGTACGATTTGAGGACGCATCACGAAGTGACCAACAACCGACTCTTCTCTGAGATTCAAGACACGCTGGGGACCTTCGGCCTGAACGGACTCGACCGACTCTTGTGTTTCATGATCGTGAAGGAACTGCAGGTGAAACTTGTGTTCAATTTCTACTGAAATGCAATGATTTGAACGAATCAAATCAAGTCGAATTGCATAAAAATGTACGATTTCAAGGTATATTGAAATATATAACGTGTGCTGCGCGCTTTCCTCTCAATAACATTATAAACACAACAAAAATGACAACGGTGAGAAAACAGCACTTAAGAAAGCATCTGATTGTAGTGATGTGGATATGTTTGCACAGGCTCTGCAATTCACATCAGTCACGGCACATTTATTAATACAGTATTTTATACAATAGATTGTTTAAAAGATACAAGACATGAAAAAATAGTGTCAGTGTCTCTTTCCATTAGAATTACAACTTCAGTTTTTACTATAAAGCAGCTCTCCAGTGTGTTCAATGGTAGTTCAAAGGGTTTTCTGGAAAGAAAATGTTGAACTCCTGAGACGAACACTAAACGAACTTCATTTTGGCCTTTTTTTTTTTCTTTTTTTTTTAAATGACGTCACACAAGTTTGTTCGTTCTTCAATTTCGCTTGAAGTGTATCAGGGCCTTAAAAGGGTTAGTTCACCCAAAAATGAAAATGATCTCATAATTTACTCTCTCTCAAGCCTTCTTAGGTGTATATGACTTTCTTCTTTCAGCCAAACACAATTAGAGTTATATAAAAAAAAATATCCTGGCTCTTCCAAGCTTTATAATGGGAGTGAAGAGTAACTGAGTTTTTGAGGCTTCCAAGCTTCCTTTCAGAAACTGAATCATAAAAGTCGTAACTGAATCAAAAAGCCAACTGAATCAAAGTCAATCAATGTCTGTACAAATAATTATATAAATATTTAGTGAATACCTTGAAATCCCCTCATCACAATAAATTTCATCTAAATAATAATAATAATATAAACAATACTAAAAAATAATAAAAAATCTGTCTTTGTTTCTCCTTTGCAGAATTTCCTGACAGTCCTTCAGAAGAACATCCTGAAAGACAAAGCGGTGGTTGACGTGTTTAAAGCTCTGCTGACAGCTGTCAATCCTGTCAAAGGGATTGTGGGTATGTGTGTTTGATGCACTTCCAAAATGCCCAAAGTATACTTCAGCCATCTGCTCTTCTAGAGCAGTGGTTCTCAACTCCAGTCCTCGGGACCCGTTGCTCTGCACATTTTGTCTCTCTTATCTGACACACTCAGTTTAGTTCATGGAGTCTCTCCTAACGAGCTGATGATCTGATTCAGGTGTGTTAAATAAGGGAGACATACAAAATGTGCAGAGCAGCGGGTCCCGAGGACTGGAGTTGAGAACCACTAATCTAGAGGGTCCGTGCACACTATCTGCGTGCAGGGTGCACTTGTTTGGAATGGCGCACTTGAAAACAAAGTCCACTAGATAGTGCGCACGTGTCGGACGCATCTTCCCGTGCTCACAACCAAAGGAGTATGCTTTAAAATGCCTGTGTGCGTGAGACGGAGCGGAACGTGGAAAATGAAGTATACCCGGGCCTTAAGCCTGACACTTATTCCCACAGTCATGTTCTTAATATATTTATCTTTCTGCATCAATATTCAGCAAATGCAAGCAAAGTTTACGCCAACGCTGTGGCCAAAACCCAGAAGATTTGGGCGTCTTATCTGGAAGCCATCATGAAGGTGTTGCTTTCTTTTTATTTCTGAGACTTCATTTTGAACATTTGTTTTTCCATCCATTATTTCTATTTGATTTTGCATATTCATGCTGAAAAACTTTCACAGGTGGGTCAGATGCAGATCTTGAGGCAGCAGATCGCCAACGAATTGAATTACTCCTGTAAATTTGACTCGAAACACCTCGCTGCGGCACTGGATAATCTGAACAAGTGGGTTGGGATGATGTTTCTTCCTTCCTTTGTACTTGGATTAGTTTTGACAACTTACAATGGAAGTGTGATCATTTTCAGGTCTCTGCTGTCCGATATCGAAGCACATTACCAGGATCCATCGCTGCCGTATCCCAAAGACGACAACACCCTGCTCTACGACATCACCGCCTATCTGGAGGCGGCCGGAATCCACAACCCACTAAACAAAGTGAGTCATGTATATGAGAAATATTCATTTCTCCATGTCAGTGATTATTTTATCAGATAGGCCCAAATGACCTGTTAACATCAACCACCATTTTGTTGTATTTATTAATTTGATACTTTCAGATCTACATCACGACGAAGCGTCTGCCTTATTTTCCCATTGTGAACTTCCTGTTCCTCATCGCACAGTTGCCAAAAATGCAGTACAATAAAACCCAAGGTCTGTAACTGTTTTTTTTTTTTTTTTTTCATCTGTTCAAAAGTTTGGGGTCCGTAAGATTTTTTTATGTTTTTGAAAGAATTTTTTTCTCTTATGCTATTCTTTTTTTCACTATTCTTTGTTTTCTTTCTAAGTTCTTTCTAAGTTCAAAGGAACAGCATTTGAAATTATTTAAAATGGTAAAATGTCACTTATGATCAATCAAATTATTCATTTCTTTCTTAAAAAAAAAAAAAAATCGTACTGAACCCAGACTTTTGAACGTAGTGTATGTAAATGTAAAGCCTCCAGCTCCTCCTGGTGTGGGTTTGATCTGTGTTTGGGCTGGTTCCACAGGGATGACGTGCAGGAAGGCTGCAGATCCCGTGGATTGGGCTCCTCTGGTCCTGGGTCTCCTGACGCTGCTCAAACAGTTTCACTCCAGATACACAGAACAGTTCCTGGCTCTGATTGGACAGTTTATTCGCTCCATAATGGAGCAGTGCACCAGGTACCTCTCTTCACTATGTGACGATAGAAGGGTGAATCTCACCAGAGAATGTCCAGAAAAATATGAAATTATATTTTGTATTGAATAAAATAAAGACTATTTTAGGACTATTAAGATTTTGGTAACACTTTAGTTTAAGGTCCAATTCTCACTATTAACTAGTTGCTTATTAGCATGCATATTACTAGGATATTGGCTGTTTATTAGTACTTAGAAAGCACAAATTAATGCTTTATTCTGCATGACCATATTCTACATCCCTTAATCCTACCCAATAACTGAACTGAACAACCACCTTACTAATTGTTAATAAGCAATAATTATAAGTTTGAGGCAAAAGTCATAGTTAATAGTTAGTTAATAGTGAGAATTGGACCCTAATCTAAAATGTGATCAAGATTTTTTGATTACACTTTATATTACACCTTAACCCACCCTTAAACCTACCCATACCACCAAACTTGTCCCTAACCTTACCCGTATCCCAGCTCAATAGCAGCAAAAGTGTTTTGCTATACAACATGAACACAATTAAGTACATTGTACTTATTTTTTTGATGTAATAGTTAAATACACCTAAAGATAGATAGTTTAAAATTATACAAAATATAGTACAGTTATAACGTAATCATTAATATATTTATTTTAAAATAATATAAAATATGAGAATTAGTTTTTTGCATTATGGTATTAAAAATATGCTTAAATGGGCAAGTTATATAGAGTAAAACGATATAAAAATAATAAATATAGATAGATAGATAGATGGTAAAATAAATATATTAATTATTACATTATAACTGTACTATATTTTGTATTATTTTACACTATATTTATTATTTTTGTATCGTACTATCTGGCATTACAGTAATTTGCTTTTTTAGCGTATTATGGTGTTAAAAATATGCTTAATTTTCATAAAAATGTGATATTGATATTCATTTAAAGCAAGGTATAATTTATTCTTTTGATTTTAGAGTGGAATCTGCAGGTTTTGAGGGGAGAAGCTTTTTTAAATAAATGCTGTACTTTTCGGCATCATAGCAACAGAAGTGTCTAACAGCGTCTGTTCCCTACAGTCAGAAGATTCCAGACATGCCTTCAGATGTAGTCGGAGCATTAATGTTTCTGGAGGACTATGTGCGTTACACTAAACTGCCCAGAAAGGTAGGAAATATTGGCATATTGCCATGAGATGTTGTATTCATTTTCTTTAAAGACACAAATATTGCACATCATAAATCATGAGTAATAGTTATAGTTTTGGTTTTCTCCCCTTTTCAGGTGGCAGAGGCTCATGTGCCGAGTTTCATTTTCGATGAATTCAGGACTGTGCTGT
Source organism: Abramis brama (assembly GCF_963993115.1). Classification (NCBI taxonomy): domain Eukaryota; kingdom Metazoa; phylum Chordata; class Actinopteri; order Cypriniformes; family Leuciscidae; genus Abramis; species Abramis brama. The sequence goes on from NC_139979.1 coordinate 7,311,210, forward strand.
AAACATGCCTCTCATAATGTCAAATCATATTTGATATCATTCATCTTTCTCTTAAAGCACTAATGAAATTGAGTAATTAGCATTTTTAACATTTCGATTTTTAAACATGTTGATCTTTTGTAGCTGTTACTGACCAGATGTCTGTCTGCTGGTGTAATACATGCCATATGTGTATGTTTTGATACAACTTTTTAGCACACTTTCGAAGAATGAATCACTTTAACTCACAGCCTCTCATGATTTATTGCTTTTATAAAATGATGGCAACATCAACCTCATATGATTTTCCTTTTTTTGCGAATATCCTTGGCTCACCTTATCAGAATTTAGACTCAGAATTATTCTTTTGAGGTACTAAAACTTAAGGGGTATTAAACTGTAGCTTTTTTTTTTTTGTACACAACACAGGAGACATGATTTGAATGAAAGTTTTACTTTTATCTTAAATATATTACAATACTGAATGGATACTGTATGAAAAAAAGAGCTTTTATCGTTTTAATTATCAGTCTATGTACAGCACACAATGAAAGAAAATGATAGCCATGAAGAATCTATGAATACCAACACTGTGTACACGGTCAGGAACAGAAGAGAAACAACAGGGTGTGACAACGGCTGACTTGATAAAGACGTTACAGCGGAAAAACAACAAAGTTAACGCGGTCCTGGATTCCATTATGTGTGTGGGTGTTCTGCTTGTGTTTAATATGATTTGCCTTAAATACATTCATTGATATTTTGGTTGTGTCCTTCAATCAGGGATCAATGCGCTGAGATGCCTGATGCATTGATTATGACAATTGGCATCAGACTCGGGTTCGACTGATGTTTAATTCCAGTACGAATGTGCATTTGTTTCTGACAGGTCAGGGTCACAGTGAGCAGAGTATTGCTTCAGATGGTTATTACAAACGATAAGAAACTACATTAAATTATTGTCAACTGAATGTTCTTTGTGTGAGTTTAGTCCTGATGGTTACATATAATGTAATTTTGCACGGAAACTGCAAATACAATCACACGGAAACAGGACAAGCGTCCCACGACGTGTACAAAGGCGACCTGAAATGAAATAAAACCTTAATTTGCACAAAAACCTATCGCGGCATTAATCATTCTAAAGCACTTAATCGTTGTTGGGGTTAAATATGTACATACTAATACTGGGGAGGAGGGAAAGACTTTACAAATTTACCTTAAAAATACTTCATATGCATCATGGCGGTGTTACGGGACGTTATTCGTGGATTACAGGCAGAGTGCAAAAATCAGTGCCGACAGGTCGACCGCACAGCAGACTATGTACAAATGAAAACTGCCATTAATAATACAATACTGACCAGAAGTAGGCAATCGATCAAGACCGAGTGGTCACGTGACCAGAGAGAGTGTGTAGAAGAGTGTCATGCTGTAAACAAACATCTACCAAAGAATCTGAAAACTGATTATGGGTTCACAACAGCTAGTCTACATAAATGCTATTCAGGGAGAATGTTTAAAACAAATCTCAACATTGATTCCTCCATAAATCTCATTAATTCATCAAAGGAAATATGTTTAGTCTTACATTCACACATCGCCAGGTTTTTTGTTGTTGATAAAATTAGTTTCAGTCACTTGTGTAGCCCGTGACAGCCATTTATTTCATCTGTGATTCTGAATTAGACATTAATTCCGACGTTCGTTCTATCCACCTAATTTTTTCAACACAGAAATATTTTTTTAAGGATTTAATTAAAAATAAAAAAAAATTTGGTGAATGTGCGAGACGGCCGAATCATCATCGGGTAAACAAGAATAACTAAGTGTGCAGTTAACTGTAAAACTATTTGCACTGCAAACAAGTGTTTACGAGAATGAATTAAAAATAAAATGATAACAAATACCAGTTTGCCATATGAAGCAGCATAACGGACTACCAGCGAACAGGGAATGTTCTCTGTAAATGATTTTGAAAACTTGACATTTTGAACATTCAGAAATAATGTTTTCATAGCTTAATAGGATCATAAGCAAAACATTTTGTTAGCTGTGCTGTTTTTGTTAAAAGATCTGGAAGCAGTTGAGACCGGATTGCACCAAGGCCATTTCTGCTTGCACATTCAAGTTTTCATTTTTCCTATTACATAAAAAATAAGGTGGATAGGTGATACGCAAATCTGTTCCTGTCGTTTTTATGAATGCAGCATGTATCACAAAGAAGCCAAGTTCCCAAAACAATCAGCTAAAATCACATTCCTTACGCTTACGAGAGAATTAATATATAACATGGGAGGATGACAATGAGTAAATGAAAGAATTACATTCGGTTGTGAATATGAGGGAAAATAAACGCATTTGAAACACCAACAGGGACAAACTAAGGCCTCTTGCGCGTTACAAAACAGAAGCTCATGGTCCTTTGCACATTTCATTTTCTCTTGTGTTGTTATGCTAGCACTTTACAACTACATCTGTTACGAACTCAAATTTGATTTTCTAAATGTATGTTGTTGATCTTATTGTGAATGATTCCTCCATGCATGTTTCATTTTTAAATAATTTTTGACTAATGTTTAAAATGTCATAACTCCATCTTTGACAGACTTCTCTCTGGTGACGTAAGCCAGACTTTCCCAATCATTTAGTCTGCTTAAACCCCGCCCCTTTCTTACAATTGAGTGCAAGCTCACGTTCAGATCTGCCTCCATCCAATCAGCAACCGATCGATAGAACCAAGTTCTCGCCCTACAGTTTTCTTTTTCTGTAATCTATTACGCTCGGATATATGTCAAAATGCGGAACAAAAGATCTGTCGCTATTTCCGCTTCATCACGACTTTAAAAATTTTCATAGCACCTTCAACAACCCCATCTGAAGTAGAAGTGCTCACTTTACAAGAGCGCTATGATCTGGGACGGATACAGAAAACATGAAACGGCGCTTCTGTCTTGTAGCGTGCACTAGGCTTGGGATGGATTCTGTAAATTTAGCAAGACGATCACAGGACAGACACTCTAAAGCAGAAGAAAAGTTCTGCCACGCTCTCCACAACCAAACATTAAAACCGAAAAATACTACAATCTCACATTTCACTCTGAATTATATGACATATGTACAAAATTCTCTGAGAAAAGGTGACCATATGAACGGGGCCGGATGATGTTCTGGTGATGCGGACATGGGGGGGACGTTTCAAACGTGATTGAATCTTACCAGCCTACGGAGCTGTCCTTCGATACATGCGGCACCCTTGAGTGAAAGATCTAAAATCATTTGTACATCGTTACACTACAAGGAATCGAATCGATAAACATGTTTTCTCATGCATACAGCAGTAGGTTCTACAGTGGCAGCGTGCGTTCAAAACAATAGTTTACTTCCTGCTCCTGCATGAGCTTCTTGCACCTGGGGCAACAAGGGCACCAATCACAAGACAGCATGTGTTTGGAGGCGGGCCAGGCGGTGTGTGGGCGGGGTCACGAGAGGGGGCAGGGTTTAATGAGGGCACGAGTGGCTGCTGTTGTCTCTGTTGTTTGCCATTCTGGGTTTGTATCGTGATGAAATCATGTTCCTGAGTCCTGTTTGTGAATGACAGCAGGAATATGATCCTGATGCCGCACTCCTCAACATCCAGGGTAAGACGGCTCCATGCCACAAATACTGAACAGACATCGGAGGAGACCACGCCCAATTCTTCCATTCACTAGTCCCTTGTTTCTCCATTTGAATTCCTTATTTTCTTACTGGTTTCATTTTCTCATTCATACAAAAGCAGAGGAAAATCCTTACGGAGTTTTGCAGACCAGTTTCGAGGAGTTCTTTTATATTGACGTTTCCCACAGCTGAAACAAACAGACAAAAGACAAAATGAACACATGCTAGTAAATTTGACTCATTATTTAACAAAACAACTATTCATATACTTTTCAGAACGAATTCAATTTGTTATACACACAATTGAAGTATTAAGGTTTTTTAGCTATTAGGTCATCTATATTCTAGTGTACATGTGTCAAACTCTGCTCCTGGAGGGCCACTGTCCTGCCCTCCAAAACACCTGCCTGGAAGTTTCTAGTAAACCTGAAGACCATGGCTGCGTCTGAAATCGCATACTCTCTTGAGTAGGTACTTATTTTGAATAAGTAATTACTACACGACTGCTAAAAAAAGTATGTTCTATAAAGTATGAGTGTGTGTAGTATGAATGTAATCTGGACATATTACATTCGCCATGTTGTCATTATCATGTGGCCTACCAGCGTCAGTTACTGTATGTCACTTCACTGCCATTCATAAATCCTCTCCCGTGGCCTCATGGGATAGTAAAGTGTCCATTGTATGCACACTTCAGAATCTCGCTGGAAGTAGTAGGTCATCCGGGTACTTTTTGCCTATTCTTTTGTGAGTACTACTATATAGTAGGGAAGTATGCAATCTCGGATGCAGCCCCTTATTAGCTGATTCAGGTGTATTTAGTGAGGGTTGAAGCTAATTGTGGCCCTTAAGGAACTGAGGGTACGTTTACACGACAACGATGTACTAAAAACGGAAACGTTTTTTCTGTGTACAGATGGCGACTTTATCAAAACGATCTCCGTTCACACAGATCCAAGAAAATGAATAAAACACTATTATACATGCAAGTCAAGTAGTTGGTGATGTCACTTTGCAAAGAAAGACTATGCGCCTGCACACATAAGCATCCTTTTACTACAGTGCACATGCCTATAGACACAAATTAAATAATCTATAATTCTTTTGTCTGATTTTCATTCTAAGGATGTTAATCTTGATAATACTGTATTATTACTTTGTCTGCAGGGTGAATTTAATCTTCACAAAGCCAGAAACATTCACTGTAATCCCAATTTTAGAATGTTCTCCTCTGATATAAAGTCCCTTTTTACTTCCTTTAAGAAAATGTCAAAACCTTTTAACACAAAGACTTTGAAAACATATATCATCCTTGAGTCTGTTGTAAGGAACCTTTAATTTTTCATGATGACAAAATGTTATATTGTGTTGATTTGTGTAATTCCTATAACCACTTGTAATGATGTCTGTATGCCCCCCCCAACCCCCACCCCCCACACTTATTTATTACTGTTAATATCTGTATCCTTTCATTTTCAAAAAAAAAAAAAAAGCCTATAGACTAAACAATTAATAGGCTAGCATGTGGATGACATCACCTTTTTCACAGATTAGTGTTTTTGTAGTTTACACAGAGATGATAAGGGTGTCGTTTTCAAAAACTTGGGACTTTGAAACCCGTTTTCAAAAGTTTGCGTTTTCAGGCCACCAAAACGCTGTTGTCGTGTAAATGAACAGCCAAAACGCATAAAAAGAATTCTGTTTTTAGTTGAAAATGGAGTCGTGTAAACGGCCCCTGAGTTTGACATCTCTGTGCTAGTGTTGCTGACATGAACTTATAGCAGATATACACTTATTAAATATATGGCCACATTAAAAATTACTGTTTACCTGTTAAGCATTAAAAAAACGCAACTCAGACTGCTGAACTCCAGTCAAGCCAGTAGAGATGAAAATAGTGAGCATGCTTATTATGATTATTCTGGTAAAGTGCTAAAAGACGGCTTTTCGAGTGTTTTCATTGAGTTGATCAGGCTTCGGCAAGAACCGCTATACAATTAGATAACACCAAAGCCTGTCATTTTCTTCTTAAGAAAAAAAGACGTTCTTACATTCATTTTCATAACTTCTTTCTTAAGAAGATTTTCGTAAATCCGGCCTCTGAAGTCCTGTCAAGCCAGTCACTATGAAAAAAGTGTGCTCGCTTATTATGATTATTACCGTAAGACGGCCTTTGAGGTGTTTTTGATCAGCGAGTCTTATGCTATAACCAATATACAATCAGATAACACCAAAGCCATTTTTTGCCAAAGTAAAAATAAGATGATCCTAGGAAAATATTTGAGAACTTTTCAAAAAATTGCACTTAAGATGAATTCTTAGAAGTTTATTCTATACTTAGAATTCTAAAAAATGTCTTAAAGTGCCCCTATTTTGGATTTTTGAAAATGACCTTTCATGTAGTGTGTAACATAGCTCTGTGAATGAAAACATCTGCAAAGTTTTAAATCTGAAAGTGCACCGTATATAAAGTTATGGAGCCAGATTTGTTTTACCAACGTTTATGTTACATCAGTCATTCACGCTAGAGCTCGGCTAATGTATGCACTGTTATTGATACAGTTTCCACGTTCACCGCAATAAATTAGAAAAATACTCGGTAAATAAATAAGTACAAGTAAAATAATCGGTTTGTTGATGGACATGCACTTGTTCATGTTGATGGTGAGGAATTACAGTTGTAACATCTCATAATGTTCCTCAAACTGAGTAGCTTATCACTGAGAAACGTCCTGCTCGAGTCATCCTTGCGATGGAGGTTCGGGTTCAATAGTTCTTCCAGTGTTTCATCATCGGACTCGCGCTCGGATTGATATGGTAAAATCGACGTCATTGTTCGTTACTGTGTTTAGTTTACGGTGTAGGAAGCCTCAGGACAGCTGACGCTGTTATGGCAATGGGCGTTTTTGTTTTCGACGTGTGCTGTATGTGGTAGACCAATCACAACAGACTGAGCTGTCTGGCCAATCAGAGCAGAGTAGCTCGCGGAAAGGAGGGATTTAGAGAGATTGATTCATCTGACGTTTGAGAATCGTTGAAAATGTGGTGATGTGCAAATGTATATTATGAGAAAATGAAACAGTTTTTTTACCTTTGATGCACCTAAACCTGTTGTAGGAGACTCCAAAACAACATTAGGAAACTTTAAAATAGCATAATAGGGGCACTTTAACTTCTTTCTTACAACGTTTTTGTGAATTTAGTTTACTTGCAACTAAGTGCTTCTGTGGACAGACAATCGTAAAACCTCTAAATTTCATGCATGTGCTTCTGTAGCTTCTCTACCACATTATAGTGTAGAAAATGTAGTGTGATAGATCACTGAGAAATAAAAGAGCTAAATCATAATTCTGGGAATTGTCTAAATATTTTGATCCTGAACACCTGCAATGTGCTGAATGACGATAAAAAGAGGCTTACGTATGATAAGTCTTACCCTGGCACTCTGTCTGTTGGCCTTCCTCTCTTCATCTGGAAGGGGAGGCATGGGGTAGGGGTATCTCCGGCTGGAGGCGATGGAGCCCGTTGAAGAGGTGGGCGATTTGGCCGGTGACAGAGTCCTGTGGGATCAGAGAGATGTGACATTAGTACTGAAGTGTGTGAACTGGATAACAGCGTCAAGATCCAGAACAAACATGGAGCTGTCACCTTTGACCTCTTGAAGAGGTCAGAGGGAGTGTATCCACGGCAAGCCATCATTCAAAATCACTAACTTCATCAGTCCTTGCCACAAAAATACCCACTGGCTCTTACTGGAGAGTGAAGCTGGGCTGATAATGCAAGCACAATGCAGTGCTTTTGGGATGTTTAACGAACAAACATACCCGGCGTCATGTGGGCTTACAAACATGGCGGACATGATGAGGTGATCAGGACAGACACAAGTGATCATCATCACAGAGAACATGGCAGCCATCCGTTGATGACATCATAGAGTGCAAAAGCGACAAGTTAAGCAGCAGCCGGCATGCAGAGAGTGGACACTGAGTTTGAGAGGGACAGAACCGTGAACGAGGAATACAATACAAATTTCATACAAACACAAGAGCTTTAACTACAATCAATGAGTCTGGTTTGGTCTTTTGATGTACACACACAGATGCACAAATACAAAAACCTAAACAGAGCACCTGGGTGAATCTCATATTTCAGTCCAAAATCCAAAGAAAAAAATATGTTGAGTATTACTAATTTTAAATGATCTTTAAATGTCTTTATTTGTATTCATAATGTTCAGATAATGTCACAATGCAACAAAATCCTTAATGGGCCGTTTCTTATTTCTGTTGATTTTGGGGTGAAATCTGATCTTGGTTTTGTGATATGATCAAAGGCATGGATACTTGCATCTCATGGTTACTGATGTTTACATCAAATGATTTACTGAATAACAAATGCCTTCCGTCTCCTTTAAAGACAAGTGGTCAGTTATATGACTATATTGGGATGTATGATAGGAAGATTTCTAAGGACAAACTTTTAAGATTCATGATTACAAAACACTGGATGTACATCTTTGAAATTTTAGAAATGTTCATGCACTCCTTTAAAATGTTACATTGCAGTTAAATTTCTACTGTAGCTGTTCATGACACATTGGAATGGAAAAATACACGTTTAGAAGATCAAAAAGAAACAAATACATCAAAATGAATGGTTTTGAGAGGATCTGCCAGCGAGTGCTCTGCAAACCCTAACGCTCAGCTCTCATCTCTGAAAAATGATATTTGGTCAGGGGAAAAAACAACTGAGGAGGGAAACTGATGGATAGGGGACAGATATAATGCAGTCTGATGTTTTTGTACCTAATATAAGGTCCTTCAGTGTTTTTATTCACATCTTCTACCCATTTAGTTACATAATACTCTGATTTGACGCAAGGGGTTAAATACCTGCAGGAGGAGGATGGGGAAGGAGCAATGGTGAACAGAGAGATAGAGAGAGAGAGAGAGAGAGAGGGAAGGGAGGGGGGAGAAGATAAAGAACAGGAGAGATAGGAGAAAGAGGAGAAAGAAGGAAGTTGGTAAAAGACAGCAGCAGCACTGACATTCTTTATGGTCCAAGATGCAGGTGAGAGATCAGACAACAGCTCAGACTACAGCACCTACACAGATATCATATCAAGTTTTTTCGCTTTGGACGAAACAAAACGAAGACTCTACAAAACACAGCTGCTGTAACATCAGCATCCAATTGACCTTAGTTCACAGATTTTTTTTTTAATTTGTCATCATTTACGTATCCTCATGTTGTTGCAATCCTGTATGACTTTATTTCTTCAGTGGAACACAAAGCAAAATGTCCCTTTACATACAATTCAAGTGAACAGGGAAAGGGGCTTTTAAACAACATGCTGTTCTTTTGAAATTTCTGTTCATCAAAGAATCTTGACAAAAATAAATCACTGTTTCCACAAAAAATATTAACTGTTTACAATATTGATAATAAAAAGAAATGTTTCTTGAACACCAAATACGCATATTAGAATGATTTCTGAAAGATCATGTCTTGATCAAATAAATGCAGCCTTCGTGAGCATAAGACTTTAAACAGTAGCGTATATATTCAAATATATACAATATGTATATAATATATGCATATATTGTTGTTTGGTATCACTGACATCAACCTGGCACAGGTTGAATATGTGTATGTGCGCATTAGATTTAAGAGCTATGGCAGAGGTGAAGGTTATCAGTCAATAAAGGATTTCGATCTCTTTCTCATTTCATATGGCCATAGATGTCTTGAAATATAGTGCATTTTGGGCTACTTTGATTTTTTTTTTTTTTTTTTTTAGCTTAACAGCCCCATGTCACTGAATAGTTTAGTAAAAGCGTCAGAAAAGAGTCATTCAGGTTTGGAATGGCATGAAGATGAGTAAAGGTGAGAGAATGTTTATTTTTTGAGTGAACTATTCCTTTAAATTTAGCAGAAGAACTTTTCCACAACCATCAAGCTATTCAACGTTAAAGCACATCACAGAAGTGCAACGCCGCTTGCTAATGCATTTTTGAATGTCTTGCTTGAGTTGAGACTTGAACGAATATTACAAAATAAAGTAGTAGTATTTGTGTAGGTCAGCTGAATGTTGTTCTTTGTTTTAGTTGTGGTCAGTTTGTCACATGCGTTTGAAAAAGGAGAGTTTAAGTGCAGAAACAAGCGTCAAGCTGAACTCAGAATCTGAGTGTATATTGTGTTCATACAGATGAAGACGTGCAGGTCAGTTTCGGCTTGCTGTTCGTTCCAGAGATTAAACCAATGCACACATCAATGCACACCAAAAACAAATCAGCATTTACACCAAACACAGAACAAATTCATCTTGGACACGCTGCAGTACTGATACATGTCATAGAGTTTAAGACTCCATGCAAAGTCCAACATCCACCCTGTGTTTCCTAATCACTCATTGTACGGTAAAGAAGACATGTCTCTATTTCAATACTAAATCTCTTACTCTGTGGAGTTGGAGCGAGGACGGAACTTCTTTCCCCTGAGCTTCTTACGGGTACCTGTGATGTTTCCTGCAGTGACAGAGGAGACAAACATGTGATATGAATGCTGAGATTAATCTGAAGCAAGCTCTGTCATTTAGAGCTGATGCATTTATGGATGTGTTACCTTGCCATGAGTTGCTCCTGGGTCGTCCGTTTTCACAGACGTCAGAGATGTGCTTGGCATCTGGGATTCTTTCACTCCAAGAGTGAGACAGACCATTAGATCTTCAGACCAAAGAAGAGAGAAATTGTCTTTTAAATTCCTCAAATGCAGTTACAGAGATTAAAAGGGTTCTGTATGAGGAAAACAAATGGCTGGGACGTCACATGGGTCATTCCTACTTAGCAGTACATTTTAATGTTCCTATCGTGTATGTCTTAATATATTGGATAACATTAAACTCACGTTAAACGTTAAATCGTTAAACTCACTGTTATTAATGATAGAACTCATATAAGTTGGCTTTCTTTTATCACAATATCATAATTAAGTGAACATGGGATAATTTTTCTCATGTCTCTGGGTGCTGCAAAACTTCTAATATGGAAAACTTGGCAATATATTTTCAAATAAAAGTCAAATTCCTTAAAGACATCACCATCATCCAAGTGACATCATGAACTTCTTTAAAGTTCTCTCTTAAATTATAACTACAGTATATTCATATTCAAGTTGCAGAGCTATACTGTGAAGCAGGAATGATTTGCAAAACTGTGATGAGCAGAACAAACACACTGAGATGAGTGAGATGAGCATGAGATCATGGAGATGGCACACCATGAAGAACACTGACTTACTTACTGCCTCAGTATTAGTGGTACTAGAGCCTGATAAGACTTTGACAATAACCAAGAGAGGGACAAACAGACAGTTACAGCATTTTGAGCCAATAGCACAAACCTGCAGCGGAGAACTCATCAAGGAAGTAATAAAAACCTGGAAGTCTTCAGTAAAAATGACATCCCGTAGAAGGAACTGCACACTTTATAAACTTTAAAAAAGTCTGTGCCAAATAAAACAGGAATTATTTCATACTTTAAATAATAGAGCTCAATCAAAAGCATGAATAAAAGAAAAAAAAAACACATCTCTCTTTAGGAGATCACTTTAACCTCTCAGTTGTATATCATAGACAGTGATGAGACTAACTCCAGAACAAATGGTGACTTTGGCTCTGAGAAGTTTTAAGTCTTATGCCTAGAAATTATTTTCACAGAAACATCTGAGACAAAGTTGACACTTAAATTGAACATAATTGAAAACTCCAAGTTCAAGTCTTTTGAGCTCTCAAATTAAACTTTCCTATTTATTTTTAAAATAAACGTTCCACTATTTGTTAGCAAAGCAGGCAAAGCGATAGCGATGAAGATGAAGATGGAGATGAAGCACACCTGAAGCCGAACAGAGAGATGTTTTGGCTGATGGAGGGGATAGAGGGGGTGAAAGAGCAGGTGTTGATCTGGAAGTGAGACAGGTAAGCAGACCTCTTCTTGGAGCTGCTTCCAGAGTTCGAGCTCACGCCCTGCGGCATGTCACTGTAGAGAGAATCCGCGTCTCCTGGCTTCTTCACGTAATCACCCGGGGGCATTTGACTGACAAACAAAAAAAAGTTTGATCTGAAAACTGGGCTGGGAATATCGTCCACCAGCAAAAATATGATCACTTAGGAAAATATAAACACTACCGATCAAATGTTTGGGGTCAGTATGTTTAAAAAAAGAAAATAAATTAATACTTTTATTCAGCAAGGCTGCATTAAACTGATCAAAAGAGAGTAAAAACATTTATAATGTAACAAAAGTTTCAAATAAATCCTGTTTTGTTTTGTCATCAAAGAATCCTGAAAAACAATGCATCAGTTTCCACAAAAATATTAAGCACAGCACATCACTGATAATTATAAGAAATGTTTCTTGAGCAGCAAATCAGCATATTAAAATGATTTCTGAAGGATCATGTGACACTGAAGACTGGAGTAATGATGCTGAAAATTCAGCTATGCCATAACAGTTAGTTAAAAATATATATATTTCACAATATTACGGTTTTTGCTGTATTTCTGATCAAATAAATGCAGCCTTTGTTAACATAATAGACTTCTTTCAAAAACATAAAAAATCATATCTACCCAAACTTTTGAACGGTAGTCTGCATGCCAAAATGCAGGGTAAAGTGCTTGTTCAAATTCTTAATCCAAAAGTATGGGCATTAATAATAGCCTTAGAAATATTTCAAAACTTTCCACTCCTTCACACAACACATAAAATAACACTCATAAAATGAAGAGAAAGCTGGACAAACCGACAGAATCTTCGATGTACATCAGATTCAACATACTGACGCTGTCTGTAGCTTCTTCATGGGGAGAGCGGAAAAAACACAATTAACAAAATAAACATCAAGAGAAAAATCATAATAAAATTACAAATCTATGTATGTACAATTCCAGTTTAAAGGGATATTTCACTCAAAAATGACAGTGTCTTCATTTACTTACCCTCATATTGTTCCAAAACTGTATGTTATGATTTTTCAGTGAAAGAAAGTCAAATTTGGAACAACATGAGGGTGAGTAAATGATAATTGAATTTTCATTATTGGATGGACTATCCCTTTAGGCAAAGTTTAATAATGTTTTCAGCTAGTGAGACATCTGTAGTCATGTGACTCACTTATATCCCCACACAGAAATGCCTAGAATCAGAGCAAGGACCAGGATGGAGCCAGCAATGGCCCCGATGATGATGTTAGTAGTTCCGATGCCTGTCAGAGGAACAGAATGGTTAATCTGTAGCCATGGCAACTAGCAGACAACACTGACCTGCAATCATCTGGACAAAGCAAAACTAATCTGGATGTAAACATGATTCATTTTTATGTTTGATTTAGCATTTTGTTTGTTTTGTCCGATTGACCGCATGACAAAATCAATCTAGAATCAAGACAGACAGAGACAGGAACTAGAAAAAAGATTAAGATAAAAATGTAAGACTTTCTCTTTACGGAGGCTGTAAGTTAAAGGCATCCATACAAATCAAATCCATGAAACAGGGTATATGACGAGGTTTATAACAACACAGCACAGCAGATAAACACTGTTAGCTTTCATTCAGACAGAAACACGGAGGAACAATGGGGTGAGTGAATGACAAAACGACAGAGAAGAAACAACAAGAAACAACAACTCAAATCTAAACTCACTGTCACTCCAGCAAAAGACATGAGCCTGTCCACAAAGAACGAGTGCGTATAAACAAAAGCCATGAAACAGAAAAATAAAAAGAGAAATTAAAAGCGTGTGAAATGTGTGAGTGGTGAATGAACTGCTGAACATGAATATGATAGAACAGAAGAATAACAGACTAATGAAAAATGAAATAATTATATCTTGCTATCCTTTTTTTCACATTCAATAACAGGAACCATCAAATTTAGCCTAACCAAACCCAAACCTAACCAAAATATTTAATGTAAGAAATAATCTTATGTAAAATGTCTAGTAAATAATCAAGAAATTCTATGCTGTTGACAAAATAAATTAAAATGATAAAATCCTTTGCTGGTGCCAAGGTTTCATGTTGTGCTTAAGAAAGCATCTTATCAGTGGTAAAATCGCTGTAATGCACTGCATCACATGGCTTATTAGTTTCATTTTGACATATGTTATTTGTTTTATAGAAATGACCTATTAAATATGTTCAGAAATGGCACCTCTTCTGATTCTTGCAACTTTGGTAATGAAGAGTTCAAACTTGCTGGAGCATTTACACATAACCACCATGTCTTCTGTCATCAGCTTTTTTGTAATGCGTGCTGGTAAAGGATCTCTGAGTAGTGGAACTCTGACTGGTTCTGTGTGAAGTCTAAGGGAAAGAGGAAGTTTGGCCTACCTGATGTTTTGGCTGTGGGACGCACCAGCAGGTAACTCAAAGGAGAGGTGGAGTTACAGTCCTCACCTGCCCAGCCCAGGTCACACACACACCTGAGCTCATTACTGCACGCCTACAACACACACACACAAAGATACCACAGTATTGTTCAGCAGCATTTCAACTAAATCTTTTGCTTGCAGAACATGCAGGGACTTGAATCAGTGTATTGTTTATATACATATTAGGGGCATTAAACACACATTTAGTGTTAAACAAAAAAACGGCCTTTAGAGGAGTTCAATCCGACCCACACCATGATTTGAGAAGAAAATAAAATTTGATTTAGGCTATTTAAAAGTTACTTAAAATGTTTATTTTAACTGAATTTGGATAAATTATTAATGTCTTATTATTATTATTATTCATATATTCATAATATATTTTATATAATATATTTAACTATACACATTTTATGTTTTTTTTGTTTGTTTTTTTTGTCAAAATGTATTTTTAGCTTTGTTCTATTGCATGTTTCAGGTCATATCATCATTTCAACTGAAGCTGGATCAGCGGGTGACACAACTGTCCCCGTTCACACCACACATAATCTCTCACCCCATGTCCGGAGCAGATCACCCTTTCATTGGTGCCAGGGCACGTGCTGAAGTTGAACTCCTGCACTGGCAGGCATTTGTGGTTAAAGCAGATGCGATCCGTCCCACATGCCGTTCCGTCCTCTACGTATCCCAGATCAGTGTCGCCGTCAATCAGCACATGCCCTCCACTGAAACATTCACACTTACTTGAATCAATGAAAATGAATCAACACATAGAAACCTGAAGTGAGTGTCTCTGACTGTACCTGCAGTCCAGTGAGGCGCTGTGCTGGGCCACAGAGAAAGAAGTCAAACCTCCCTGTAACTCTCCTAGTCTGGGTGCTGGAGAAATGTTGGAGCAGAGCAGGTATCCACAGTTTACATCCCTGAAAACACACATGTGCACACTTTTTAATCTCTGTTCCAAGTTAAATGATCTTACACATCCTTGACATGCTTTAATGACTTAACTCAAATGTGATCACTACTAGTAATTAAAATAATCTTACTTAAAACAATATTACTTTAACACCTGACTGCTGCAGATTCATTTCGGACCGAATGCAATGATTGAACATTTTTTTGGTCCTGAGACTTCCACAGAAGATATATGTACATGTTTTATTATTTAGACCACTTCTATTATTGATTTCTATCAGGATGTGAAGAGCATTTTAACCAGTATAACAAAAAATGTTTTTTTGTGTTGTTTTTTAATTAAATCATATTTTAAGTGTAATTTTATATACATGAACCTGTCATGGAAATTCATTACCCATTACTATCATGGAGTAACCTCTTATGCCGGTCAAACTCACTGTTTTTTACACTGAATCCAGGTGTCTTTGTCACGTCCACAGTTGCCCTTCTCTGTGCCCTCAATGTTGAGCTTCTCATAGCAAAACTTATCAGCCGATGTTGCTTCTTTTAAAACATAAACATCAGATCATAATCACACCAGAACCACACAAAAATAGTTTTTAGTGATTGAATATATATATATATTAGATGAAAGACTAAATTAGATAAAAATACTAAATGTTGCCTTGGCAGCTAACTTCAATGTCAAACTGAAACTGAAAGCTAAATGGAAATATTAAAAAAAAACTAACAAAAATGACAAAAGGACATAAATGACTAAGACTAAAATGAAAACTAAAAATATAAAATAAAAGCAAATTCAAAATATAAATAAATACTCTAATAGTATATAAATAATACTAAAATAACTGTCACTCACTCTCTCCCCAGAGGTACTTGCACTGCCTGTCCTTGGTTTTGCATCTGCCATTGAAACATCTTCCCTGAAATGAGATCAAATGAACAAAAATAGGTCACATAATATAAACTGTAACTATATTTAGAATATATTTCATATTTAAAAACGCACTTGGTCTTTCTCACATGTGTACCCATCCATCTTGTGCAGGTTTGGAGGACACTGTAAAATGTAAAAATATATTAAGTTATTTACACTATAAATATAACATATACCATTAAACATTCTTCACTACAGGAAAGTAAAAGAGCATGTTTATATTGTCACACTATCTGCTATTTTTAAACGTATGCAGTATGCACTATATAGTTCATATGTCATATGCGCTGCTGGTCACCGTGATTTTGCCAAGTAAGACATGTTTCTGAATCAACATATTTTGTTGACCCTGGAACAACATTTCTGTCTGAAAATTTAGTCCTAACCCTACCCCTACCCATAACTTCTCCCTAAAATCTGATTGGTTGATTGGAATGTTGTTCCAGGATAGACTCTGTTGTATTAGTCCATTATTTTCTACTGCTGTAGGATGTGTTGTGCCCTCACCTGGCTGGAGTTCCCAGTGCACATTTCCGGTATGTCACAATCATTGACAGCCTCACGACAAATTACACCCATAAACTCCAGCTACAGACACAGCACAAAGATCATTAAAAATCACACAAACAGAAGGCTGCAGATTTTTCTTGTACGACTCAGCGCCTACCTGGCAGTTTTTACAACAGAGACCATCACTGCATTTGGCTCCCTGCGTCAACATACATTTCTTGCAGCAGTTTTCCCCTTCTCTAGCACACTCCTGCATAGAGACAGAAGAAGAAGAAAAAAACAGATTACATAAGCACAGTCAGACTATTGTGATCATGATATTGATGTAAGATCACTCACGGCTGGGCTTCCACAGTCACACTCCTCTCCTGCCTCCACAAAACCATTTCCACACTCTGGAGGATCCAAGAGCTACAGAAGATAAAATAAAAATAAAAAAAGAGAGAGAAAAGAGAACTCTGTTATTTTGCACCATTTATTGCACTAATATTATTTCACATATATTACTTATTTTCATATACTAGTGCTGGGCAACGATTAATCGCGAATAATCGCATCCAAAATGTGTGTGTACTGGTTATAATTATTTTGTATATATAAATACACAAATATGCATGTATATATTTAAGAAATATTTGCATGTATATACTGTATATTATATTTATACATAATTTATATTATGTATAAATAACAAATTTCTCTTAACTATATACATGCATGCGTGTGTATTTAAAATAATGATACAACTGACACAACTGAACAACTCGTCTTCATTGTCACATGATCCTTTAGAAATCATTCTAATATGCTGATTTGGTGCTCAAGAAATATTTCATATTATTATCATCAATGTTGAAAACCGTTGTGCTGTTTAATATTTTTGTGGAAACCATGACACATTTTTCTTGATATTCTTCGAACATAAAGTTCACAAGAACAGCATTTATTTTAAATATCATTTTTGGAATATAAGCATTTGCAGTCACTTATGATCAATATAATGCAAATTTCTTTAAAAAAAACTTCCTGAATGAAAGTGTACGTATTAAAACTTTGTGAAAGAGCATTCCAATTTTGTGGAAATCTGTGGCACTTTGTTTGAAGTTCTGTGGGTGCAGATTCTATCTGGGCTTAGTGGTGTGCTAAGGAAAGTAAATGCTATGAACTCAGACAGTACTGAAGTGGGTTTACCTTTGAAGGTTTGTTGAAGAGACACGCACCACCTCCACTGTTCAGAAAATCATGAAACTCTTCCACGTTACAGTCAGAAAATCTCTCAGGTAAGTAGAAGCTGTTACAGAGAACCACAAAGCACAAGAGTCATAATGCCTAATTTTCTTTGATTGATACAGCAGCTGAAACCATATTTTACAGGCTATAAAAATGAGTGTTTGTAACACTATCAAATTCACATTGAGCTTATACTGAAAAGCAACTATTCTTACCTTAGTAACCACGTTTACATGCACATAATTCACATTTACTGTGCAAAAAATTGACAAGCTTTTCCCACTACTCACGTATGGAAATACTGGAAGTGCTTACCAGTAGAGGATTTTTTTTTTTTTTTTTTTTTGGCCATGTGTAGATGTAAATGAATATGGATATTCCAATCCCAAATAAAAAGTATACCATTTCTGATTATTACAGGGGCCTTATGCAGATTGGTTTATGGCAATCAAGTTAAAACACGTTTACATGACACAAAATCAAAATGTTTATGTAAACGTGGTCACTGTTGTGGAAAAGTTTTAACGGGGCATATTACTGCTAAAAATGATGGTCTCGGGATAGAAAATAGGTTTAACATGAACTGGTCATGCTGAATGTAAACATCAGTCTGGCTGTCAGTGGCTATTGACTCGGTTTCATTCAGACCAGCAGAGGGCAGGACTCAGACTAACAAACAAAACACACCATACAAACACAAGGACCACAACAACCAAATTGGGTGAAAATGGAAGAATCTGTCAATTCCCTGTCATGTGTTTACAGGCAGATCTTGACCTTTTAAATATGATGGATGTGCTGTGTATTGCATTATATATAAATAACAGTTGCTAATTATAGAATCTGTGTATATATATCCATGCTCTAAAACCAGGATTCCCAAATTTATTTGCCAGCCGAACCACTTTGAATTAAATATTTACTTGAAGTCCCCCTTAGATTTTAAATCAATATTTCAAGAATTTAACACGTTTGCATGTTCATGGTTCTCTGATGTCGGTTAATGGTCACAGTACATGCAGGGAAAATAAAATATTTCATCCTTTAATTTTGATTGATTTCTTTAAAAAAGTATTTATTCATAATGACTTATTTTTATGATTTAATTATTTTGTAATCTTTTAATTAACTCACAAACCCCCTGCAGTTCCTTCATAGTTTCCGAACCCTAGTTTGGGAAACTCTGGTCCAAATAAATTACCCAAATCCTCTCAGATTCTGATGACACTTTCATAGCTTTTGCTATCCATCCACTACACCCTCCCTTTGATGTAAATCACATTTTTTTCCACTTGCAGGTGTGGCTGTATGGTTAAATCGTACAGTATCAGGAGAACGCTGAATACTGCTTAGCCTGTATCAGCCGGGTCGCTGCCCTCAATATCCTGCAGAGATCTTTGCGAAGCAGTAAGCACTATTCCAATCTGTAACAATCTGCAACAATGCAGTTTCAGGAAGCTTTAACCGCAGGCTGCAAATCAATAAGTGCATTTCTCACATTATGCCTTCTACAAATGGTTACTCTTCATTTACCAGACGCTGAGTGTGTTCCTGGAATATCAGGGCACCTTTTCTTACCTGCTCGAGCATTGGTAATTAATTTTAAAGTGTTGCAGACATTTTCACAGGATTTTTAACAGCAGGAAGACAAACTTAAAGGGGGAAAACAGAGAACACAACATATCCTGCCACATTAACACTGGAGTTAGTGGATCAGATCGGACATGCAGGCTGCACGGAAAATAAAACTCATCAAAACATCTATCAATGGAGAGACAGATCAACATGAGCGTGTCTGTCTGAAAGGCCATTGATACTGGTGTTAATAACATGAGCCGTGAGAGTGTGCTGTAGCTTTCAGGAAATGATGGATATATACATCAAAAACAACCCAACTACAACATATATATGTGCATGTTGGAACCAGAGGACTTTCTCATACTCAGAAGTTTGGACTTTTTGTCCCAATAGTCCCATATTCTCCTGATAGTGAGAAAGAGCTTAGCTTAGTGTGGTGATTACAACACTTTTTCTCTCAGTTTATGAACTTCTACAAATGATATTCAAGTTTGAAGGAGTTGTGGAAATGTTTGCATTGATTTAAAAAAAAAGTTAATGACTAATAAATGTGTTCTGAAACATGACTTGTGAAGAGAAGAAGTCTTTTTTGAGAAGCTAAGCACACAGCAAGACGGAGGGTGAACACACACTGAGAGTGCTGGTGTGAATTTCAGCTAACGTCCTGTCAGTAAGCCATTAAGTGTCAGTCACTTTTGTCATCAAAATTCTTATTATATAATTGTATTATAAAAGAGTTTTGTGTTTGAAGGTAGACTGTGTGTGTCTCACGCAGGCTTTATGACATTAGGCATTAGCGTGAAATCATGATTGTTCTGTTCTGAGTGTGAATGACTGCAGACAGTTTTAAACTGTTTAAAGGGGTTATATCACGAAAAATGAGTTACTTACTATATGTTTCGGAACTCAACACCTCCTCTACATTACAAAAATATATATTTTTAAACTATGCTGCAAAAACAGCAAGTTATGAAATTTCCATGGTTATTATTACCACACAAGGATGCCAATGTGTTCATCTACTTTATTCTGGCACATTTTTTGCAAAAAGGCTTTTATTTAATAATGGGCTAGTTCAAACTATATTGGACCTAACAACAAATCCCCCCAAAAATGTTTAGGGGGCAGAGAGAGGGTGAAAAATACTGAAAGACCTTAGCTAATATTTTCAGGAACAAAATAAAAGATTAAAAATGCATGATATGACCCCTTTAAAATGAGAGAATCCCAAAAATCTCCTCTTAATGAAACATGTCCCACTATGAGCTGTCGGTCGAATTAAAAACCAGTGAAAAAATTTAAGAGAGCACACAGGAAACTGCAGAATGTTCCAACATAATGCACTTCCGCCATATTGCACTCTTGACTGAATAAAATTAAGGCCATAATGCTATTAGATGGAGTGAGGGGGGCGAGGCTGAAGTGACTCAGCAGCTGACTGGTCGACAGGACACGAGCGAGTAGCATGACACAGCCAAGCGTCTGCTCACCTGCTGTCCCATTCGGGAACAAGGGGAAACGCAAAAGGTATTAAAACACATGGATAAAGACAAACCAACACACACAGACGCACACTGTGACATGAACAAACACTTATCACATCACACTTATCTGATCACCTCACATCACGGCATTTCTCGCATGACCATTGTGAACATTTTTGACTATTTTAGGCATAAATACTAATTATCAGTTGTGCTTTGCTACATCTGATCATTCGATTTTTCACTTTGACACTGACAAACACGGTTTGTGAATATTAAGATTACTTAAAAAGATCCAGGATGAATTTGAATCATGAACAGTGAAATGTCAGTGTCCACATGTGAAATGTCATGGCTGAATCAACATCAATAGCAATCAATAGCCAAAAATAGAAAATTGGACTAATATGATCAATAACACTTTCTCATTCTCATTAAATGTTGAGGATATTGTGTTCTAATTTTACAGAGGTGTTCATTGGTCAGTCTCACAAAAACGTCTTATTTTACCCTAATATAACCCCCCCCCCCCAAAAAAAACAACAACAATTATATATATCTATATGTATATATATATATATATATATATATATATATATATATATATATATATATACACAAACAGGAATAAGAATTAGGTTATTTTTGGCATTACAGTAATAAGAATTGATTATAGGGTGAAATGCGATTCTGAAATGTGCATATTTTGTGGAAGGTTTTGTGAGATTCACCCTCACAGACTGTACTGCTAATCTGCCCACCCATCAGCAGTCTGTGAGGTTCCCATGAAAATGAAAACAGGACACAGATATGAATAAGCACTGAGACAGATGAAATTGAGATGCCAAATTATTTACTGCCACCTAGTGGACTTTCATGAGAAATAGCATTTAAATCTGTCTCAGTTTCTTACTTGCTGCCAGTTAACAACATCTGATGTGACAGAAAGCGTTATGGATCAGCGAGTGGCACAAATTTCAAACAATGTTACTTTGACTACATTTAATGTAACGTTATTAAAGCAACAAAACACAGGAACACAGACTCAGCACAAAGCATGACAGGCTGTTTTAGTAAGACTAATATGCATTTCCAATAGGGTCTCAAAACTTAAGTGAGTTTTGTATGTTAGGAGATCTGGGAAATCTGCTTTATTAGAAACTTACCCAACATCATCCATTATGCAGCCAGACCATTTATCTTCACACTTGCATTCCCCTGTGTGGAAAAGACGGATTACGGTGGAAAATAGAGAGTCTGTATGTGTGAGTACTCCTGTGTTTACTGCCAAAGTACACGCATGAAAAATATAAAGGTTAGAATAAGAAAAGAGAACACTCACCGTTTAAAATGCGTTTCTTATCAGAAAAGATGCCAATATTTTGTCCCAGTGACTGAGCGAGAGTTATGGCCATTTCCTTTCCATACTAACAAATCAGAAAAAAACACCCAAATAAAATACCTTTGATACTGACTAACAGATTAATTTTCATTACTTAAAAGCATCTTCCATAACCACAACCACAAACCTCATTGACTCCGCCTCCTTTAGTGAGCGAGCAGACTCCGCCCATGTATGAAGCTCCTCCCCAGTTGCTATGGAAACGGTTGCCCCTGGAGGCAGACAGAAAACTCATGTCCTTTCACTTGATCATAAAAATAATGTCTGCTGTGTGTATGTGTGTGTGTGTGTTTTCTTTATAACTCACGAGAAAAGGTGAACGGAGTCACACTTTTCTTTAATAAAGTCTCTTCGGTACTTCATAAACTCTCGTAATGTCACCATGGGGTCATCGTTGATGTTAAACCTGTTGTCAGCCGCCCACGTTTCCATTGCAACCAAGACAATTCTAGTGTTGAGTTGCTCTTTGAAATACTGAAGATACAAAAAGAGTATGTCTTTATTAACAACAGGTGAATAAAGAATTGCATCTCTTCCATGTAATTCTGAATCCAAAGGACACATGTGACGACTGCAGACTGATGGATCTTTTTCTTTCTAGAGCTCATTTTGACATAATGAACAACAGGCTGAAGCAGCCAAATGCCAGCTGTCTCTCATGAGAGAGAGAGAGATGGAGGAATGTTTATGGGACTGTCAAGGGCAGACAGACTGACAAACAAGCAGATAAAGCCGCTCATGACAAGAGTGTCAGCCTGCTCTATTTGTCTTGAGAAACTGATGAGGATCAGTCTTCTGCAGTTATAATATTATCTGTTTATTTGTTCTTCTGGGTTCAGACCACAATATCAGCCTGATTTTGGCACGATCCATTTGACGTAGGGTGTCGTATGTGCATGTGGATGCAAGAATCGATAGTTTTATCTCATTCCAATCGTTTTATCGTATTTAATCATAGTGGACGACCTGTAATGCTTCACAACATCCCGACAGAAGCATGGATATTCTGTCCTCCACAACAGGTTTAGTCACATCTGTGACATTGACCAATAGGAGCACAGAAGCTCTTGCGTACATAGCTTTCAAACATGGCGAAACGAAAGAAAGACAATGGTATTGGTGTTGCTAGGTGGAATTATGCAATGGAGGAAAAGCAATGGCAACAATAATCCTGCCTTTATGATGTTTCCTCGACGGACTACCATGACAGAGTGAAAATAGATAAATACTGGCGAACGATAGCGGAGGCGCTTCAGCTACCCGGTGAGTACGCCGCTTCGGTAGCCATTCTTGCTAGTTCCGCCTTCTCGATGACATCACACAAGTTGGCAAGCGATGACTGGTCATTATATCTGGTTGTGATATGTTTCTTGTCCATGACACAAACAAGGATTTAAGAGTCAAATCCATAATCTTACACAGTGACTATCTGACATTTTGATTGTGTAGTCTGAACCCGGCATAAAACCATACATAATTAAAATAAATAAAAAAAGACTGTTAAATGTATATAATATGAGCAACTTACCAGATCAGCCATATTTACAACAGACTTGGCATAGTTGTTTGTTTGTCCAACGGAAAGGCGATGCTTCTTGTACTGGGGGAAAATGAACATGAATGCATAATAAAATGAATGCATTACAGCCATAAGAAAAAGAAACAATTATAAATAGCATAGAACACTGGACTTGATTATCTAGGTTGGTTAATAATTAGGTCAATCATGGACTGTCATTTATCTTACCATTAAATGATCATTTATGACCATCAGCTCTACATATTTGGTCTCATCTGCAACACTCCGTGGATTCCGCGATATCTGTGTGAGAAATTTGACATTGTGCATTATTTTCCTGTAGTTTAAGGCTCTGATGAGTTCTGAGATAGTGACAAGGGATGAGCTCTGGAATCAATTGTGTTCTCTTATGATTACATGAATGATTCTGAGTAGTTTTGAAGAAGACATAAACAATTAAAAAGTGTGGAAAGTAATCTTAATGCGTTCAATACTATTAGCAGCCTGTTATGAAATCTTAACAAAGCATAATAATTCAAAAAGAACTTTTAATTTCAAAAAACAATGTATCACATGTTCAGTCTGACATGCACCAACACATTTTCATGACAACAGCAAAGTTTAAAGTGGCACAGATGCGCATACTGCAATTTTATTCAGATTTTGTTATAGCGTTCCATCAACATAATTAGAAGAATGCAGAATAAACATCACGTCCTTCTATTTGAATTAGAACTGTTCTCGACTCCCAAACCTAGTGACAAACATGTTTCATATCATCACCCTGCAGCATGCAAAACATGGTTACTGCAGAGGAACAGCTGATCTATACATTACTGCCATACAGCCCTGCTCTAAATATTTCATGAGAGGAGCAGAGATGGTGAGAAAAAGATAGACAGAAGAAACAGAAAGAGAGAGAGAGAGAGAGAGAGAGAGAGAGAGAGAGAGATAGCAGAACTTACAACAGCATTGAAATCACATCAGAATAAATACTCAGACACACACAATGTCCCACAAGTGTTTTGAACACAGTACACACACCTGTCTCTTTTTCCTCCTGTGGGCGGCACTGAACAGTGGAGGGTTCTGGAATGGTGACTCTGCCAGATGAACTTAAACAAACATTAACTATCAGTATGGACAGTTGAACACAGAGTGTATGCAAACTAAACTGACTAATTTTGCTTTATTAATGATCCCCCATGGACCCTGATTTATAGTCTATACATGCTATATATATATATATATATATATATATATATATATATATATATATATATATATATAATGATTGAAACCTGAACAGGAGAATGGTCCATACCTGCAGAAATGAAGTCCTCTGGGGCATCCAAACTATGAGACTGATAAATCATGTGCACATGAACCTCCTCCTACAGAGAGGAAATATGATTATGTGTCAAATACTCCCACATAACACTTAGTGAATTTGATGAGGCACAGTGCTCAATCTGTATAAGAAAGAGAGAGAGCACATTTAATAAAGCAACAGTCAGATTTCCAAATGTATTAACTGCAATTTTTGTTGGCCTAAACAAATGCTTAATATTTATAATATATTGTATGTAACATTTTTGCTGTTTAATTATTTTACCCAAAAGACCTTTTGTAGGCTATCCAAAATTGTAGGCCTACCCAAATGTATATCAAAATATAACCAAATATATAGCCACCCTGAGAAGTATTCACAAGTTTGACAGCAAGTTTATTGTATAGAAATGGGCAAGACAATTTAAAGTAAGGTGCAATAAATAAAAATGAAGTGTAAGATAAACATTTTGACTACCGTTTTTTGCAGGCGCCAAAATACAATTTGATTTAAGCGAGAAGAAACTCCAGACTGCGTCGTTGAAAATAACAACAAAATTGCCTTTTTAAATGCCACTCTATGATTCGCACAGTTATTTTGCGATATTTATCCAGCTTATGTATATATACACATGTGAGCGCGCACGTGACGTCATGCAGCACCGCACCCGCACAGTGAGTTCTGCGCGCTCCTGAGAGTCCTTATAAACACAACACAGCACATTACGACGGTACGGGGCCGCCGAGGATCACCGATTGTGTGTTAAAATGACTGTTATATCACCAAAAGAGTCATTTAAAATTCACTGTTAATCAGGTATGTGTGAGATATATTGGTCCTGACAGCGTCATTAAGATTAAATTAATGAGCAACAGGTTGTATCGTAAAGTTAGCAGTTAGCTGAAATGAGCTAGTTAACGTTAGCGCTCGAATATACTCTTGAATAAATCATAACCAAACAATATCTGGAATCAAAACAAACTGTAAACCTAAACACCAATGTTGAGCTCGTGAAATACAGAAAAAATAGCTTCAATAGAAGTAATATATCGTTTGTGATAAACTGATACATTCAGTAAGAAACTCCTGACAGAGATGCGATTGTCTCACATCTATTGTTGTAATGACATTTACACAGAGACATACATTTACTCTCCATATACGGAGTACACGTCTATTGTACATAAACTCAGAGACATTTATTGTAGTCTACATACACTCTACTCTTAGGTACATAACTTACATACACTTATATACACACACTCGTACTTAAACACATGTTTAAGCAATGCAATCATCACTTAACCCTTTTTGACTCATCTTTACTGTATGTCTGTGAGGGAGGGTATATTACAGTAAGATTTCCAGTAGTCAAATCAAGTCACCTTTATTTATATAGGGCTTTATACAATACAGATTGTTTCAAAGCAACTTTACAGTGGTAACAGGAAAATTATGCATTTTGAATGCAAGTCAGTTCAGTGTTGATTCAGTTCTGTTGTAAAGATCATCAGTTATTAAATTAGTTAATTTCATCTATAAAGCAGTTCTGCAAAAAATTATGTCATCGTCCAGCTCAGTTCAGTTCTTATACAACAGTGCAGTACAGTACACCTTTCGTATTTCCATGCACTGGTAGCCTAATTAAATTTTCAATTTGTAAGCAAACTTTTGCAAATGACTCAAGACATGTTACCCTTTCTCTCTTCATTCTTCTTGATTAACAATGAACTTTCTTATCTCTTCCCCACAAGGATTCCAGTTTTTCCTGACTCCAGCCATGTCTTGTCGTGACATTCACGCCACCAATGCCTTCGCCTTCATCGTGGCGATGCTGTCGGTGGGTGGGTTGACCGTCGCTACGCTCATTCCTCAGTGGAGAACCACACGCCTGCTTACCTTCAACCGCAATGCCAAAAACGTGACCGTGTACGACGGCCTGTGGACCAAGTGTGTGCAGCGAGATGGTTCTACGGGTTGCTATTACTTTGATGCGGACTGGTACTCTAAAGTAGATCAGTTGGACCTCAGACTGCTACAGTTCTGTTTACCTGCTGGTAGGTGCTCATGATGTGTTCAGTGACTTTATAGTGTGTGTTAAACCTTTTAATTTTTCTGGATTCCATTTTAATAGTTTAATATACTTTTTTTAATCAAAATGATGTCTCATCTTTTTAATTCATAAAACGTAGCAATATATAAAATTATAATTTATTAACATTTTAACAATAATAGTTCCCTATGAAATGTCCCTATGTCTGCATTTTTCTGGATTCTGTTTATGATCTTATACACATTTATTATCAAAAATAGTGGCAGTCATATGATTGCATAATTCATCTTTTAAAATAAATAAGATCAAATAAAATGTTAATAAATAAAAAATGTTGGCAAACTGTTGCTGCACAACCGGTTACTGTTTAAATTAAAACAATTAACTTTTTTTTTTTCAAATAAATTAAAAATTGTGATATTCCTTAAAACATTTTTTAACTGTATTAATATTATTGTAATTATTGTGAGAAGTACATTCTACTGTACAACAGTAATACATTACTGTCATAATTTTCTATACTTTTCTCAAAGTTAAACAACTTATTTTGGTGGATTGCAGTTGAAGACCTTTGAGTGTAAGTGTGTGACAGTAGTTTGATCAAATGAAATGGTGAAATGCAGGTGCAGGGACTCGAGAGTAGCTCTGGTGTTCTTGTCCTCAAAGTTAAATGGCAGACACTGAAAACGTGTGTGTAGTAGTAGAAAACTACAGTCTGTGTGAATGAGCGCCGCAGTTTCGCACATTCACATGCAGACCTCATTTTTAAATCTTTTTGTGATTTAATATTCACAGACAATTACAAGTCCATATCACAAGTGTACAGCTTGACAAATTTTGCCACTAATGACTGTATTCCACAATTCCTTCCACATTTTCTGTATCGTGGAAATCATAGGGCCCCAAGTTTATTCTTAAATGTTGACGTCAGCCTCTTCTCTGCACAGGTCTGCTGTTTTCCAGCTTGGCTCTTCTGCTCTGTCTCACTGGCATGTGTAAAACTGCTTGCTGCTCCAAAACTCCTGATGACATCAAGAACTCGCGCTGCTTGGTCAACAGTTCAGGCTGCCACCTAGTAGCTGCGATGCTTCTGTTTCTAGGTGGGGCCATCGCCATGCCACCTTCCGTCTGGTTCCTGTTCCACACGCGCAACCTTAACGAGCGCTACGAAAATCTGTTTGCCGTTGAGTTTGGGGTGTATGTGGCCATCGGCAGCGCTGGTGGTCTGATCTTAGCTGCTCTGCTGATGTTCATGTGGTATTGCATGTGTAAAAAACTGCCTTCACCCTTCTGGCTACCTCTCCCTGAAGTGCCCTTAATGGCCAACAGCCCCTCCGCACAGCCCCTCATGACCAACGGCTTGCCTTCTCCCATGACATACGCTCCCCAGAACTTCCCTCCAGCTGTTTTGGATGCCCCCGCTTTTGTCCACGCACAGGGGTACCAACCTGTACCGACACAGCCTATGCCACCCCACATCTATATGCAACAGATGTCTATGCCTGACGGTTATGGCTCAGAAGTTGGAGCTTCACAAGCATATAGCTACGCCCCCTCTCAAAGCTACGCACCTTCTCAGGGATACGCCCCCTCGCAGAGCTACGCCCCCTCCCAGAGGTATGCTGGGCACCGCTATTCCACACGCTCCCATATGTCAGGCATTGAGATTGACATTCCTGTCCTCACAGACTGACACTGAGTTGGGGTGTTCACAGTTGTTTTAAATCAAAGAGGTCAATCTGTTACTGTTTTTCTATTCGTTAGAAATGAGAAAATAGCTGTGATGGTAAGTTTGAAGTGAACAAAATGGTATTATTGAAATAAACGCCTTTATTCACTGGATCTAGCAGGTGCCTCTTAGTTATAAGCACTGAAAATAGCCAAAAAAGGGAAGAATGGTCATAAAAGCAATAACACAAGTGGAATTAGGAAGTTGAGCATCACTTTCTTAATGTGCTTTATTCTTAAAACACAAGCAAAACACATTTCTGTGTAAACTGTTCATAATTTCATACTCTGTTCAGTATGTTGCATTCAATTTAGTGTGACTGGTTTGTTTGATTTACACAGAAAATAATTTTGCTCATGTTTCTTGACCCTGATGTCTTTATTATGCTTTTAAACCTCAATACTAACACTGAACTTATTGTTGATGTTAAGCACTGTATTAACTTAATGAATATGAATACTAATATTTAAATGTGATTATTAATGTCAGTGCCATGAAGTTCCACATTTGCGGGGAGAATACGTTGCTCTATTGTTCTAATACCTGAACATCATGGGGTTTTTTTGCTTTGTGTGGTTGTTACATGACAATATGTGAAGGATAAATAATTTTTACCTGCTGTGTTTATTATTATGTTTGAAATTGCTAGAAACTTGGTCAAAATGCTAAATGAACACTGACATTATAGGGACTCTTTTTTTGTGTATTTTTATACATTGAAGAAGAGTTTGCAAGAGTTTAAACCTTGTAGTTTAACTCATGTTACTCGTCTCTGCCTGATGCCTTTGAAAAGTTTAACTACTCTTATCAAGACTGTACTTCCACTTTGTGATTTATGTGTAGTAATAAGCCTTACATGAGCAACATACCTTTAATGAAACACGTTACATTCCAGTCTTTTCTTTTTAGTGCAAATGTTTTTGTTGTTGCTTTTTAAAGGTCCCGCACCAGAGAAGTCACTGCAATGTAACTCACAGTAATGTTTGTTTACTGTTATGTAGTCACATGTTCCATTAATGAAATAAGAGAAAAACACTAATGTCTTAAAAACCTTTTTCTGCAAAGCTCTGTTGCAAAATGTTACTTTTAATTAATGTTTTTTTTACATAGTATATGGACTACTAATGTCTTGAATGCTCTTTTTATTAAAATGCAATTTATTGAATGACATTTTCTGCTTCGATTTGCTGAAATGCAAAACACAATTGCTTTGCTTGGGTAAACCATACTTGTAGACAGTGCTGGGCAGATTACTAATGTAATGTATTCTGACTACATTTATATTACTTTTATATTACTTTTGATCTAACTTGTTTAAAATATTTCCCAAACTGGGGTTAATGAAATAACTATAGGGGGATTGTGAGTTGATGAAAAGCTAATGATTAATTAAATCATACAAATTTTTAATTAAAGTGAATAAATTATTTTAAAATAAAAACTTATCAAAATAAAATGATTGATATTTGATATTTTAGGTTTTGTCAAGTTTGGGAATCCCTGCATTACATTAGCAAACAATAATAAACATGAAAACATTACACATTCAAAGTTTTCTAGGTTTGAAATATTTTTGTCCAAATCAATAATTAGTGAAGGTCACTGAATATGATTTAGACATAGTGTTTAGTAACTTGCTGATTTATTCATCTAATACATGGTGTAATTTTGTCCCCAAATTTAGAAGCATCACAAATTTATTTACA
Organism: Abramis brama; assembly: GCF_963993115.1. Taxonomy (NCBI): domain Eukaryota; kingdom Metazoa; phylum Chordata; class Actinopteri; order Cypriniformes; family Leuciscidae; genus Abramis; species Abramis brama. Next base: position 7,341,677 of record NC_139979.1, read on the forward strand.
TGGCGATGAAGCTAAACTTAATTGTGCTTAAATGTTATATTTCTATTAAAGCTCAAAAGATGAGGTTAGAATATGTTTGTCAAAATAACATGAAAAACATTAAGATAAAAAAGCAAAGCAAGCAAAAAATATTGATTATAATTCAATAAAAGTTGTATGAATAAATATTGGTTAAACCAATTGGGTATCCAATATTTTACCCAATATTTGTGTGTTCTATGTATTTAGAGTACAATTTCGAAAGCATAGGGACACACTAAATTCATGCAAATTCTTCTGAAATCAAATGAAAGTTGCTTCTCTCCAGCACTATTTTTTTTATATGCAGCATTGCTGCCTATGTAGAGTGTTTTAAAGGTGCAGTCACATTTTACCATTGTTTGGGAAATTTTTGTAGGAAAAATCCAGTAATTTTAACGGGAATCCATGCGATAAGGATTTTCACAGGAGGGTGGAAAATGTACCCACACAAAATTTGAATTTACCACGACCAACAGAAAGCTGCTCAATTTGAAAGTGACTTAGGAAAAAGACATTGGACCTTTTTTAAAGAAGATATTTTAAAGAATGTTGGTAACCAGCAGTTGGCGGAACCCATTGACTTCAATAGCAGGACAAAAAAATAATATGGCAATCAATGAGTGCCATCAACTGTATGGTTTCCAACATTCTTTAAAATATCTTCTTTTGCATTCAAGAAGAAAGAAACTCATACAGATTTGGAACAACATGAGGAACTATCCCTTTAAATCAGTCACTTATGAGGATCCATTTAATTCAGGATGCTGCTTCGGAAAGTCAGTCTCAAGACATTAAACAAAAGCTGACATGAAATATCCAACAACTCCAATATTTAACAATTAAATCACTGCATTTGCCAGAAACTTCTATCCATAGTGACTTACTAGGCACGTTTATCAGGCATTTATAAGTCCCTGACCTTGTCGTTGCAAGCACCATGCTCTCTAGCAGCTGAGCTACAGGAACACCACACTCCTGCACGCATGCTGCCAGTGGGGAGTATCAGTGCACTAGATAAGAAAGATGAGGGAGACACAGACCTCGTTTCTGTGGAGGCTGTTCCGCTCCACCCCCCATATACTCGCGTATGAGAAGCAGCATTTTGTGAAGGATTAGCCGTATAGCGCAGATGGCCTATCAGATGTATTGGCTTAAAATAAGATGGGGTTTTCTGTATTGGATCAGAGGAGGGTGTGTGTGTGTTCTCTTGGGGACTAGATCATGAATAGAAAGCAGGTTGGGGGTTGGCACACTTTCTTTCTTTTTTTGGAAAGTGTGTTAAGGATGTTGAGGGGGTGGGGTGTTCCTGAGACAATCTCCCACCCCCAACACTATCAGCCTGACTGTCCGGCACGCGTAAGATCAATTAATTGTATATATCAATATTAGATTTTCATTTCATAATTACAAATTAAATTTGTGTATATCCAGAGAATAAGTTTGGCATCACAAACAACTACAATAAATTTGGGAGCACCTCAATGTATCTCAAAAGTGCTTTTTTTTAATTTATTAATATCTGTATTTGCTATAACTGCCTTAATCTTTTTAACTTAACATTAACCATAATTAAATTCCTGTTAAATTTGTATTATTATTAATAAATATAAACAATAATAATATTATTATATTATAATAAAATAAACTATACTGTTCAAAATCTGGGGTCGGTCAGTTAGAACTCAAACTGGGGTCGGTCAGTTAGAGATAAAAAATACAGTAAAACAGAAGTGTAAAAAATATAATTATTAAAAAAACATACATTTATTGTTAAATATATAATTTATTAAATAAATTATTATTATTTTTTTACTGTGAAAGATTTTAGAAAAGCTACACTGTAATAAGCTATCTGTAAATATACTGTATATTCTTAGTTATTTGGCTTCAAATTATTTTCAGCCGGGCTGACATCAATTGAAAAATATATTTACTATATTTTGACGAATGATTGCAAGGATTAACATTTTTACTTTGGAAACTTATGAATCGCTTTGTGCAGCATCTAGCACTGAGAGACGCTACAGAGGCCAAAGAGGGACATGTTTTCATGTCCCCTGCTGCAGTGTGAGGCGGATGACAGATGCATGTGCCATATGGTGAACAGGACGATACTGCCCCTCTAGTTTGTGTCTGAATGAATCAGATGAGAGGACTGCCCTGTTGCTGAGGTCAACAACACGCAAGGTCATGGGGTTGATATATTAAACATGACCAAACCATCAGGATAAAGACGATAAATAAAAGGGTGAGATGCTCATGAGACAAGCTGACGAAGCATTACTCAACAACCGGAAGAAGACAACCATTCCACACATTACCAGAGGAAAAGGCAGTTGTGGAGTGGAAAAACTAGGAGGTAAACTAGGAATCATTAACATCAGATACAAAGGTCTTGAGATGCATATACAAACAAGTAATAAAAACTCAGTGAGTGTTTTAGCGCAATTTTCTGACGTCATGGGATCACAACACTAAGAGATAGTAAATCTTTTTATGTTTTTTTTTTTTTTTTTGTGCGTTCCCGAGATTAGACCTTCCTTAACATAATGCCGAAAACCCGAAGTCTCTAGGTGGTCTGGTTGAGGAGGAGATAGAAGTGCAAGATTGGTGCGCACAGACAGAACAGAAATCATGAGTTAACAATCGCAATTTTGCCCGTTGGAAAATTGCGCTAAAAAACTATCAAAAGCTATTGCTCCCATTATAATCAACAAATCTGTCTAAACTTCAAGCGGTGATTTTTTATCTTGCACTTTATTTTCGGAAATAATATATATAAAGTTAAGAAAATAATTAAATGTATACATACAATATACATTTATTAATTATATATATATATATATATATATATATATATAATTTAATAAATGTATAGTATATATATATTATGTGTGTGTGTGTGTGTGTGTGTGTGTGTGTGTGTGTGTGTGTGTGTGTGATGCTGAAGTGAATGTGAATATTCAAATAACTTCTAACTATTACCTTAAAGACATTTCTGATTGCATAAATAAAGATTTATAATATATGACTGTGACAGATAAAACAAAGCAGTGACAGATAAAAGCAACTGTAGATGGATCATAAACTCCCTTCTGTGTCACTAAGCAGGTTTCATTCTCCTATTAATAAGAGAGCTTTAACATTTCAGCCTTTCACCTTTGCTCTAAATGACACAAATCTCTTCATTAGCATTTTCCTCTGTGAATCACTTAATGAATCAGATCACCATTCTGAGGTTAAGAAATTATTTTTTCCTCTCTAAAACCTTAGTGTCTCTCAGTGACACAGCATTAGCTCGTCTTTCACAGATATGCCCTCCTCGTTCTCTGGGAGTGTTCATGTGGGATTCTGCCATTAGCAGATAATAGCTGTGCTTTTGCAGAGTCAGGTGTCTCTATCGACTGTGTGATGGGCTTATCGGTCAACTTATGCCCTGTCTGCACAGGAAAAACCCTGTTTAACTGCTCTGGGTCATTTCCTTGCCTCAAACAATCACTATCAAGTAGTTTCATCCAAGGACATAGTTTGTGTGTGTGTGGGGGGGGGGACATCATCTTACACCAACATATATTAGATGGCTGTTTAAACTACTCATGCACCCTTACTAGAACTTAGCACACTGTAGTAACAGAAATACAATTCATGTACTTGTATTCCGAGTCGGAGTGAACTGTGGTGCTAATAGTCTCACGAACCAGTACGTCATGCAGCTGTGCACAGAAGACCAATGGCCAAGGTCAGGATTTTCTTTAAATAATACATTAAATGTCGGTTTGTTTTGTTTACCAAACCCTATCGGTTGCCCCCAGAAAACATGGGATACATGACACGTGTTTCATGGGACCATTCTGTCCCCACCCCCCACCCCACAATTTCAAAAAAAAGTTTCATCTATTCACCTTAAAGGAGTGGTTGATTATGATTTCACTTTTCTAACTTTAGTTAGTGTGTAATGTTGCTGTTTGAGGATAAACAACATCTGCAAAGTTACAATGCTCAAAGTTCAAAGCAAAGGAAGATATTTGTTTTTATAGAAATCGTTTTTTAAGGACTACAACAAACGACTAATAGGGACTTCAAGACATTCCTCCCGGGTTAGTGACATCACTAACCCAAGAATTTACATAAACCCCTCCTCCAGGAACGCGATTTATAGATTGTCATGACAGAATATGCTAATCAATGACTAGAAGAGATTTAACTCCACATCAGCTATAAATTCATCAACTAACCATTCAGAAATGTCCTGTCACATTCTACATGTTGTAACTTCTTCTCGAGTCTCTCCATCATTGTCTGACTCCGGTTTGAACATAAAAGGCCAAACGTTTTTGAAATTTCCAGTGCATGTCTGTGTTAGGTAAAAGGACACAACCTCTTGAAGCTCCGCCTTCTGTGCTGGGAGCAGCAGCTCATTTGCATTTAAAGGGGCACACACAAAAACCAGTTTTGCTCACCCTCAAAAAGTGACAATTTTAACATGCTATATAAAAATATCTGTGGGGTAGTTTGAGCTAAAACTTCACATACACACTCTGGGGACATCAGAGACTTATTTTACATCTTGTGAAAAGGGCATTATACCATTAGAGATGCAGTAACATAGGAATTGTGGCCAATAAAATCATTATTTTTACTTTAAAGCTGATTAAGATATGACGCACATTATAAATATATATAAAAAAATACATACTGATATAATGGCGATATAACTGGGTGATATGATGCATATATGGAAGAACATTCTCTTTGTTTAATGCAGGAATCAACTATACTT